>NC_060120.1:693611932-693931913 GCF_021461395.2 Schistocerca americana | reverse complement strand
TGCAGCATTAAATGTAGTAAACCATTGCACGAAATTTTGAAGAGTTTGCAGAGGTAAAAGTCCATAGCGTATACTTTCCGTATGGTCGATTTTAGTTGCCACAATGTTGAGAATGAAATGTGGACAAGATACCTAAATTTCATATAATATTCACTGTATAACAATATCTCATTTAATTTAAGTACCACATAGGTGTCGTATGTAATATTGAGAAATATTCCGTCTTTCGCGACTGTAATAAAAGTTTTATATACACACGGCGCGTTTGGCTTTATTTTAAAGCACTTCCATCGGTGAAAGGTATGGCACATACACAATGGTATTCATGTTCTATTTCTTGTTTTTGTTCCACAGTCGCAGTTTTACCAATGGTATTGGAATATATCCCTCTTCTGCAACTGTAATAAGCGACTTATTTAGACCAAACGCGTTTCTCTCTTTTGAAGCATCATAAGAGGACTGTATTTTGTGTCCTCCATTGCCAAGTCACCTTTCGTAGTTTTGTGCTGCGGTAGCACAATATTCAACGTTTGTGTTGGCTCATCAGTGTTTTAGCAAATAAATGCTGTTTGTGTGTGCCACACACAAAATTATATTTGACATAGCTCTGAGCGCTTCACTGACAGACGGTATATTCAAGTCCTAATATTTTTGTAAGTCCACAGTTTTGATTAATATATTTTGTCTACTTCCTTTTGATTGATTGAAGTGCTTTAAAATAAAGCCAAACGTGCCCAGTGTAAGTAAAACTTTTGTTACAGTCGCGAAAGGTGGAATATTTCTCAATATTACATACGACACTTATGTGGTACTTAAATTAAATGAAATATATAGGTATCTTGTCCACATTTCATTCTCAACATTGTGGCAACTAAAATCGACCATACGGAAAGTATACTCTATGGACTTTTACCTGTGCAAACTCTTCAGTATTTCGTGCAAAGGTTTACTATATTTAATGCTGCATAATAACTGCGTTGAACATCGAAACAAAATTAAGTCATTTATGGGGGGAAGGTATCAGTCAAGAAGATAGGTAAACATCTAATTTTTGAGCCAAATAGTTTTTGTGGAATCGAATGATAAAAGTGTGTCAAAGCAGTCGGAACACAATGTGTCTGCACAGGCGAGCAGTGCAGTGACAAAATCGCGGACAGCGCGGAATGCAGGGAGCACGTCTTTGTAGCAGCGAAAGGGTTAATGCGGCCGTGGTGGCTTTACTTCATGAACTGCGCGCTCCCCCCTACATGTAAGCTTGCGAACTATGCTATACTATGGCGCTGCTTCTATTGGCGCGTGCATCGTGTGCAACTGGCAACGCAGCAATCTCCAGCGTCTAGGCGGGCATGCGCGAGCCGCCAAGATAAAAGAATTGAACTATAGCTCCATATTGCGCCTAACATTGCAGCACCCAATAATCAATACACCCCTCCCCCCATGTGCCTGCTTGGACCCTGCTGAAGGAGTGGTCAGGCGGCCAGTCCACACTGGCCCTCTGCCTCGAGCAATGCGAACGCATTACCACCCACCACTCACCCTGCTGTGAGGGTGGATCCACTGTGTCGTGTGCACTAGGAGGTGCCTCAGAAGCTGAGCTCATGAGAAAACTAGTGACACCTGAGGTGTCCCATCTGATGTGCGAGATTCTCTGCCACTGCTACACCCTGAGGCAGTAGCCTGATGGTGACTGACCATAGCCAACAGCACGTTCAGCTGTTCGCGAACTGTGGCCAACTCCTCCTGCGTCTGCACACAGCATCCACACATCCTAGCAAGACTAACTGAAGAAGTGAACTATAAAAGCAGACAATCCTAGATATGAGACTCGCTACCCTCCTGTTGTATCACAAATAGGCAATGATGCGTTAAAGAACTTTGTAGCTGGCTGTTCTGTGAGCAACTATTGTGCTAAAGACTGAATGAATTGACACTTACAAAAACGCAAGATTAACCCTCTTAAACAGAGACACAGGCACGAAAGTTATTAAATATACTACGTGGAAAACACAGAAGAGGATAAACACTTAACTTGCCACTCTTTAGACGTGTTTGTATCACAGTCAAGACCTGTAGCTTGACTGACTGTCTTACTAAATGAATGGATGGTTGCTTTCAAAACAAAACAAATGAGAAACTAATGCGCTTCAGACTGAATGAATGTACACTTACAAAAATGCAAGATTGACACTCTTAAACAGAGACACACACACGAAATTTAATAAATTTACTATGTGGAAAACACAGAAAAGGATAAACCACTTAACTTGCCACTCTGTAGACGTACTCGTATCGCAGCCAAGAGCTGGAGACTTTTATGTCGTACTGAGAGCGTATCCTGATGACCACAACTACAGGTACATCACAAGCAGTGATAGGTTTGCTCACATATTTCCATCAGCAAGCAATGTCAAGTGTTTTAGGCTCTCTATGGAGCTGTAGATGCAAGGAGATTAAACATCATCTCGAACAATGCAGACACACATAAAAATGTGTTGTTCTAATGGAAACTGGAATTATACAAATAAAAACTGTTGTTACAGACAGTATGAAAATGCAGTAATGATTCCTACATTAAAGCCTAAAAAGGAGTGTACCAAACCACGTAGTTACTGCAGTGTTACTCTCATTCCATTTAGAGGAGGTACTTGTGCATCAAAGGAGAACTGTGACCATGAATTTGGTGAACAAAATTCTTCTGAGCTGCTTAAAATAGGTTACCGTTAGTAACAAGTTTTCCTATCACACAAATAATCAACTTTTGTGCCCCTGTAAAAATCTTGCAACATAACTTGGACATAAACTGATCAGCACCTGCTAACTAGTGTGTTGCTGCACATTTGGAATGAAATACTGCAGTGTTTGTGTGGGCTTGGATTTGACAAGTCCTTGCTAGGTTTCTGGAGGTAAGTTGCACTAGATACCTACACCCAGGTCACACATTTCCCATAAATTGTGGACTTCTGGTTTGTGGACATGGAGCTCACACCTGATGTGTTCCATTGGGTTCAGGTCTGGTGAATTCAGTGGAAGCAGCAATATGAATTCACTATTGTGCTTCTCAGACTACTGTAGCATGAATCTAGCCTTGTGACAGAGAGAGTTATGCTGCTGGAAGATTCCATCACCATTGTGGAAAACTTCAAGCATGGAAGGATGAATGTGGCCCACAATAATGTTCGTGTAGCCCCATATCTGTCACAGTACCTTCAATTAGTACCGCACGTCCATGAAAACTTAGGTCTATGTCCCCCATGACATAATACAACTCCACCAGCATCCATGGCACGTTGTGTGTTTTGAGTAGGTGTTCTCCTGCAACATGGTGTGTGTGGACATGGATATTTGGGATGGGGAATCTAGAAATGTGCTTCATCTCACCAGGAGACATGTTTCTATTGATCCAAAGTCCAACCTCAATAATCCTCTGCCCACTGCAGTCATAATTGACAGTGTTGTTGAGTTAACATGGAAACACTTAAGGGTTGTCTGCTGCAGAGCACTACACTCAACAATATGTTCTGAATAGAGTGCTCTGAAACACTTGGGCCTGCTCAGCATTATACTCTGTCATCAATACGCCACAGATTGCCATATATCCTCGTTTACAGAGCAGGAAAGCCCTTGCGCCCGTGTTCTTGGAAGAAGTGTGGAAGTCCAAAAGCTTGTTGCCTAGTCAGTTTAACTGTCCTTCAACCACTTTCCATAAAAGTTCACGACAGTAGCACATGAACAGATAATCAACTTCACTGTTTCAAATTTGTTCATTCCCAGATATCAGGCCTTAACAATCTGCTCTTGTCAGTCTCTGATGTCAGTGGATTTTCCCATTTGCGGTCCTTATCATTGCTACTATGATTCCCCATGCTTCTCTGCTCTGCTTACATATGTTCCTTACCACATCACGTGCCTGCAACGCCTGCAGGTAGTTCAATCTTGTGGTGGGTAGTGATTGTAATGTTTTGGCTCATCAGAGTGCGAGCTTGAATCTAAGGCAGGTAGCAATTTTGATTGTAGTGAGCGTCTGGGAAAGGGAGCCGCATGGGGTTGGATGATTTAAGGAAAAGATGGGGGAGTGAAGAGTAGAAAAGAACATATAGGTGCATGTGTGCGAGGTTTCTATGAAATTTTCTGCTGTTCATGTAACCTAATAACCATAAAATGCCAACTGTATTTGTTTTGAAAAGACAAGGAGAATAGACAGAAAACGCCTATATTTGTTAGCATCTGAAAAAAAAAAATTACAAATGTGTGAAATTGTTTCTGTTCAGTTTTTAACCCACTGTCATTCGTAATGGCAGACAATATTTTAATATTATTGTGTACATGATATCTGGGTCTAATCTTTGGCACCATCTTTTGCAATCTCATGCAGCATCTATTTAGAATGCTGAATTGGCTGCACAGACAATTTTTCCTGTCTGTATTGGAGCCAGTCTAGTGGGCGACCGCCAGATTGGTCTCCCACCACTGATCGGGTCATTTTCAGCCTGGAATCTCATTGACTGGCGTAAATTGTCTTTAGTGATGAGCCCTGATGACCAGCAAAGATGTGTCTGGAGATTCCGTGGACTGTGGTGGGATACCAACCTGTCACCCACACATCATATGGCCCAACAGCCAGGAGTGATAGTGTGAACATCATTTCATTTCATAGCAGTCAGACTCCTTTGATTGTCATCCACAGCACCCTCATAGCACAGTAGTATGTTGATGATATTCTGTTCCCTGTTTTGTTGCACTTCATGGAAAGCCATCTTGGGCTCACATTTCAGCAAGAAAATGCCTGCTCACACATCATGGGAGTTTCTATTGGTTGTCTTCATACTTGCCAAACCCTGCCTTGGCCAGCAAGGTTGCTATATCTCTCCCCAGTTGATAATGTTTGGAGCATTATGGGCAGGACCCTCCAACCACTTCAGAAGTTTTTACAATCTAACACACCAGTTGGACAGAATTTGGCACAATATCCATTAGGAGGACATCCAACACCACCTATCAATCAATGTCAAGCTGAATAATTGATTGCATAAGGGCCGGACGTGGATCAAGTGTAATTGACTTGTGCTCAATTTTTGAAGCTCTTTCACTTGCAAAAATCATCCAACTTTTCTGAAACTGTAATCATTTCTCTGTCTGTACATGTACGTAACATGTACCAATTTCTGTCCCATTCAGATAATCCTCCGTCATGCATCATATTTGTCTTAGAGTGTATTTAGTGTTGCTATATAGTACTTTTCTTGACTTTCCATAGTAAGAACTGCTCTCTTAAACTGTGGGTATTGAAGGTTTGCTACTGCATGGATCGTGTCGCATATAAATTTTTTTGTACATTTCATATCTGACTCTCCTTTAGCACTACCTCTATGTTGATGAAATTACAATAAAAATACTCGTAAACTTCTGACAAAACAGTATTGTTTGTTTCTGCTCGTATTTACAGTGCCAGTAACTGCGAAGCCCCTTCTGGTATATGCTGTCTCTCATCTTCTGGCACTGCAGTCTTCATGGCCTTGTTGATGTGCGAACTAGAACAATAATTTGTTTCAAGTATATCTTCCCTGTCCTTTAACAACCTGTCAAAAAATATTTCTACATCAGACCATCGCATTCCAGATAGAAGTTTGAGTGTGACAGGGTGACATACCATATTTCTCTTTCCTTTTAGCTTCCAGAATTGCAACTTCAAAGATTTAATTATCTTTTACCAGCACAATTAAGATTATGAAGTACTTCCAGGGCAATAACGTTTTTCTTCAATAGATTGATGGTGTGCATGTTGCACAGCCTATGCTGGCAATGTGTAGATATAGTTAGCATGAAATGTTACTCACAGCCAACATATTTTGAGCATTTCTTGTTATAACAGCAGCAAACTTTCTATTGCCTACCTCATTGATAACATCATTGGTATATCTTGACAATATTGGGCAAGTGCATGGTGTGTTGGTGCCTCATAATAAGGTCGTATCTTCTTGAAGGAATCTTGCCAGTGTGTAGTTTTTAACATTAAAAGAGGTACACCTGTCACATACACTGCTTTAGCACATCTTTAGCAACTTATTCATCTGTAACAGCTATAGACTGTATGGCAACAGTACAACAGTCAGCTTTAAACATCTCTACAGACTGACATACTTGCTGATGCAGAAGGCATAGTCTCAACACTATTCCTTCCAGCTTCTATTTCCAACTGCTTCTTTTTCTTTCTTGTTGTAGGTTGTGACAATACCAGACATGTATTAAGTTATGCATCTACCTGACATTCATTGAGATGCTGACAGTTGCAATGCCAGTGCATAATGTTATAGCTTTGTTACAATATTTACATATGGCTTCCATTTGTCCATCCACATTTCCGTATATTGTCTGGCTGCAGAAGACTCAGTAACTATGATGGTCACAGACACTTTGATAGATTTATCACAAGAGAACAAGCACATCATTGGATCAAATGTTTATGTCCAGCACAATCTAGCTTCTGCATCTCCTCTACTGAACATTTTCATGTCTAGGGGTGTTTCTCTACCACCCAGGACACATTGGTTCAGTGGTTTGCAGCAGTTTAAGGAACGAAATTAACTTGTCATAAAACCATGTCTACTTCAATTAAACTGCTTAATGTATTAAAAAAGATGCTGTGACTTACCAAACAGGAAAGCGCTGGTAGATAGACACAATGAAACACACACACACACACACACACACACACACACACACACACAAGTATCAAGCTTTCGCAACCCATGGTTGCTTCATCAGGAAAGAGGGAAGGAGAGGGAAAAACGAAAGAATGTGGGTTTTAAGGGAGAGGGTAAGGAGGTATTCCAATCCCTGGAGCGGAAAGTGGTAGATCAGCCAAAGACATTCTTTGCTGCTTTAAGAGATAAGAAAAGATTGAGATGATGATGTAACAAGTTGGGTAGAGGACATTTGTAGACACGTAAGAGCAACATGGATGCATATGACTGAAGACAGGAATGAAATAAAATATCTACAGGCTTTATTCAGCAGTATATGTGAAATATCTGATGATTATTACAATCAAATTTGAAATGAAGATCTGCTTTGCTACTGCTTCTCTTGTTAAAATTTGTTTCAGGTATTGACCTAAATTCTATGGTCAAAATTGGTGCTTCAATATCAGAACAAGATGATGTCGCACGTCGCTGTAAAATTCTGTCCAATTTTATTAAAAAGTACCAAGATGCCATAACATCACTTGAGAAGGTTGGTATGCTGTTTTTCTTTGCTGCATAGATATCCTATATATCCTATTCCCTACCCTCTCCTCAATTACCATTCCTTTTCTTTCTCTAATTACCTTAACACACCACTGCCTTGTGGTTGGTCTCGGGATGGATGAAGGCTAAGGGAGAAAACCCTGAAAGAAAATCTGGAGTGGGGCCCCAAAGGCGGTTGGAAGGCACACTACGTCCCCTTCTGGCAGCTCCTGCAACCAAAGTGTTACCAGACATATTGGTTTGCCTTTCCTCTGGATATTATCATTCAGGTCGAGAGGGAGACCGTGATGATTGGGCAACTCACGAGTCTTCATATTTATCGCTCAGGCTTGTAGCGTCCTGGAGAGGACACTTCAGCGACGTCCAAGGACTTTGGCACAACACGGGAAGAGGCAGTTAACGGTTATAAGCTCTGTCTGATTGGCGTAAGACTAGAGTGCCAGGGGCCACTTCCGACGGTGGGAGAGATCATTGCATCTCACTGGACAGCTACCGCCCGCCTCAAGCTTGGCAGCCCCCAGCCAATAAGGTGCTGTCCCGTCACTATCCGCCTGCTTCATGGGGTGTGTGGAGCTTAGAAGTAATCTTTGACAAGCGGGTTGATATAGTGCACCTACCAACAACAAAAATGAAATAATAAAGAAATCACTATTTCGTATTGCCACCTGGAATGTTAGAACCATGTGTTCAAGGTACATTGACAATGCCCAAGAGGTTGATTTCATCCGTAAGACTGCCATAATTGACAGAGAGCTCCATCATTTGAATGTTGACATCGCGGGACTGCAGGAGACGCAGCTTCCAGATGCGAGCTTTGTCAGGGAAGATAATTACACATTCTTCTGGCAGGGGAAGTCTCAAGACGAGCCAAGACTTCATGGTGTAGGATTTGCTGTTAAAAACACCCTCCTGAACTATACTGTGCCACCATCCGGTGGAACAGAGCGAATTATTGCTTTGAAAATATGCTCCTCAAGTGACGCTGTCAACATCCTAAATGTGTACACTCCCACCTTATCATCCAGCATGGAAGAGAAGGATCTGTTTTATGATTTACTTAGCGATGGAATAGCCAAGGTACCTAGCACCAAGACACTGTATATTCTAGGGGACTTTAATTCTAGAGTTGGATCAGATAATGACATATGGCCGAATTGCCTGGGACATCATGGGGTGGGAAAAATGAATGAAAATGGCCAGAGACTGCTTGAAGTTTGCTGCTTTTATGGACTCTGTATTACAAACACACATTTCCAGCTTAAGGATCAGCACATGGTGTCTTGGAGACACCCGCACTCTCATCACTGGCATCAACTTGACTTAGTCATAGCTAGGCGTACTGGTCTCAAAAATGTGCTATTGACACGAAGTTATCGTAGTGCTGATTGCAACACTGACTACGCCCTGGTGGAGTGCACATTGAGGCTCACTTCTAAGAAATGTCACTACGCTAAACTGAGAGGTCATCCCCATATCAACACAGATCATGTTCATGACACACAAAGAAAGCAGGATTTTGCCAATAATTTTGAAAGTGCTTTCCCAAGAAATGTGCAAGCAGAAAGGAATGTTGATAAGAAATGGGCAAAACTCTCAGGTGCAATCTACAACTCAGCAGTATTGGCCTATGGAATAAAAGGAAAAAGAAATAAGGACTGGTATGAGCAAAATTTGGAAGAAATGGAACCAGTCACTGAGGCTAAACGGAAAGCCCTGCTCGCTTACAAAAGAAACCCAAATGAAAGAACTCGAGATGACCTACAAAAAGCAAAGAACAGGGCACAGCAAACATCCAGGAGATGCACAAATAACTACTGGCTGAATTTATGTGCAGGTATACAGAAAGTGGCAGATTCTGGGGATGCTAAGGCAATGTATGATGGTATTAAGAAAGCAATTGGACCAACTGTCAGAAAAGCAGCTCCTCTGAAGTCCAAGACGGGTGAAGTCATTACTGATGAAGGCAAACAAATAGAACGCTGGGTTGAACACTACCTCGAGTTGTATGCAGCCGAGAATGAAGTTGGCAAGGATGCATGTGATGCCATCAAACAAATGCCAGTTATGGAAGAACTAGATGCAATGCCTACTATGGAAGAACTTAGTAGAGAAATAGATTCTCTTGCTAACGGAAAGGCCCCAGGTGAAGATGGGATCCCTGCAGAGGTTATTTAGTATAACAAGTCTGTTCTTCTCAAACATTTATATTCACTTATCACAATCAGCGGGGAAGAAGGTTATGTCCCGATGAGTATGCGGAATTCGAGGATAGTTACTCTATATAAACAGAAAGGGAACAGAAGTGACTGTAACAATTACCGAGGCATTTCATTACTAAGTGTAGCCAGGAAAGCTTATGCAAGAGTCATCCTAAAGCGATTACAAATCTTAGCTTCCAGAATCTACCCAGAATCTCAGTGTGGCTTCAGGCCCGGCCGATCAACTGTAGATATGATCTTCTCCTTAAGACAGCTACAAGAGAAATGTCATGAGCAGCTTTCATTGACCTTGTTAAAGCATTTGATTTAGTGAGCAGAAATGGGCTTTTCAAACTGTTGCAGAAGATTGGATGCCCCCCTAAACTACTACAGATAATTGTCTCTCTCCATGAGAAAACACAAGCAACAATCTGCTTCAACGGTAAAACATCAGAAGAATTCCCTGTTAATAGTGGTGTGAAACAGGGATGTGTGTTAGCTCCTACATTATTTGGGATTTTCTTTTTCCTTCTGCTCAGATTTGCCTTTGAAGACTGTGAGGAGGGAGTGTATCTACATATGAGGTCTGATGGAAATCTTTTCAACATTGCTCGCCTCAAGGCCAAGACCAAAGTAAATACAGTTGTTATCCGTGAGTTGTTATATGCGGACGATGCAGCTCTAGTAGCGAACACAGAAGATGAGCTGCAGTATATAATCAACAAATTATCAAATGCCTGTGAAAAATTTGGTCTACTCATCAGCCTTCAAAAGACTAAGATCATGGCACAGAGCACTACCAACCTTCCATCCATCAGCATTGATGGTAATCCTCTCCAGATAGTTGATGACTTTACCTACTTGGGATCCACAATATCTTCTGGCCCTTGACTGGGTCTGTTGGGGAAAATAAGCTGCTCCAGCTTTTCCATCCCTCCCCCACATTTCTCTCTACATTGTGTCCACCTTCTTCTCTCTTCTTATTGTGTTCTTTCACTCCAATGACCCAACTTTAAATTGCTCAAAATTCATCTTTCTTATATACACTGATCAGCTTGGCTTTACAGTCTCTCCCATTTTTCAATTTTTTTATTCACCCACATGCTGCCTCAAGTAAGTTTGTGAGAACTCCTTGTAAGTTTGAGAGTATTTGTGAATATTCTCCCTTTTGAGAGGCAATACAGTTGACTATATTACACTAGGAGTCAGAACAGGAGGAATGTTAACTGCTTTTATAACATTATGTAACCTATGGACATTTGCATGCTAAATCTATACCTGTGACTATCTAATTGGTGTTTTATTTTTAAATTGGGCAAATTTTTATCTCTGACATTAAAATCAGTTTCTGGAATATGCAAAATTCTATATTGACAAACGTTTGAGTCACACTTTTTGTTGTTATCTTAGTACCTTTAAGAAATTGCTCAGGCCATTGTGCATATTGTGCAGAGCCATCTTTTAATGAAGGAATTTTTCAGTAATGTACTGCAAACATCTTGGTACAAAGTGAGAGTAATATACAGGAAAGGAGGCTAAACTTAACCTGAGGCTGGTTTGGGCATAGGAACAATAAGATTATAAGAGGGTTGGATATGATGCTATGCAGTCTCCTAGGCAACATCTGTTAATGACAAGTGCATTGAAAAGTCATCAAGCTAACACAGAGGACTATCACAATCCCCATACTTGACATCAATGAAATTTTCAATTACTGCTGCAGTGGGGACTGGACAGTCATAATGACGCCATGGAAGGATGAAAATCCATTGCCGTTAGTAATCCTGTCGGGTCATTCCATACCAAGTGGTTCAGGAAAAAAATAACTGCTTGCTTGACCATGCTGAAAAAATTTATATTTGCTGGATGAATTCTCTAATGTTTAGTGGGTTTAAAAACATTTTTAAATTTTTTTATTGTTTATCCTTTAGAAACAGCAGCCATCTTTGTTTCAGGCTGCAAGCAGTTTTTTGCATTCACAAGCATCTGCAGTTTTTTAAATTATTCAATGATGGGTTGCCCCTGACCTTTCAAATAAGAACTGTTTAGTTCAACACTCTTTGGACTAAAAGTTAAAACCATGCTCACCTAGCTGAATGTATTCCTTAATAAATTTGTATTGGCTCAAAGTTATTGGTTGCCCTCAAAAAAAAAAAAAAAAAATAAATAAATAAATAAATAAAAAATAAAAAAAATAAAAAATAAATAAATAAAAAACTTAAGTTTTGAACAGTATTTTTCCAAAGAAGCAGTAATTTATCAGGCTTAATATTTTTTGTGCTATTACACTACATGGCATAATTACTTTGTATACAGCATTGATGGTGAGAAGCATACACTTTAAAAAAAATACAGTATTTTAAAAAACTGATGTTTTGAATTTTTTCAATCTTTGACGTGCTATATATTTGTTAGGGGACCAGATAAAAATCTGAAAATTACACACATCAGTATAAATTACAGCTTTGAGATTCAATCGGAAGATAAAAAAATAAAAAAAATTACAAATATTAGTCAGAAATATGTCTCTTAGTACCTACAATATCCGGAATAATGGAATAAAGTATATCTATTATATAATTTAAACAAATGAAAGAGCACTTGAAATTAAAGCAGTGAATGATTATCTATTGAAGCAATCCTCTGCAGGATGTTTCGAAAGGTTATCAGTTAGCATCTTCAATTCTATGAAGACTCACAGACAAGCCAGTGTAAGTCTGTGTGTTGTCTTTCCCCTTCCACCACTGTCTGTGCACTCACACTCAGTTAACAATGAGCTCTTGAAGTGTGCAGTTTAACAATGGAGTCTTGGTGTTCTATTGGTGTTCATATTAATGAAGCTTTCCATAAGTGTGTGTGTGTGTGTGTGTGTGTGTGTGTGTGTGTGTGTGTGTGTGTTTCCTATAGACATTATTTTACCTGAAGATTATAGTGAAGAAAAAAGTGTTGGTTTACTTAAGAGTTGGCTCAGAGGTCAACTCAACTTGCAAGTCCCATAAAATTAAATACGCAAAGAAATTTCCTCACCTTTTTGGCCATTCATGCTTTGAACACATTTAAGAAACATAAGAAGCCTATAACTAAAGGTCTGAGAGAAATAATGTTTCATTATGTGATTATTATTCTAAAAATAAAAGCCCTTTTATCAATATAATACCAGGAAAGTCAATGTGTCCAACATGTTATTCTAAGATATTTGTCATTGACAAAGAAAGGGATGGTGATAGGTTAGATACAGAATTTTGTGACCCATCAGAAACTATTTTAAAAAAAGTGGATTTTGCTTGTGAAATCATAGGTGTATGGCCTGCTGGTAAAATTGGGAAACTAATGAAGAAAATACATCTTGCATTGAATGCAGAAATTGAGAAAATGGCAACTACTGTCCAAAAGAATTTGGAAGTCTCATTTCAAAAGAAAAGTTGCAGTAAAGTAGATGGAAGCTGTAAAATTTCTCCAACTGAATATGATGATCTGATAGAAAAGCTGAAAACTAAATGTTATATTTCAAACAAAGAGGATAAAGTTAAGATTATCTGTTTACTACCAAACTCTTGGAGTTGAGCAGAAGTTGGTTATGAATTTAATGTGCCGAACATTTGGTCAAATTAACAAAGCAGTTAGTAAAAGAGCAGGGAATTTTACCTGCTTTACAAAAGAAAACTGCATCTAATTTCATAGATGAAAACACGATTGAAAAGGTTATTAGGTTTTATGAAGATGACAATGACAGCCACGTGACGCCTGGCAAAAAAAGATTGTTTTTCTAAGGTTCAGAGACAAAAAAGGGTTAATATTGTGTAATTTAAATGACCTATTCACTGAAATCAAAAACAAGAATCCTGATATTAAAATTAGAAGGTTGAAATTTCGCAAGCTGAAACTGAAATAGTGTATTGTTGCAGGGGCATATGGCACCTGTGACATTTGCATTTGTTTGTATCACCAGAATGTAAAGTTGATGATAGATGGGTCCAATCTTGCAGTTGACTATAAAGACCTTTTGGAAGTTTTGGTTTGCAATATTGACAGTTGCAGTTGCATGATCATGGGAAAATGTTAAGACTGTCCAGACAAACAAGCTTTACTTCATGTATTCAAAGAATCGGAAGAAGACGATTTGATGTCTGACAATATAGAATACAAACAGTGGATGACACAAGACAGAATGGGAATGGTGACATTACAAAACCATGAGAAGAGGTTTTTGAAGAGTTGGTAGCTAACCTTGAAAACCTGAAAATGCATCATATTATTGCCAAAGCTCAAGGTAAATTTCTGAAAGACAAAGAGCTAACCCTGGCAGCTGATGAATGCTTAGTTCATGCCAACTTTACTGAAAACTATTCCTTCATTTTTCAAGATGAAGTACAAAGGCACCATTGGGTAAACAAATGGGCCACAGACTGTTCATTTTTGTTTTATTATAAAGATAAACTAGAATGTCACAGTTTTTTGTCATAAGTGACTAATGTGAACACCATGCTACTGCAGTGCACACTTTTCAACTGCAATTCACTGCATAAAACAGCTCCAGTCTTCCATAAACAAACAGATCTACTCAAGTGACGGTGCTGCAAGGAATATATATAGCACTTTTTTTTGCATCATGCCATGGAAAGAATGCTTATGATGGCATCGGAGGTACAACAAAGCGAGCTAATGCAAAACCTAGTCTGTAGTGGACCTATGAGAACCAGATCTTGACACGTCAATAAATGTTTAAATTCTCTAAAGAACAGGTAAATGGATTGCCTATGTTTTTATAAAAATGTGAGGAAATACAAGAACTCTATGTCATTGTCTTGGAGGAAAGATTCAGTGCTTGTCAGAAGGTTAAAGGCACCTGATCTTTTCATTGTTTTATGCTTCAGTCACATAACTTGCTCGAGTGTAAGTCCACATCAACATACCATGATACTGACAAGGGAACCTCCCCATCGCACCCCCCTCAGATTTAGTTATAAATTGACACAGTGGATAGGCCTTGAAAAACTGAACACAGATCAATCGAGAAAACAGGAAGAAGTTGTGTGGAACTATGAAAAAGTAAGCAAAATATACAAACTGAGTAGTCTATGTGCAAGATATGCAACATCAAGGACCATGCCAGCTGACGAGCGCCGTGGTCCCGTGGATAGAGTGAGCAGCTGCGGAACGAGAGGTCCTTGGTTCAAGTTTTCCCTCGGGTGAAAATTTTACTTTCTTTATTTTCCCAAAGTTACGATCTGTCCGTTCATTCATTGACGTCTCTGTTCACAGTAATAAGTTTAGTGTCTGTGTTTTGCGACCGCACCGCAAAACCTTGCGATTAGTAGACGAAAGGACGTGCCTCTCCAATACGAACCGAAAACATTTGATCGCAAGGTCATAGGTCAACCGATTCCTCCACAGGAAAACACGTCTGATATATACTATACAGCACTGGTGACGGCATGTGCGTCACATGAAAGGAATATGTTGTCGACCCACCTCACTTGCACACTTGGCGAATGGGTAAAAAGATTCTTCTACCTTGCCCAATTTAGGTTTTCTTGTGGATGTGATAATCACTCCCAAAAAGTGATGAAAACATAAGAGTTTGTCACATAAACTGCAACAAATGAATGCAACAGTTTCACAGTCGCACAGTTTTCCCTGTGCTCTGTCAAAACATGTTTTTTACGTTTTCAAATGTTTCCGTGTGTAGACCGTCAAATCCTGCATATGTCCAAGCAAATCTGAACATGTCCTGGAATTTTGGAGAGTGAAGTTGATTATGTGTGAGTGTCTGAACTTTGATAATTGTCTGAAAATAAAAAATTAAATTTTTCGCTCGTGAGAAGGCTTGAACCAAGGACCTCTCGTTCCGCAGCTGCTCACGCTAACCACGGGACCACAGCACTCATTAGCTCATACCCGCCTTGATGTTGCTTATGTTGCGCATGGACTACTCAGTTTGTATATTTTGCTTATTTTTTTCATAGTTACACTCAACTTCTTCCTGTTTTCTCGATTGATCTGTGTTCAGTTTTTCAAGGCCTATCCCTGTGCCAACTTATAACTAAATCTGAGGGGGGTGCGATGGGGAGGTTCCCTTGTGAGCTTCACCATTGTGGAAAACTTGTACCACTGACACTTCCAAATGAGGACATAGTGGCTTGTGTTTATGGCAAACAATGGTGGAATGCTGAAGTTGATAATATTGATTGTCAAAACCAAGATGTACATTTTATATTTTACCAAGGCCCTTGTTTAAAAAAGTTGAAAATGATTGAGTCTGGATGCCTGTCAAAAATGTACTGAAGAAGCTGTCTCCCCTGGAGTTATAGTTACAACTGGGTGAACTTTTAACCTGATGCCCAAACTGAGTGAAGAAATTTCTCTTTTGTTCAGTGAACAACATAGTAAAAACAAATAAGGTGAGAGCAAGATTCCGTAATTAATTATGTAACTGGTACACTTATATTAGTCCAGATATTGCAAATATTAAGAAACTTATTTTGGACTCATATTGGTGATATTTTCATAACTTCCCACTGAATCTCAAAGTTGAAATTTATACAGTAGTTTGATATCATAAAGGTCTATTAAATATGTAATTTTCAGATTTTATCTGGTCCACTAACAAAGATATTTTAGGCCAAAGAATGAAAAAATTGAAAACATCTATTTTTGAAAACAGAGCATTTTTTAAAGTGTAAATTACTTACCATTGCTACTCAATAAACAGTAACTATACTGTATAGTGTAATAGCACAAAAAAATATTGAGGCTGAGAAATTACTTTTTCTGTGGAGAAACAAAGTTCAAAAATTGAATTTTTTAAATTTGTGATCAATAACTTCGAGCCATTAAAAATATATTAAGAAATATGAGGCATATTTTTAAGTAAGTACTGTTTTGAAATTAAAAAAAGACATGCTAAGATGTCTCAATAATTTTATTTTTACATGAAAGCCTGTGCATGGAGAGTTGCATCAAACCAGTCTCAGGACTGAAGACAACAACAACAACAACAACAACAACAACAACGAAACCCTGTACCTTAATCTACTTTTCTACATAATTTCCGTCAATATTGAGGCACTTGTCATAACGTTGTACCAATTTTTGAACACCCTCCACATAGAAGTCTGCCATCTGACTTGTTAACCACTGCATCACCACTGTTTTGACGTCATCGTCTTGAAGATGCTGACCACCCAGGTGTTTCTTCAAGTGCAGGAACAGATGGTAGTCACTGGGCACAAGATCGGGGCTGTACGGAGAGTGATCTAGAGTTTCCCATCGAAAAGATGTGATGAGATCTTTGGTCTGATTCGCCACATGCGGACGGGCATTGTCTTGCAGCAAAACGATGCCCTTGCTCAACTTCCATGGACTGTTGCTTTGTTTCTGGTTTGACTTAGGTCACCCATGTTTCATCGGCCATAACAATTTGGCTTAAGGAATCATCACCATCATTGTGGTACCGCTCAAGGAAAGTCAATTCACTGTCTAAACGTTTGGTTTTGTGCACATCCGTCAACATTTTCGGTACCTAACGTGCGCACAGTTTTTGGTAATTCAAGTGCTCGGTCACGATGCCGTACAAAACACTACAAGAAACATTAGGAAAGTCATCCCACAAGGAGGAAATCATAAAGCGTCTGTTTTCTCTCACCTTATTCTCCACTTCCTGCACCAAACTTTCATTAATGACCGAAGGAATTTATAGTCCATTGTGTACTGAGCTAAATGCTTCTGATCTGATATGTCTGGGGCAGCCTATTACTGAATAATTTAAGAAACTACAGATTATTGTAAATGCAAAAAGAGTGCTCTTTGCCTGAAACTAAAATGGCCTCTGTTTCTAAATGATAACCAATACAAAAAAATTAAAAATATTTTTGAGTCCACTAAACATGAGGAATTGCCCAGTGAATGTCAGATTTCTCTGAGATTGTCAAGCAAGAAGTACTGGACCTGCTGTGTTGCTTCACATCAGTGGTTTTCACTCTGCCATTTGCATAGAATGTCTGCTTGGCACTTCCAGTTCACCGTGAATGTAGACCAGTGGGTGCAGCACTATGCAACCAGGGAAATTCACTTATGATATCATGCAACCTTTGGTGGTTACAAATGACACAATAAAAGCTGTGGGCTACATTAATATTATTGTTGACAAGTTGCTCCTTTTGATAGAATAACCTTTTACATTTCCTGTAAGGCCAGAGTTGTGTTCATGCTAGCTAGAGAAATATGTTGGTGAGTGTCAGTCCCCCAAATTTATCAATGTTTACCCTACTGGCATTTCTCAGAATGACATAGGAAAAGTTACAGATGGGCCTCTTATAATCAACAGGACTTGTGCAACCTTTTTGTGGGTAGCAGGTGCCATTTTTATATTGCTATACAACAAGAACTTGTAAAATTCATCCAAGATTACCTACACACGTGTTTATGGCAAACATGGAAGAACTCGCAATTTGGTGGCATAATGTTCTGGCTGTTGAGAGTATTGATTTTAGTAAAATGCCCATCTTATCTATAATAACAGAAGTACCTACCACGCAACACATTATCTATCTGAATTGTATTAACATTTTCAGTGACAGCAGTAAATATATATACACCATTGGAATTACAATGTATAAACTTTTTCCCCCAATTCAGTGGCATTGTAATTAACACACCATACCTCATGATGGACAGAGAAGTAAATAATGAATCAAGCAGTTTTATTCTTTATTATTCCCAAATAGTACATGCTGACTTATTTCATTTTTAAGTCAAAAAAATTGTCACCTAAAGAATTAATGCATGTAAAGCATAAAACCTGAGGATGTTGAGGCTACCAGTGCAAAGATATTGAACTCTTTATTTGTTTTGTGATAACTGGCTGGGAAGTATCTATGGAGCAGAGTACTGAAGTGACAAATACTTGTTAAATAACCTGCAGCACAAACAGCTGCACAGACTATGTGGTGCTGTGTCAGTGTAACAGAGCAGGGTTTAAACTATGTCGTGGTATGGCCTACATGCCCTATTAAAGAATGATTACAGGATTCTGGTCATTTGAAATCCATCTTCCTGCTCTTCACAAATTATATCCTAAGAGATGTGGAATAGGACTATCAGTTGGATTTTTTTATTTTAGGAAAAAATATGAATTGAGTATTTCATAGCTGCTTGTTGTTGTTGTGGTCTTCAGTCCAAAGACCTGTTTGATGCAGCTCTCCATGCTAGTCTATCCTGTGGAAATTTCTTCACCTCTGAGTAACTGCTGCAACCTACATTGTTGTGAATCTGCTTAATGCTTTCGTCTCTTGGTCTCCCTCTGTGACTTTTACCCCACCCATTTCCCTCCGGTGCTAATTGGTGATCCCTTGATGCCACAGAATGTGTCCTACCAACCGATCCCATCTTCTAGTCAGGTTGTGCCCTAAATTTCTCTTCTCCCCAGATCTGTTCAATACCTCCTCATTAGTTATGTGATCTACCCATCTAATCTTCAGCATTCTTTTGTAGCAACGCATTTCAAAAGCTTCTATTCTCTTCTTGTCCAAACTATTTATCATCCATGTTCACTTCCATACATGGCTACACTCCGTACAAATACTTTCAGAAAAGACTTCCTAACACTTAAATCTATACTCGATGTTAGCAAATTTCTCTTCTTCAGAAACGCTTTCCTTGCCATTGCCAGTCTACATTTTATATCCTCTCTGCTTCGGCCATCATAACTTTTTTTGCTCAACTGCTCTTCCAGGTCCTTTGCTGTCTCCGACAGAATTACAGTGTCATCAGTGAACCTCAAAGTTTTTATTTCTTCTCCATGGATTTTAATTCCTACTCCAAATTTTTCTTTTGTTTCTTTCACTGCATGCTAGATCTACAGATTAAATAACATCGGGGTAGGCTACAACCCTGTCTCGCTCTCTTCTCACCATTGCTTCCCACTCCTGCCCATCAACTCTTATAGCTATCGCCTGGTTTCCGTACAAATTGTAAATAGCTTTTCACTTCCTGTATTTAACCCCCACCACTTTTAAAATTTGAAAGGGATTCTTCCAGTCAACATAGTCAAAAGCTTTCTCTAAATTCTATAAATGTAGGTTTGCCTTTCCTCGACCTATCTTCTATGAGAAGTCATAGGTTCAGTATTGCCTTGCGTGTTCCTACATTTCTCTGGAACCCAAACTGATCTTGTGTCTGTGTATGTGTGGATGGATATGTGTGTGTATGCGAGTGTATACCTGTCCTTTTTTCCCCCCTAAGGTAAGTCTTTCCGCTCCCGGGATTGGAATGACTCCTTACCCTCTCCCTTAAAACCCACATCCTTTCGTCTTTCCCTCTCCTTCCCTCTTTCCTGACGAAGCATTCGTTGGTTCCGAAAGCTAGAATTTTGTGCGTATGTTTGTGTGTCTATCGACCTGCCAGCGCTTTTGTTTGGTAAGTATCATCATCTTTGTTTTTAGATATATTTTTCCCACGTGGAATGTTTCCTATATATATTCCTTACTGTCATTTCTTGTTAACAACCTTAGCTTTTTCCCAAGGATAAGCATCTTTCACTCAGTTAATACCCGGCAGAAATCAAACCTGCATTTGGATCGGATTTCCCTAACTCTTGTGCAGAAAGGTGTACAGTATACTGCTCCATCCATTTTCAATAAACTACCACTCGAATTCAAATATCTTAGCAGTAATCCATGCGCATTCAGATCGAAACTGAAGCGTTTCCTCATGGGTCACTCCTGTTATGTCGAGGAGTTCATTGAAAAATTAAGCTGCTTCTTGTTTAAGCAAGAGTTAATATAGGCTTATTTAAGCAAGAGTTAATGTAGGCTTATTTAAGCAAGAGTTAATGTAGGCTTATTTAACTAAGTGTTAATATAGGAACCACTGTAATTATTAATTAAATTGGTTCTTATAAATAGTGCTGAGATTACCATAATTTAAAATGAGAGTGTAAATAAGAATAGTAGAGTTGATCATACAATTGTGACTGAGATTGCCATGCCGTATGACTGAATGAATCCTTATTGAAGACTATGTATGATAACATATTACTGCACTGGTCGTTTTTGGGTAAATGAAGAAATTTTTTCTATTGCTGTGCATTTTTCTTTCTGAAGCAATTTACAAAGGTCTGCTTTGAAAGTGGCTTGACAGTGAAAATTTTGCATAAGGACAGAAAACAGAAGACTGTATGAAGTCAACAAATTACAGTCTGTACGGTAAAATGTTATCAATCAGGAAATTTGTGGTGGCTGTTGACTCTGTTGCAATTAAAATAATTATTAGTATATAGTGTAGTAAAATTTGACATTCAGTAGAAAGAGCAGGTTTTTGTAGAATTCTAAGTGTGTTGTTGCACTTATTGTCCAGTACTCTGATAATTTCTCATTATATCACTTCTTCTATTTCTAGATATACAGATTAATTAATATTTTATTGTCTAACTTCTCTAGTGTCCTAAACCAGTCATTGCTGCAATCCATGGTGCTTGCATTGGTGCTGGTATTAACTTGGTGACAGCAGCGGACATTAGATATTGCACTAAAGATGCATGGTTTCAGGTGAAAGAAGTTGCCATAGGTATGTGAAATGATTTTCCTCCTTTTTATTTACATTTAAAGGCACACACTAACCATGTGCAACTGTTGATTCTGGTCTCCAAAATGGAATTGTGGATTTTGTTTGTATGTAATTGGTTGTTTGTGTTCAAAGTTATTAATTCATTTACCTGAAACTTGTTATATATTAAGATTGATTTTTGTGCATTTACGGTTATCAAGGAAGATTTTGTTGATGAAATTTTGTAACTGGTGGCTTAATTTGGCTATATACAAGTTATGCCGAGGTTGAAGAATTTGGGTAATTCTTGACGTTTTCAGTTAACATCATTTTCTGTCAACCCCATACCTGACTTTCCCCACTCCCTGCATGGTCTCATCTGTCGAGATCTTCTTCAGAAGCCGTTTGTTCACAGGCAGCTTTCTGAATAAGTGAGGCTAATAACAAATGGCAGTACTGTTGAATATAGAGGGGGAAGAAATGATCCTGAACTTACATATTTGAAATGTGTAAAGAATTCACAAATGCTTAAATCTATTAAAATACACACTGTCACTAAAACCAAGCAATGTGAAATAGCTCCACTAATTATAAAACCACTCTTAACATAAATACTAGTTTATTTTTCCCTGTCTCCTTTCCAGACTTAATGTCTTTGCCATGTACAGGCTACATGATATCCCTAAATTCTTACTTGAGCTGAATTTGTCTAAACCTTATTATTTAGTATGTATTTGACTGATGCTAACAATGTAGCTAGTTCATAAAACACATTTTTCTTAAATGAGATATTCAGAACTTACAATTTATAAAAACTGCATGCACTTGAAGATTTGACTTGCTAATTACTGTTTATTTTTATTTTTTTAAATGATTTTATTATTGGCATCATGTGACTCAGTGACTAAAAGATAAGCTGCCAAACTACAAGCCAAAAGTTCTTGGATTTGTAGCGATGCTGCCGCGTGCTAATTCAAGCTCGCCGGTGTGTGTGTGTGTGCTGTGCGCGTGTGTCAGTGCTGTGGTGTGCGGTCGTAATTACTGTACATGACGTCAGTGTAGTTCCGCGCCCAGCCTCTAGAGGCGCTGTGTTTTCTAGCTTTTATATATGTTCTGTTTATTGTTATTATTCCTTGTTTTTTGAGTTAGTGAGTAGTTCCGTGTCTCCTGACTGGTGTGGACGAGTACTGTTTTCTCTCCTAACTATGGAAGTTTCCGAGGATTAAGGATCCTCTGTATAGGCCGGAAGCAAATTTTATAGCTCCGATCTGTCCATGCATGCCGGGCGTCGTCAGATACGCGCTCGCAATAAAGTTATTGTTGCTCAACTGAAGGTCTTCATTCTTCTGAATCACGTTAAGCAAAGGTCAGACAGCCACCAGTTTAGCTGAACCCGACAAGTGGTGACCCCGACGTGATTCAAGCAGAGACCGACGTGATTAAGAAGAAGCAGCCGTGAGCTACGCAAGTAACGAGCACATAATGACCGAACAGCAGGCCGTCTCCAGGATTGCAGTCCGTTTGCCACCATTCTGGCCCGACAACCCGGTACTCTGGTTCGCGCAGGCAGAGGCAAGTTTTAGCTGCGCTGGAATAACGGTCGATACAACTAAATTTGCGCTGATTGTGAGCCAACTCGACCAACGTTATGCAACCGAGGTGCAGGACATAATCACAGCACCGCCCGAGGCTGGAGCTTATGCCAGGCTAAAATCAGAGTTGATTTGACGGGTGGCCGCGTCACAAGAGGACCGGATACGTCAGGTTCTGACACAGGAAGAAATTGGCGACAGGAAGCCTTCTCAATACCTGCGACATCTACGCAGCAAAGTTGACACCGTTACTGTGCCAGACAGTCTGCTCAGAACGCTGTGGAGCAGTAGGTTGCCGCCGCAAATAAAACCCATAATCGCCTCACAAACGGACATGCCGCTGGATGACGTGGCGCAGCTAGCAGACCGGATTCAGGATGCGATCACACCGGCTCTGGTCAGCGCAGTCGCGGCGTTGGACAACAGTGCAAACAGTACCGCGTCTGTAGCATGAACCGACCGTGATTCTCTCGCTGCCAAGGTTGAGCCTTTGTGCGTCCAGGTCAGTGCGCTGCTGGCATGTGACGACGACAATAATAGAAGAAGCCGATACAGACGGCGGCGTTCGAGAAGCAGATCTTCCGGCGGTACTACCACTCCGCAAGGCGAGGTACCGTTGTGCTGGTACCACCGACGATTCGGCGATCAGGCAAGGAAGTGCACATCGCCATGCTCCCACCCAAACGCCACCGGCGGTCGACAATAGGCGCAACCAACTGCCAGTTATCCTCCAAGCGCCTGTTCGTTACCGATAGGAGTTCCGGCGTTAAGTTTTTAATTGACACTGGGTCAGACCTGAGTATCATACCACGAACAGCCATACATCGTTGCCGGCCGCCAACTGCCTTCCGTCTGACGGCTGCCAACAATTCTTCCATCGCAACATATGGCACACAGAGGATGGAACATAATCTCGGCCTACGTCGCGCGTACGAGTGGAATTTTACAGTGGCTGACGTCACGGAGGCGACTGTCGGCGCTGATCTCCTCGCGCACTACCACCTGCTGCCGGACGTCGCGAACGCATGCTTGGTAGACAGCGTCACTGGCTTAGCAGTCACGGGTTTCCGTCGCAACACCGCAACGCACAGTGTCAAGTTGGTCCATGCTACGGAGGGTGAGTACACTGAATTACTGCTTAACTATCCGAACTTGACCAGGCCGTACGGCGCTCCCAGGTTCATACCACATGACACGGTGCATCACATTCAAACGACTGATGGTCCCCCAGTAGCATGCCGACCTAGGCGTCTCGCTCCGGACCGATTGAAGATAGCGAAGGCAGAATTTGACGCCATGATTCGCGAGGGCATAATGCGGCCATCTAAGAGCCCGTGGTCCTCCGCATTACATCTTGTTCTGAAGAAGGGTGGAGCTTGGCGCCCATGCAGTGACTACCGTGCGCTTAACGCGCGAACAGTGCCGGAGAGATATCCCGTTCCGTTACTGAGGGATTATAATCACGCTTTACATGGTGCCACGGTGTTCACAATTCTGGACTGCGCTAAAGCGTATACACAGATTCCGGTGGCCAATGACGACATTCCAAAGACTGCAATAATAACGCCTTTCGGTTTATTTGAAAGCAAATTTATGACTTTTGGTTTACGCAATGCCGCTCAGACCTGGCAAACGTTTATAGACTCGGTTCTCCAGGGGCTGCCGTTCTGTTTCGCCTACCTGGACGATGTGTTAGTGTTCTCTGCTGACCACGATCAACACCGACAACAGCCCGCATCTCGTGGTCGTGCGGTAGCGTTCTCGCTTCCCACGCCCGGGTTCCCGGGTTCGATTCCCGGCGGGGTCAGGGATTTTCTCTGCCTCGTGATGGCTGGGTGTTGTGTGATGTCCTTAGGTTAGTTAGGTTTAAGTAGTTCTAAGTTCTAGGGGACTGATGACCTAAGATGTTAAGTCCCATAGTGCTCAGAGCCATTAACACCGACAACATCTGCGAGAGATTTTCGAGCGATTGGAGCGTTACGGTGTCGTCTTGAACGTGGACAAGTGTGTTTTTGGGCAGTCAGAGGTGACATTTCTTGGCCATAAGATTTCTGCTGAAGGCTCTCTTCCTCTGTCCGAGAAGGTGGACGCTATCTTGCAGCTACCCCGACCAATTACGATCAAAGAATTACGTCGTTTTTTGGGGATGCTCAATTTTTATCGACGACACCTTCCTCACGCTGCAGAGCTGCAGGAACCTTTGACGCCGGCATTATCAGGCCCTAAAGTAAATAGCAAGTCTCTGATACAGTGGACAGAGGACATGTGCTCTGCATTCGAGGCAACAAAGAGGAGCATGGCCGACGCGGCGCTTCTCGCACACCCACGGCTCGACGCCCCATTAGCAATTGTCGTAGATGAGAGCCAGACGGCGATTGGTGCCGCATTACAACAATGGTCTGACAACGTATGGCAGCCACTGGCGTATTATTCCCACAAGCATTCGCCTCCAAAGAGAAAATGGAGCACATATGACCGTGAGCTCCTGGCAGTATACCAGGCAGTGAAATATTTTCGCCCGCAAGTGGAAGCGCGAACTTTCACGATATATACAGACCACAAGCCACTCACGTTCGCCTTCCGTCGGAATAGTGTCAACTGCTCTCCCCGTCAATTTCATCACCTTGAGTTTGTGGCCCAGTTTACTACCGACATTAGACATATTTCTGGGATCGACAACATTGTTGCGGATTGCCTTTCACGGATCAGCAGTGTTTCCAGTACCGTAGACTTTCCTGCACTGGCACAGGCACAGAGAGACGACGAAGAACTCCTTGCCTATGTTAAAGACACTGCTTCCGCATTGCAACTGAAACTCGTTGATGTTCCGGGGGAAGATACACAGCTAGACTGCGACGTTTCTCGCCGCCGACCTCCTCCCTTTCTGACGCCGGCTTTTAGAAGACAAGCCTTTGATATAGTACATGGATTGTGCCATCCCGGGGTACGCCCGACATTCCGCCTAGTATCGCAACGATTCGTGTGGCCAGGCATGCAAAAAGACTGCCGCGAGTGGGTCCAATCTTGTCTTCAGTGCCAACGCTGCAAGATTAACCGTCATGTACACGCATCGATCGGCGATTTTCCGGATACCACCGCCCGCTTTGCCCACGTTCATTTAGATGTAGTCGGACCACTTCCACCTTCGAACGGGCGAAGATATCTGTTTACCATGATCGACCGTCAGTGCTGTGGTGTGTGGTCGTAATTACTGTACACGACGTCAGTGTAGTTCCGCGCCCAGCCTCTAGAGGCGCTGTGTTTTCTAGCTTTTGTATATGTTCTGTTTATTGTTATTATTCCTTGTTTTTTGAGTTAGTGAGTAGTTCCGTGTCTCCTGACTGGTGTGGACGAGTACTGTTTTCTCTCCTAACTACGGAAGTTTCCGAGGATTAAGGATCCTCTGTATAGGCCGGAAGCAAATTTTATAGCTCCGATCTGTCCATGCATGCCGGGCGTCGTCAGATACGCGCTCGCAATAAAGTTATTGTTGCTCAACTGAAGGTCTTCATTCTTCCAAATCACGTTAGGCAAAGGTCGGACAGCCACCAGTTTAGCTGAACCCGACAGATTCAATCCCTGGTTTGTCCTAGTATTTTTACCTATTACTTATCAACTCTTTCACCTGTGGCAATGTTTGTTGATGTGAAAAATCACAGTTCAGCATCCACAATGTGAAAGACCCCTACATAACTGGCTGGGTAAGTCAGTTCAAAGGCTGGAGAAAGACGAGGAAGACCTCCAAAATTACCATGCTTAGTAAAGCACTGTAGTGTTCGAAACAATATCCAGATTACCGGTAATGACTACTTTACTGTCTTTTTATGATTGACATATCTTCTTTGAAACCCTAGTTTCCTTCTTTTTAATGAATATATTGTATTTTCTGAAAATTGTATAATTATGAAAATATCTATATTCAAAATTCTTGCTATCGTAAGAAATCTGAAATGTTTGAAACTTGAGAGGTAATCTTTTCAAATAGGAAAAAAAAAGCTGGTGTCATTGTCAATCAGCCCTGATTTTTTCTTCCAAAAAATGTATATTTTTATATATGTTTGATGTTCCTGAAGAATGAAGTTAGTCAAGATCACTAGCAATTCTTTTTATTAATATGACCAGTTTCGACAGATGTATGCTGTCATCATCGGATCTTGTAACATTATTAGTTGTACACACTTGTTACAATACTGAAAGTCACATGGTCATTTTGTGTCAGATAAAATGTGGCAGGGAAAATCAGTGTGTCAGAAATAAAAGCACACATAATTAAAACATACATGTTGTGCTGGTATCGCTGTGTACATTAATCCAAAGTTGCCTCTCATAAAAGTAGAACCTACTATTATGCCATTTTGAGGGTATATAAGTAATAGTTAAAAAAATTCATTCTTTATGAGTTAACTAACTTTGCTTTTTTATGTTAATACTGAAAATGTAATAACTTTGTATTTTACGTTTCATGAAAGCTCTCCTATGTGCATTTTTGAATAGGTGTGGTGAATAATGGCATAGACAGTCCGCATAGTGTTTACAGTGAACAGTGTTTATAATAGTGGTCAAGTCTTCACTGAGTGAAGTTAATGCTGCAACAAATACAATCACTTGTGCAAAGTTCTAATTGGAAATTCATTGTACACAGATCATGTACAACAGCCATTCCTACATTTACTGTAAAGTCCACAAAGTCTGTGTAGTTTACTGTTCAGTTTTGTTAAAACTAAAAGTATACTTTTAGTGCATTTCACCTAGCTCCATAAAAGCACAGCTTGCAGCTGCAAAATTCCTTGTGTCACACTCTGAATAGAGAATGTAACAGTATTATAAATACACTCCTGGAAATGGAAAAAAGAACACATTGACACCGGTGTGTCAGACCCACCATACTTGCTCCGGACACTGCGAGAGGGCTGTACAAGCAATGATCACACGCACGGCACAGCGGACACACCAGGAACCGCGGTGTTGGCCGTCGAATGGCGCTAGCTGCGCAGCATTTGTGCACCGCCGCCGTCAGTGTCGGCCAGTTTGCCGTGGCATACGGAGCTCCATCGCAGTCTTTAACACTGGTAGCATGCCGCGACAGCGTGGACGTGAACCGTATGTGCAGTTGACGGACTTTGAGCGAGGGCGTATAGTGGGCATGCGGGAGGCCGGGTGGACGTACCGCCGAATTGCTCAACACGTGGGGCGTGAGGTCTCCACAGTACATCGATGTTGTCGCCAGTGGTCGGCGGAAGGTGCACGTGCTCATCGACATGGGACCGGACCGCAGCGACGCACGGATACGCGCCAAGACCGTAGGATCCAACGCAGTGCCATAGGGGACCGCACCGCCACTTCCCAGCAAATTAGGGACACTGTTGCTCCTGGGGTATCAGCGAGGACCATTCGCAACCGTCTCCATGAAGCTGGGCTACGGTCCCGCACACCGTTAGGCCGTCTTCCGCTCACGCCCCAACATCGTGCAGCCCGCCTCCAGTGGTGTCGCGACAGGCGTGAATGGAGAGACGAATGGAGACGTGTCGTCTTCAGCGATGAGAGTCGCTTCTGCCTTGATGCCAATGATGGTCGTATGCGTGTTTGGCGCCGTGCAGGTGAGCGCCACAATCAGGACTGCATACGACCGAGGCACACAGGGCCAACACCCGGCATCATGGTGTGGGGAGCGATCTCCTACACTGGCCGTACACCACTGGTGATCGTCGAGAGGACACTGAATAGTGCACGGTACATCCAAACCGTCATCGAACCCATCGTTCTACCATTCCTAGACCGGCAAGGGAACTTGCTGTTCCAACAGGACAATGCACGTCCGCATGTATCCCGTGCCACCCAACGTGCTCTAGAAGGTGTAAGTCAACTACCCTGGCCAGCAAGATCTCCGGATCTGTCCCCCATTGAGCATGTTTGGGACTGGATGAAGCGTCGTCTCACGCGGTCTGCACGTCCAGCACGAACGCTGGTCCAACTGAGGCGCCAGGTGGAAATGGCATGGCAAGCCGTTCCACAGGACTACATCCAGCATCTCTACGATCGTCTCCATGGGAGAATAGCAGCCTGCATTGCTGCGAAAGGTGGATATACACTGTACTAGTGCCGACATTGTGCATGCTCTGTTGCCTGTGTCTATGTGCCTGTGGTTCTGTCAGTGTGATCATGTGATGTATCTGACCCCAGGAATGTGTCAATAAAGTTTCCCCTTCCTGGGACAATGAATTCACGGTGTTCTTATTTCAATTTCCAGGAGTGTATTACTTCTACTGTACTTCTGTATGTGGCATTTTTGAACAGTAAAACTGACTTGATGTATTGGTTAACTGAAGATAATAAATTACCATGTTACGATGGTTTGAAACAAAGTTAGGCGACATACCTGGAATGCATTTTGGAGGAGTGGGGTTTAGGTTCTCATCTGGTGAGAATCAAGATGTAGTTTTTCTTCTGTCCTGCAGTCCATTTTGAGCATATTTCACGATGGTTTCAGTTAAGAAGGCTATGGCTAATTTCTTGCCCTATCAGTCCTCACTCAGAAGTTGTGCTTGGCTTCTAATGAGGTCATCGTTGAGGCTCATAAAATCTTAATAGACAATCCTTTTATCTGTTCAAAGCACAAACATAACAGATATTGCAGTTGAATAGGGTCAAGTTGTACACTTCTATAGTAAGTGTTATTTTTAGATCAGGAAAGAAATCATTTCTGCAAAGGCTTTTCAGTTAAAGTAAATATTTTTATTTGAACGTGCTGTTTGATCAGTTAGTACAACAGTAGATCTATGTTATGCAGCCACAGTCACTACAGTTGCCTAGGTTTTCTTTTGTTGGTGAATGTCTTGTGAATCTCCTTTTAAACAAGTTTATAATTGTCACCTACTTTCATGCACATAAATAAGCAGAAACTCTCATTGAACACCAAATTTCATGAATTATTTTTAAAACATAAAAATAGTGATTTTAACACATTAATGGAAAGTCCTGGTAGAATCTATCAAAAATAATTCATTCTAAAGCTAGCAAAGATTTAAGTCTTCCTGTTGACGACTCAGTGCTTCTACTATTCAGTAAGTTGTTATCTACATCTACATGGTTACTCTGCAATTCACACTTAAGTGCCTGGCAGAGGGTTCATCGAACCATTTTCGTACTACTTCTCTACCATTCCACTCTCGAATGGCACATGAGAAAAAGGAACACCTAAATCTTTCCGTTTGGGCCCCGATTTCTCTTATTTTATGATGATGATCATTTCTCCCCGTGTAGGTGGGTGTCAGCCAAATATTTTCACATTCAGAAGAGAAAGTTGGTGATTGAAATTTCGTAAATAGATCACACCACAAAGGAAACTGCCTTTGCTCCTAATTTATTTACAAAACATACAATTTTGTTACTAATATTTTAAGGCCTATTATCATGAGGGGCATAACTGTCACTGCTTACGCACATAGCAATGAATTTCATATTTCTTAATTTGTGTGTACGGAAAGTATGCCAGATGAGAAAAGTCTTGCATTTAATGTCACATTTAAAGATAGTTAATGTAATTTGTGATATGGTATTTAGTAACTGTGTGTTTTTTTATGAAATTCTGATTTGGGGGATGGTTGCAGGACTGGCTGCAGATGTTGGTGTTCTTCAGAGGCTTCCAAAAGTGACTGGAAATGATAGCTTATGTCGAGAATTGTCTTACACAGCACGTAAACTTTTGTCATCGGAAGCGAAAGAGTTTGGACTTCTCAGCAAAGTTTTTGATGATAAAGAAAGGTATGTTGGGTGCTGATGGGTATGTTAGATATGGATTGTTAAAACTTAAATTTGTTATTTTCCACATTATTACATTAGATTTTTTCAGTTCAACAGCAAACTGCTTGCTGTAGTTCCCAAAAAGTATATTATATTTATAACGTATTTAATGTTAACAAAAGAATTTTGGCAAAATCGTAGTGAGACTGTTACTAGTGGAAATGTGTTCAAATTTCATCTGATTATCTCCATTCGAGTTTTTCACTACAAATAAATGATGGGAAATTTCCTCAGACCAAGTGAAGGGGGAATTGTTCTTAAAGAGAACTGTTCTTAATCTAACTTAGTTAGAACATACTTTTAAGAATCCTACTGCATGAGAGATAAAGTACTAACAAAAGAAAAGGACATAAACCATGTTTTTGAGGTGGCTTGTGCAGTAAAGAACATAATTTAAAAACCATTTTATTAAGCAATAAGCTCATGTTGTTGTTGGTGGTGTTGTATTATTATTAAATACACTTGTTTCCTACAAGTAAAATATCACAATGTGCAGTAGTAATTCCAGCGGTAGAAGGGCTGCTGGTATTAAAAAATAAAACCAGTGATGCTTATTTCAGTAAACTCTGGTACACTTTTCTTATTTTATCTTACAGTGCTGATCACTATGCATATTCGTGAAGTTGTCCATAGTTGTATTCTCGAAGATTGACAAAGATTTAATCAGAAATAACTACATTAGAAAACATTTTAACTGTTCTTGCAGGTATCGTGCTTCCCTCTTCTCCCAATTATGGGCATTTTTAACAGAAAATGAGCAAAGAGAGATTCTTTATGAGACAGAATTAATACTTGAGATGGAGAACATCCAAAGAAGATAAGTGCAGTTTATCACTGTTTCGTTTAGAAAATGTCCAAGTGTCACTGAGATGCTCTTCACTCTCCAGTGACAGATGTTACAAGAGAGACATTGCGCATCATGAAGAGGATTATTTTCAAAAATCTGGGAATGCACATTCAAAGCAATGTAGTACTACACAGTGCAGTCATGTTAATGTGACCACCAGTCAAAAGGCTAAATAACCTCCTCCTGCAGTGTGAGATGTGCAGGAAGAGTGTCAATGAGTTTGTGGAAGTTACTGACAGGGATGTGGAGCCATGCTGACTCTGGTGCTGTGGCTAGCTGCTCTAGGCTCCTTGATAGAGGATCTCTGGTGCAACAGCCCAATCAAGGTGGTCCCATAGATTCTCAATTGGGTTTAAATCTGGACAGTTTGATTGTCTTGAAGTACGGTAAACCCACTCTTATGCTCTTTGAATCATGTACACACACTGCGAGCTGTGTACCATGTTGCGTTGTCCTACTGGTAGATGCCATTATGTCAAAGAAAAACAAATTGCTTGTAGGGGTGGATATGGTCCCCACAGAGAGATGCATACTTGTGTTGATCCATTGTGCCTTCCAGAACAATGAGATAACCTGGAGGATGCCATGAAAACATTCCCCGCCCAATAATGCTCACTCCTTCAGCCTAAGTCTTTGCTTTCAGACATACACACCAATGGCCATCTGTCTGATGGCGCATACAATGTAATTCATCTAAAAAGGCCACCTGTTACCACTCAGTGGATGTTCAGTTGTGGTACTGGCATGTGAAGTTCTGCCTTCGCCACCAATGAACAGCAGTTAGCATGAGTGCTTGAATCTGGTGCCTGTTTGGAGGCCTGTACGCAGGAACGTTCGCTGATCAGTCATTGAGGAGAGTTAGTTTTGGATACCATCATTTCGCCGTGTATGGTGTACTTTAACCACTGGGGCATGTAAACAGTTTACGAACATAGCCGTTTCAGAACTGCTTCCACTCTTTGCCTTTCAGACAATGTTCTTCCATTTTGGAGTCAGATAATTCACTCATTTTTGCATTATGACAATGACTTGCACTGTCTTCTGCACCCCCACCCCCCTCCCATTGCCCCCACCCAAATGCTTTACATACTCTCCACTGCCAGTGCTGCCACATGCTGTCCGTGACTCGTTATTGCACATTGATGTCGAAAATAGGCAGAGGTCACTCTCAGATGTGATATCCATATGTGCAAAGGAATAAATATGACTCTTATGTGGGTTTTATCACTGTGCCATCATACAGTACGTTAAAATAAGTTAGTGCAACTGTTTGAAATGAAAATACACATTATGTTGTTAGCTTCTTAAAATCAAATGGAACTTTAGTTTACTGTTATACAATCAATCTCATTTAAGATGCTAACCACACCATATTTATTTTAGTTTCAAATAGTTACACTACTGCATTTTAATCTGTTGTTTCGTGGCACCGCGTTCAACACACACGTTTTCTTTTTCAAACTTACTCTTCATATTTCCTTGTAACAGTGTTTCTTTTTCCTGTTCTTGTTATTTCCTCAGCCATTTTCTCCTTATCTTCACATTACTGCTTTTATCTGACATGAGCTATACATGCCAATTGAAGTTCCCAAGTAATAATTACAAAGTAAGCCTTCCTCTCACATAAATTAACCACAGCATCTCTTACGGTCAAATGAGAATCCAATGTTCCTTCACACATATTTGTGGTGCTTTCATTCAAGACGTTCCCTAAAAAAGAGAATCCTCTTACTACACCCTCACTGCCAAGCGAAACTGCAAGTGCATTATTCACAATTTTTGTGACAGTAGGGTATATGTCTTTGCAAAAAAATTACTCCAGTAAATGTTCACTGGGTTCTTGTCACTACCTGATCTTTCTTGTGATATGAATAGTTTCTCTTTCTTCTAATGCCAGTAATTTCCATTCATCAATTAGCACATACTCGCTGTACTCAGTTGGAAGAATGTCACTGTTTCTTCTTGCACTCTCATTGCAAGATGCAAACATCAAAGATAATACACATAGGTTTATCCAAAGAAGACTTGACCAAACTGTGTGTACAAGCAGATACAAAGTGCTTTCTAGCCTGCAGGGAGTTATGGCATCTTTCTTGTACGCTTAGTTTCATCTTCTATAATTTCAAGTATTATGTTTTTTTTAATGGCAAGTACTACTTACCCAAAATGCCCCAGACTCAGTGGAGCAGCAATAAAACAAAATTGATTTGAGAGTGTTCTGCTGAGTTGTGGGAGTTCATTGCAGATTAGTTGCATTAAAAGATCTCTCTTCTGAAAGAAACCAGTGGACCATGAACATGTGTTAGCCTTGGACAAGCAAAGATAATTTGTGTTTTGGTAGTTTTGTCTTTTAATAGTTTAACAATATTCTTGTATTGCAAAGAACTCAGCTTGCTTTTGTGCTGTGGCATGAACTGAAGAAGGTATTTTTCTGCAGCTGACCAACAGTCTTAGTCTCTCTCCAGCTAGTCCTAATGTCACACATCTAGAGGAAACATGTTTCATAAAACAATGCCCTGGGAGTTTCATGTCTGATTGTATTTTTCAAAATTTTCCCAATGAGATGTTTGGCCATCAAAAAAATTAAAGAGAAACATTATATCTGAAGCATTTTCACCAAAGTGTTATCTTTTTCGGAATGCATTATGGATCATATGTATGTTATATGTTCCAACATCAGTTTTCTGTTTTCTTCCTAACAGGCTCAGAGAGGCATTCATAATATGATAAACAGTTTTGTTAACATTGGGTCCATCACCATCCATCACCAACAGCTTTGAATGAGAAAGCTGTGCATTATGCAAGGCTTAATTTAACTCAGAGTAAATATCACTAACAGTGGCTTTGGCGGTGAAGAAAGTCTGTAGATGTTTTGACATAATCATTTGTTTGGAATCAGACCAGTATATACCTACAATTTGAAGCCACCCTTGCATTATCCTCAAAACTCCTCCAATATCATTCATCAACTGCTGCTTCAAATATGCACTAAAGTATCACATATTAAATATGTTGCCTTTGTTCTTGAACTGATGAACTCAGAAGGACCGCTTCCAGGAAACAATGCCTCAAAGGTTTCTTTGACATGTGCGCAAGCTAGGTTAACAGCAGAGTTCCCTCCAATCATTTTCAGACACCACAATGAATTTATCCCTGAAGCAGCTTGTCTAGCAGAATTAAGATGAATCGAAAGTGTAGCTCCCAGAGATGAAATTACAGCAGCAGTGCTACAACCATGACGCACTGAAGACAAATGCAATTGTGAAAAACTCTGTTTCCCTTTACACTGTTCTCTGTGCTTCTGAGTAGAAGCATACTGCTGAGCAGCACTAAAGCCAATAGTTATTTTTGTCAACTTCAAAAAGGAAAAAATAACTCCGTTGTGTACGAAGGATTACGGATAAGTGGTAGTCTTGTGTAGAAATTACTTATTACTTCTTCAAGGAAATATATAGTTGCTAGATAAGTGGATTTTTCTTAAGAAGCCATTTTGGTTCTAAACAATTGTGTTGTGTTGTCTTTGTTCCGAATGTTTATGATTGAGCTGTAGATCAGCTTTTCTGTTATGTTGGAGAAGATGGACAGAACAGAGACTGTCTTTAAATTTTGTACTTGTTATCACCGTTCTCAGAAACTGCGACTATTAAGCTGCACTCAGTCTTTCAGGAAAGTTAGCTGTTTAAAATACCTTATTAAATGCAGCAAAAAAGGTTTCATGAATACATTTTACTCAGTCAACTGAGGGGAAATAATCATTGAAACGATTTGTAATTTCACAGTGATCATGTTTTAAGTTCCCATCCAGTGAATGTTGAAGTAACTGTAGTATTTGTTTCTTACATTTTTAAAGCTATTTGTTATAGCTAAGTGGTATATGCACTTTGGCGAATGGTAATGTATAATTGCTTCTAATTTTAGTTTTCAACCTTTATAGTATTCGCAATAATCATTGAAAAAGCTTTATTTATGTTTTTTACTATATTTTGCATTGTTATTAGAATTATTGTAATTCATCTAGCAGCTATCATTATTGATCTAGCTACTTTTACTTGTATATTTTGCAACAAAAGCTTTCTTGGCCACTGAGCAAGTGACACTGAAACATTAACAGCACCAGAAATCAGTGGCAAAACAATCATATGTAGAACGTGTTGCTAAACACACATTGGCCACTGATATTATTGCTATAGTTTAGTCTTTTACATACATACTATTTCCATTTTTGTTTCCTTGGGGATCCAAATGAAGGCAAGCTGGAGAGTAATCAGAAATGCCAAGCTCAAGGGTAGAGTCACCACAGAAAAAATTGGTAAGTTGTCGTGGTGTCATCTGTTTCCATGGTTGATTCATCAGTTGACCAAATTCACTTATTACCAGATCTTACTTTTTTCTAGTACATAATTTGTCAGCACATAGATATTTATTTCTCCAGTAATTCAATGTTTGCTACAGTATTTCTTGCCTATGGAAAGTAGCATTTCTGTAACTTCAGTTAGGAAGCTTTCAAAATTGCTCCAGTCAGTTTGTTCACATAATTAGTTACTAAACATTCATTTTTTTCCATTTTAAATTTGTTTGCCACTGCCTGGTTTGTTTTTTAGACTGAAAGCAGTATAGAATGTCATGGACACATTTTCAAATACTAAACCATGTCATCGTGTTGCCAGTGTTCAGGTATGACTACTACATCTGGTTTAAATATATAACACTATGCTTATCATTTAAGTTTGTTGAATTACATTGGGTGATTCTATGCCACCATTATGTCACAGTTATTGAGAGATAAATATCAAATGCTTTTAAGGTGATAATTAATTTTCAATGCTTCATTATTTATGGCACACACCTGTACCAGATTGTATCTATGTGGATTATTTGCAATAACTATTTTCTTGTGAGCTAATTCACCAGAAGTATTTATCAGTCTATTGATAGCGTGCTTGAATCCTGGAAACAATGCATGAATTTCCTAATATGGCCAGTCTGTCATTTGAAGGCAAGGTTTACATTATCTTGCACATAAGGCTTCATAATTGTAGTAACTCAGTTTTGTGAAATTGTCCTAACATATTTTCCAAACTTAATATTGTCTTGATTGATATAGTGGAATATTCATTATTTCTAAAATAAGGTGATTTTATATTTGCCCTTTTCTGATAAGGGTGCAATGTACAATGTTTCACCTAGCCCACAATTATCCTTTTTATGGATTGTGGCCAAATGACAGCTGATAATCACTGGGGCCTGGTTAATGTTCAAAGGTAGAACTCATTCTTGTAGAAGTAAACTTGAAACAAATCACATATTTGTATTATTATTATTAATTTATTCACCTAACCATCATTTTACAATTATAAAAATTTGTTATTTTATACAAGGAAAATATAAGAAACATCTTTTTAGTGACAAGAGTACAGGGCAGGTGGTCAGCTCTGGGCTTATTGAAGGAACCATCCCAGCATTTACCTGAAATATTTAAGCAAACTAAATCAGGATGGCTGCACAAGCCATGAGACTCTGTCCTCCCAAATCTGAGGCAGCATCTTAACAAATGCACTACCTCATTTGGTTATACCAACATACATTTCTTTTATGTTTGTACATACTTGGAACAAGTTTGCTTAATCTTGATTGTGAATATTAAAGGGTACATCCCCTCAACAGAATCACAGTAAAATAATTTGCATTTTGTAAGATAAGAACATCATTATTGAATATGGCACTATTGTTTCAGTATGATGAAAGAGGCATTTTCTGTGGCTGCCTCTATAGCTTCGCACAGTCCTGTTGCTGTCCAAGGTACTAAGAAAAATTTGGTATTTTCAAGAGATCACACAGTACAGGAAGGGCTGGACAATATTGTAAGTACAGGCAGTCTGGTGATTTTTCAGTGGCATAGTGTCTCTCTCTGCTCTGCTCTGCTCTGCTCTGGATTATTGATGATAAATTCCATTATTGAATATACATACTGAAAAGCTTTCATCAATATGTGCACAAAAAAGTTGTAGCATTTACCTCATTCACTGACTCATGTTTTTCCCTGAAGTTAAGGGATAGTACCTCTTCAGAGTAAGATTTAAAAAAGATTTAGGATGCAAGTTAAAAATAAATTCAAGGCTAGAAAGAAGCACTGATCAGATGGAAGTCAAAAATGTAGATTGAGAATTTATGTACAAATAGATAAACCAGATTAAATTAAGTAAAAAAATTCTCCATCTTGGAAAGCTAAGGTTACACAGTAATAGACAAAAGTGTAAGTTACTTAACAAAGACAGGTGTTTACTTAACAAAGACAGGTGTGCAAACAGCAGAAAGTACTGCAGATACAAAGTCAACCAAAAAAATAAAATCTCAAATGGAACAATGCAAATGCAACTGTTAAAGAAAAGGCAAGGGATTCTAGCAAATGATAATAGAAGTTGATGGAATATACAAAATGAAACATAACTATTGGGAAATGTCTCAGAGAACATGAGAAATACGAGGGCTATCCACAAAGTACATTACGTTTTGGAACTAAAAATAAATAAAGTATTGGAATTTTTTTTTAATTATATACAGATGAGAAGCCACACTTAAATACTACTTTTCTACATAGTTGCCATTTAAATTAAGGCACTTATCGTAGCGATGGACGAGCTTGGAAATTCCTTCGTCGTAAAATTCGGCCGCCTGCGCCTTCAACCACATGGTTACCTCTTCTTGAAGCTGTGCGTCGTCATCAAAACGCTGCATAGCCAACCACTTCTTCATTGCTGGGAATAAGTGGAAGTCGCTCGGTGCCAGGTCGGGACTGTACGGTGGATGAGGAAACAACTCCCACTTAAAAGATTCGAGAACTTCATGAGTGGCATTTGCCGTGTGGACCCAGGCGTTGTCGTGAATCAGCAAGCTCTTTGAGCCCAATTTTCCCCTGCGCTTGTTTTGTATTGCTCTTCTGAGGTTGTGCAGAGTTTGGCAATACCTTTGAGAGTTTATTGTAGTGCCTCTTTCCAGGAAATCCACAAAAATCACACCTTTTCTGTCCCAAAAGAGGTAACCACGTGGTTGAGGGCGCAGGCGGCCGAATTTTACGACGAAGGAATTTCCAAGCTCGTCCATCGCTACGATAAGTGCCTTAATTTAAATGGCAACTATGTAGAAAAGTAGTATTTAAGTGTGGCTTTCATCTGTATATAATTAAAAAATTTTCCAGTACTTTATTTATTTTTAATTCCAAAACGTAATGTACTTTGTGGATAGCCCTCGTATAATGAATATCGGTATAAGAAGCATTTGAAAACAGTAATAGTGAGAAGAAAACAAAACAATTGATGTCGATTATTAGTCAACCACAATATTATTGTTCCTGTTAGAGAGGCCCCTTCAGTTGGCTTACCATAAGTTTTTATTGTGATATTTCATGAGAACACACTGAATATTTCATGAGAACACACTGAACCACTTGATAGTACATGTACAACTATCTCGAAATCACCCACAGTGCACAACTATCTTGAAATCACTCACAGTGCAATGTGTTTTTCAACATTGTACTTATTTATGTAGTCACTGTGTGTCTAAAATATTTTGGTAGGATAGTAGACACCATATTACATCAGTTAAAATGAAGGTTAGCACTGTTATTAGAAGAAAAGAGAGGAAATTATCCAAGGATGCCACGATCCTCTAAAGCTTTTGAACATGTCAAATGAAGAATCGAAGACAGATAGGTATTGTAGTATATGCCATGTTAGGCCCTGTCTTATCTCTGGAGGTTGTTTGTCAACTGAGGAGGTGCTGAGCTGTTTATCACCAAGCCTCTTGCAGTATCTGGGGGTGCAAGCTGTGCCAATACATTGCACACAGTTTGCGGTAAACAGCACTGCAGTTGCTGGTCCTACTTGTGTCTGTGTGGTCACATGTCCACGTGAGCATCTCACCTGTTTTCCTCCACTGATGGGTACTTGAGTCACTGTTATTGGTGGCCAGTTCAGGTCTGGGCACCAGGTCAACCACCAGTTGCCCTCAAGACTACAATTTGGGCCACAGTGCCTCCCATCGCTGCTAACCATCTTGCACTTCACCAGAACCACAGCTGCTCTGGAAGGTCCTACTTTGCCTTCATGTGGATGACAGCCACTGGATTCTCCTCAGCCACTGGATTCTCCTCAGCCACTGGACTTTCTTCAGCCACTCGACTTTCTTCAGCTACTCTGGTAGGCCCAGTTTCACTCACAAGTTCATGGCCTCCTGGGACAGTGTTGCTACAAATCCATGGCTCCTCTCTGCTGAACTGCTACTGACGATCATGCACTTTATCATAGAGGTCACTTGCTACATACTGTCGTAGGACATTCAGTTGTATTTATTTGGGGAACTTTGCCCTTTAAAGCTGTACTGAATTTAATTCATCATTAATAAACAAACTTTGTCCCTGTAACATGTGCATATCAATCACTATCTCGGTACACCATTCGGTCAAAGATAATTCAAGTGGCAATGATGATTATGGTTTCATGATTCATTGCTCTTCCCTCGTTCGCCATATGCTTCAACTGATGACCACAATACAAGTTTCGTGATACCTGTGACATTTATAGTTTGTGTGAATTCTCAGTGCACCACTTACGTATAGTTTGCTGGCTACGGTGCCAGCTTCTGGTCTCATCTGTCATCCAGCTGCCTCCCCTCTGCTATGCTGAGCTCGATGCTGCCCTGCCACGTTGCATTTTGCATGGGCGATGTAGCCATGGCCAGCCCATGTTCTGTGAGTTGAGGTGCTATCAGGTGTTTGTTTGTGTTTCTTGATGTGTCTTCATTAATTTTTGCTGGAACAAGGCTTTGTTCTTTCTCGCTTGTTTGATTTTGCTAGTATGTTAGTTCGTCTTGATGGGGCAGCATTTTCTTGTCCTTCTGTTACGAGTCTGTATTTGATTCCTATTTCAGCGCGAGTGTATCCAACCATCTACCGGACCAGGAATGTTGATGCCTTACTATAGTGGGACTGTGTCAACCCATTTTTTCCCCCCCCCTCGATATATGTACATGCTTCTCAGCAGAAGTTTTCTCTTCTGCATAGTTTGATCAGTCCATTCATGTGTTGTTCTAATGGACATTCTCTTATTTACTATTGTAAATTTATGAATTTCTCATTTTTCTGTGTTCAGTCAGATTCTCGTTCACTTGCAGTGCATTCTCAATGGGAGCTATCATTGCTGGCAGCCCTCCAGTTCTGGGGTCAGGCAGTTCCTTGTTGCCTTCAGCCCTTCTATTCAGGGGCAGATAAATTCAGGAAATGCTGCAAAGCATCACTCGGCTCTGTTAGGCTCTCCAGTTTTTCCACAGTGTTTGGACAGCGCATCCTGGAGTTGTGCATGTGGCAAGCTGGGCCTCCTGCCATCAAGTGTGATTATGATGTTTTCATGCCATACAGCACTCTGTTCTTATTCCCAGAATTCCACAGACAATGACCCCACTCAATTCGATGATGTTTCCTTCCCTCAGTACACTGTGGAAAGAGGTACATGCCAAATTTATGGGAGCAAAACATGTCCCTCAATACTTGGTAAATATTCAGATTTATGGGGGTAATTTTAATTTGATGAAACAATTACATTTTGTCGAAAACACTTAAGACAGATTTGGGAAGGTTGATCTGTGGGGAAAATGCAAAATTATTCATTATTAATTAAAACTTTCTCTGCTGCTCAATCTACAGCTCTTCAGGCATGTGATCATGTAGGTGACATACCTCTGACCATTGCCCCACATAAAACTTAGAACATGGTCCGGGGAATCATCTTACACACTCCAGATAGATGAGGAGCTCTGGACTAATCTCCAGCAGTGAGGCGTACATTTTATATGATGTGTACAAAAAGGACCCAAGGATAACTGTATGGACAGGGACGCCTTTGAAGGAAATGTCCCCCATAAAAGGATACGACCAAGGTGTACAGGTGTGATTGGGAAACCATCGCCTATGAAGTGCTTCAGATGTTTACGCTTTGGACATACGTTGCCCCTACACTTGGTGGACCCAAAATTCGGCAACTGTGGATTATCACTCCATGAAGGTATCCTTTGTGAATATCCTCCTTTGTGTGTCAACTGCACTGAACACCACCCTCCACATTCGCCAGTTTGCCCAGATTCAAGAAAGAACAAAAGATCCAGGAATACAAATCTATTGGCTGCCTGTCATATGCTGAAGCACAGAAGGGATTAAATGCTTACACCTTGTGGATATGATGATTAAGTTCCCCAAGATCATGACCATTGCTGCCCCCTCTCCCCAACCTTCCCCAAACTAAATCTTGCACCACCCTTCTCTGCTGTGGTTCCTGCAGTAACTTCTTTGGGAACCACTTCCTGCACCTAGCCAGAGAAGCATTCTCCTACTTTGGCATCTACCAGTGACAGGGCTCCTTCTCCCTGGCAACCCCCAGACTGGAGGCCCAAAGCGAAACAATGGCTTCTGGTGCCCCTGTAGACACCAGATTCCCCCCCCCCCCCCCCCCCCCCCATGCAGATACTGAGCCTATGTTTGTGGATGTGGTTCCATCCCCATTTGGTGACAGGCAGTGATCCTGCATTGTGAACAGTCCTCCTAGCCCTGTCACACCTAACCTGGCGACCAGTCACATGGTAATTCATTGGAATTGTAATGGGTGCTACTGTTCTGTCGTCTTCTGCAGTTTACATTGCTTTACAAGTAACAAACTTCACTGATGACCATTCTCCAACAGTCAGTATCTGTTGTATGTTGTGTTGGAACTGTGCTGGTCCAAAGAGGGCATCTGGAAGGGTCTGTACTATGGTTCATAAAGATGTAGTCAGTGAATGATTCCTCTTTTTGCCTCGTTGGAGGCAGTGGTGAAGGGGGTGTAAATGACCTCAGCAATTACCATTTGCTGTGTTCATCTACCTCCAAGCAGGCCACTTACATTGAATTGACCACATTAATTCAACAATCCCCCCCACCCTTTTTCTCCTGATTGGGACTTCAACACACACCACACCCGGTGGGGAAATACCATTTCTTCAGACAGCAACCTTCCAATTGGCCAGCTTCTTACAGACCATGATCTGTTGCTCCTAAGTTCAGGTTCTTCTATCCCCGTCAGTGGTGCCCATCACATCTTTTCAGCTATTGATGTCTTCCCTTAATCTTGTCACTTCACTACATTGGTCATTACGTGATGACCCTTGTTGCAGTGACCACTTTCCCGTAATCATGTTGTTTCCATTCCATTGCTGGACCAACTGACTACCATGTTGTGCACTTCACAGAGTAAACTGGTCTTTGTATGCCTCTGCTGTTACATTTGCCAACTCTGTTGGATTGTATTGATGAGGTTGTGCAAGACATCTCAGATGCGGTCATCCACACTGCTGTAACTGCTATTCTCATTTTTAATGTCTCCCTCCTCCTCCTACTCCTCCTCCTCCCGCCCCCCCCCCCCCCCCCCACACACACACACCCACCACAATGGTTGGTTGGTGCCATGGAGATTTCATTAGCTATTGTGGATTCCCGATGAGCCCTGCTGTGATTCAAACAACATCCTCCGCCAATAAATCATAGTACTTGTAAGTGACTTCGTGCTAAGGCTTGCTGTCTAATCAAACACAATAAGAAGGAATGCTGGGAGTGCTGCGTCTCCTCCCAGGGGATGTATGCCCCCTTCATCTCAGGTGTGGGCCAAGCTCTGTGGTCTTATGAGCCACGAACGATCAACATTTGTTCTGGTTCTTGTCCCATAGGGTGGCCTTTGTGCCAGCTCATTGGCTTTTGTGGAACATCTTGTGACCCACTTTGTTACAGCAGTGGCATAGTTTTTCTATCTGGCCTCCTTTCTACTGCAGAAAGCCCTTACCTCATCCCATGACACAAGCCCCAGGATCCAACACCTGGATATTCCCCAAAAGCACTACCTCCTCAGGCTCTTCAGTTACCATTGGCTCAAAGATGCCTTCCCTTTGTAGTGATGAGATAGCATAATTGTCCCAATCTTTAATGCAGGCAAGAACCAAATGTCTCTCAACAGTTATTGGCTGATTAGCCTGACCAATGTACTCTGTAAGCCCCTCGGAAGAATAGTTGCCCGCAGATTATGCTGGGTTCTCGAATATTGGGGCCTAGTGTCCTCCTATCAGTGTGGTTTCCAGGAGAGACAATCCACAACCAAGCATATGCTTAGGTTGGAAACAGCAATCCAACAAGCTTTTTCTAAATACTGACACCTTCTCTCAGTCTTCTTTGATCTGCAAAGGTGTAAGATATTGTTTGGTGTCATCACATTTTATTCAACCTCCATGAATGGGGCTTTTGAGGCCTCGTACCAATTGTTATTCATTAGTTTTTATCCCACTTGTTGTTCCAACATGGAGTCAGCACTTCAATGTGTTCCTCATGGGTCTGGAGAACGGCATTCCAAAGGGCTCCGTATTGTGTTATTGTCTTCCTCATGCCATCAGTAGGCTAGTGACCTCTGTTGGGCTGCTGGTCACCCCTGCGTTGCGTGTCATTTATTTTTGCATTTGGTACAGCTCCCACTCGATAGCCTGTGCTGAATGCCAGCTCCAAAATGCCATCTGGCACGCCTCTCTTGAGCTCTTTCCCATGGTTTCAGATTCCCCCCCTACAAAAATACAGGTCATTTCTGCCATTGTAACAAGGTCCATCCTATTCTGGAACTCTTCTTAGGTACCCAACCCCTGAACATTGTACTGCAGTTACTTTTCTTGGACCTCCTTTTTGATAAAAAGCTGGTTGGTTGGTTTTTTTTGGGGGAAGAGACCAAACAGCGAGGTCATCGGTCTCATCGGATTAGGGAAGGTCAGGGAAGGAAGTCGGCCGTGCCCTTTCAGAGGAACCATCCCAGCATTTGCCTGGAGCGATTTAGGGAAATCACGGAAAACCTAAATCAGGATGACCGGACGCGGGATTGAACCGTCGTCCTCCCGAATGCGAGTCCAGTGTGCTAACCACTGCGCCACCTCGCTCGGTCGGTTTTGTCCTGATTGAACTACAGTTGCCAAGTTTATAGCATGGCAGCTCCTCCAGCTTTGAAACTGTTAGACCCAGTCCATTTGGCAATTCCCTGATTATCTGATGTCACATTCTCTTCACATACAAGGGGTGTTATCTTCCCGATTACCTGCCCTCGAATGGGCTTACCAGTTGGAATGCAACTTGCTTCCTTCTGCCAAGTTCTCCATCTCCTCTCCCTGGACTGTGCTCCCTGTGTTTGTTTGTGTACTCCCCCTTGGATGGTGTCCAGACCATGGATTTGGACCGATCTCTTCCAAGGTCCTAAAGTCTTAGGTGCCCCTATGACCTTTCGGAGTCTGTTACATCCTGTTCTTCAAGAGTTCCAGTATGCTACCATGTTTTACACCAATGGCTTTAAAACTGTGTGTCAGACAGGATATGTTCATACATCTCCTGCCAGTATGGAATGCCATTTGCTGCAAGGAATGTGAGGTGTGTGTATGGCAGAACTGTCAATTGTTAGCAGAGCCCTCCATTTTATTAATGGGCCTCCATTGATGGTGTTTTAATATGTTTTGTTTCAATGACAAGTCTCCAGGCTACTGACAGATCTATTCTTGTCACCGTTTGGTCTCCCACTATTCATGGCCTTGTTGACCTTCATTATGCTACCTGTTCAGTCTTCTTTCTCTGGGTCCCAAGTCATGTGGGTATCCTGGGGAATGAAATGGCCAACCATTTGGCTCCTTGTTCACTTTGCCACCCCAAGGTGCGGATTTTTGGGTGCACATGAGTGTGGTTGCATGTGTGATCTCTGCTCACTCAGAAATGGAACAACATCTAGTGGGCTACTTTTCCATCTAATAATTCTGCACTATCAAGGAGACTATTGCAGCATGGTGCTCTTTCTTTCGCTTCTCCTGAAAGGAATCCGCAGTCCTGTGTTGTCTCCGCATCAGTCACTCCAGGTTAACCCATAGTTTTCTTTTTTTGTGTCACAAGCCACCTTCATGTGGTTGTTGAGCCTTACAGACAGTAAAATAAAAAAAATAAACAGTAGCTCATATGTTGGTGGAATGGCCCCCCTTTTTTTTGGCCCTCCATTCTAAGTATAGATTTTGGACTCATTGCCTCCAATATTGGCACACAGTTCAAGTATGGTTGAATTGGTTCTCGGTTATCTCTGTGGAAGTGGTTTTTTCCCTCAGTTATAACATTCTAATCTACCCCCAAAGCAGGGCCAAGGTCGTTGGGAATGGGACATCTCCTGCTTTATGTCCTCTCTGCCACACTCGGTCATTTATTCTGGGTGTCACAATTTGTTGAACAGTGGGCACTCCTGACTGTAATGGATCAAGGGTGCAACAGCTGTTGGTATCACATGCAGAGCTCCAGGGACACCTACCACTGTCTTCTCTATTTCCTTCATCTTACTTTTATTATTGACTGTACAACAGACGTCCATTACATTTTTAGCATTCTCTTTTTTACTTTTATGAATCTCCCAACTAGATCAGAACATGTTCTTGGTGGATGTGTCTATTTCCAGATGCACCACTCATGAATCAAGGGACTAATGATCTTGTTGTTTGGTGCTTACGACCCCTCCCCCCCTCCCCATCCCCCCCCCCCCCCAACCCAAAAAAAAAAAAAAAAAAAAAAAAAATCGCCAATCAACCAACTGCTTTTTCACCACCTGTCATGGCCAGCCATCCCTACTGCAACTAGTCCTCTGGACCCCATCCCTGGCTGTTGCGGTGTTCTGTGCAGCCTCATCCCGTCATCACCAGCCTTCACGATCCCTTGCCCTGCCTTCATTGCCACTGCTGCCATTGTTGTGGCCACCACTGCAGCTGACCATGTAGCATTCTCTGCAGTCATTGCTGGCCCTTTCGACACCATTTTTGGTGTCACCTCCTCTGCAACCATGCTTTCGTCCAGCCAGCCATCCCTGCTGCCAATGCTGACGCTGTTGTGTGCTCTTCTGAGCCTGGATTGCACTTTGTTGGACACTTAACCACCAGCGCTACCTTTTCACTGCCTACAGTGACCAGTTGTTGTCCCCTACACAGATGCAGTGCACTTCTTTCATCAGGTCAAATTTTTGGTTCATTGACTGATTGTCCCGATGTTTTGTTCCAATCTTCTCTGGTGGCTGCTAAGTGCCGCCTCCTGTTGGTGCTGTGATTATCTGAGACAGTTGCACTATCACCCGTAAGGGGGTAGGAATGTAATACTTGCTGGGCGGGGCTCCTGCACGTTCAGCTACCACGCTTGTGGAGATGCTTAGTAGGCCAGGTAAAGGCCGTGGATTAACTCTGGAGGTTGTTTACTGCCAAGCCTGCCAAAGAGTCAGGGGCTGTAAGCCAAACCAGTATGTGGTGCATAGGTCACACTAAGCACTGCCACAATTGTAAGCACTTACAAGCAGTCACATGAAACTGCACCTGTATTCCTCCACTGATGGGTGCTTAGGCTGCTGCGTGGCTCATTGATGGCCATTTCAGCTCTAGGCTGACCAACAACTGCCATAACCAAGGCTTTGGACTGCAATGCCTGCCGCTGTTCGTGTCTGGCATACAGAGCCGTCTTGAACCTTTGCCATGATCTTAGCCGTTGGGCACCCTTGTGCCCCTCTAGAAGGCCCCTTTCACTTTCACCTGGATCGCAGCTATTAGACTGCTGCCAGCCACTTTGGAAGGCTCTGCTCCATCGGACCACCTCTTCAGTCGCCCATGAGCTCATTGGGACTGTTGCTATTTATTCATGGCATCTCCCTGATCATCACTACTGCTGACTGTCATGGATTTCATCACAGTAGCCACTCGCTACGCATTGTCATACGAGAAAATTTGGTTCCACTCATCTGCGGATGACCTTCGTCATGTAAAACTGTACCTCAGACATTACTAAAAATAACAAGATGCTGGAAATAATGCCGTATGAGACATAGCGTTGCTCAGTAAGTAATCGAGAGATGCGTTGCAGGGGTTATTAGAAGATACAAGAGGAAAAGGAAATAGACTGTGGAACAGGTAAGTGGGAAATGTAATTTAGACTGCAGTCAAAATGAAATGGAGATTGGCAGGTAATGTTGTCAGGTGATATGTGAGCCAAAGGGGTTCTTTGCTGGATTTCAAGGTATAAGAAAGACAGACGTTATTACGTAATGGAATGTAGGTAGATGACATCAGAAAATGTGTTAGGAGCAAAATGCATATTGATAGTTAAAGAGGATGTCTTAAAATTTAAAGATGATGATGCACAATAGGCAATCAATTTTGTCCCCTGGCTATAACTATGTAATCGATTCTGGGATTCCCGAGTTTAACTTTAGTTGATAGTGGTTTCTGTACTGGGAACTTTGCAATCACTATAAACTCCATAATCTTAAATCATGTTTTAGTTAATTGTTGTGTTGCACTCCTTATACAGACACAAGAAATATGTTGGAGTAAATGAAACCACACTCACCCAGTAGGAGAGGTAATAAGTTGGTCATCGACAGGCTAGTTTTTGGAGGAAATCCTTTACAGACTTGCACGTTCTCTCTCTCTCTCTCTCTCTCTCTCTCTCTCTCTCTCTCTCTCTCTCTCTCTCTCTCTCACACACACACACACACACACACACACACACACACACACACACACACACATTGTGCTTATGCCAGCTGGACACACAGTCCTGATAATGGTACACAGTTGTGCATTTCTATGTGTATTTGTATTCTAGAGCACATCAAAGGATTTCTTCCAAAAACTAGCAGAGTTTTCATTCTCTTTTGTGTGTGCCTCTCAATGATTCAACACTTCTGCTATTCAGTGAGTGGTCTCCTTTACCCATAAGTATTTACATTCTGGCATAACTTTCCCACACATTTGTACAGACACAGACGTATTAAAAAAAACTTCCTGTTGCAGCATGACTGGAATATGGTAATGCTTCAGAGTGAAGATTTCATGAATGCAGCAGCAGCTGCAGCAACGAAGAGTGGTGCTCCAGAATTTTCGAAGCTATAAATTATATAAATTTGTAACTGTCTTCTTAATTTAAAGAATGTTTTTATAATTACTTTTGTACATGTTTTTGCATAATACAATGTATTTTGAAATCATCGCTAATTTAATTTCCTCTTTTCGACAGATATACTTCCTTTTTGAAGTGTACCTTATTTCGCGTGCACATTTTCAACATTATCCGTTAAGCTGCACACACTTGTGCCATCAATTTGGCAAATTCTGTTGAGTCTCGCACTCACCAAAGGTCACCTTCTCACACTTTCTGGATGTGTGTGAAATTAAGTCTGTACAGAGATTTCTTGATAGCCCCAAATAGGTGGTAGCCATAAGGAGCCAATTCAGGAGAATATGGTTGGTGTGGCAGTACCTGGGAGCCTATCTCAGTGATGACAGCTGTAGTTATGTTAAATGTATTGGGACAAGGGTTGTCGTGTTGCAAGAGCACTCCTTTCACTCATTTTACTGTTTTTTTCTTTGGAACTGCACAGCATGACCTCTGAAGAGTCTCCATGTATGCTGTATTGTTAATGGTAGTCCCTAGTACCACCCAGTCAATGAATAGGATTCCACCCTTGTCTCAAAAGACTGTGGTCAAGTGTTTTTCCTCTGAAGTTGCTGTGGAGAACTCCTTCAGTGAGGGAGGTGCCTGTATGCTTTCACTGTACTGACTGGGCTTTTGTCTCCAGCTCATGGTAGTGAAGCCAATTCTCATTGACAGCCATGAGTTTGGACATGACGCTTTCTGGATCCTGGCCTTGGTGTTCACTCCATACATCCTTTTGCAGTTGTGTTTGTGCTGTACTCAGAGATCTGGGAACCAACCTGGCAGATGCCATCCCAAGGTTGAGTGGTTAATATACTATGCAGTGCAGAGTGTTTATGGTGATTCCTGTGTCCACCTCCAGTTCTGTGACTGTGATGCACCTATTCTCTTGAATAGGTGCCTTACCACACTTGAAATGTTGTCTGGTGTTACCATAGTCACTTTCCTCCCAGATCTGATTCCTTTCTCCGTTGACGTGTGGACACTTTTCCAGCCATCCACCTAGTTGCACATGGTTATTCATGACAGCGCATACTCTCCACACACTGCTACCAATTGCCTGTGAATATCTGCAATGTTTACATCTGCTTCCAAAGACACTGTGTTTTCCAGTGCTTTCCTTGTTGTTATACTCCATTTTGTCCATTCACGTAATGACAGCAGTTGGGAAAATGGGCTGTACTGTGCAGGGATTACACTTGTAGTGATTTCCCTGCCACTTAGGATAGACCAAAGTACTATATACTTGGAACTGTCATGATGCATTACATGGTGCACCATGAATGATGGGAATAAGTAAAAGTGTAAATCAATAAGGAACACCCCTTGTACCTTACGCAAGTAATTAAAGAATTGGACACTGATTTATGTCATAAGACATCAAACAACAAAACTCTGAAGCTTTAACTCAACAAATAATATGGTAATGAAGTAGCTCAGACAGGATACAATTAAGATTTAACAACTCATTAAATGGAAGAGAGTTTGAGCTGCAGATCATCATCTTTTAAGTCTGACCAACTGCACCTTTCAAAGATTTTGATATACTCATGTGTGATCATTACAGGAAACCACCCTCTAGCTGTAGGCAATTGATGCAGGTTCCCATCTTATGGTGTAATGACAAGCCAGATTTTCTTGTTGTGGTTTACTCCCCTGGTCTTTGGAGGTCATCTTCACCCCAAGGAAGTAGTCCTTACTTCACCCCAAAGAAGCAGCTTTCCCTCTTCCACCAGCTGTGCTGTACCAAATGCTTCCTCCAGCAATGATTTCCCAATGAGATCTTCATCATAACTCTGGCAAGGGACTCTTAAAAAGGTGCTACCAGTGGAGCACCTGGTCCAAGGCTTTTTTTAAAGAAGTGTCCCTCTATCACTTGCCCCTTCCTGTTGGCAATGTTGAGATGCAGATACACATGTAATAAAGGTGTTATGGGTGTATGCAACTAGAACCCCTTCACACATGCACCTACATGTACACAATTTGATAATACTGTATGTGGTACATGATGAAAGGGCCCCAGGATGCCGAAAAATTAAGATTTATTAAAAAAAAAAAAAGAAAGAAAGAAACGCCAAGTGACCAGACAGTTCGGCAAAGACATTATTATGAAAGTGTGGTAAGGTGCAGACAAATGAAAGAAAAAACATTCAATTGTTGTAAAGTTTTTATCTTACACTCTTTCGTATGTAGGACGATGAAGATGTGCGATCTTAGATATGAAGCATTGCGAGCTGTGTGTATCATATGTGTGCATGAATAATATTATACAGAACAACAGTATCAAGTATTTTTTTTATTTATTGAAGTGAAGAGAAGAACATATAAGGAGGATTTTCTTGATTATGACAAGTGCTGGTGTTCTTGGAGTCTGCTGCCTGCAGCTACAATTAAAATGTAAGTGAAGTCAGATGGCCAAAAGATGCAAATAAGCACAGAACATTTTAATAACACCTACAGCTAGAGGGTAGTTATATTCCACAAAAAATATGTCTTCATATGCATAGTCAAGAATATTAAGTAATATTTATTAACCTATTTATTCTTCTTTTATTATAATTGGGGACCTGAGTGTCTTGACTTCAGAGCACCGGTTGTAAGTAGGGTTTGTTAAGTATTGTTATAGTAACAAATTTCTGTGACATTGTTATGAATCATAAAAATTAGTTGCCTGTATTTTCTGTTTGCATGAATCACAATGGGGAGCAAGTACTACAAATTTGGCAAAACTGAGGAGAAAAATTTTGAAAGGAATAAGAATTAGACCCAGGTCACATAAAATTTCAATAGTAAGCCTTTTTGTTTGGCGCAGCAAAGTTGTTTGCATGGTTACGCTTGGTAGCGCCTCATTTGATTTAGATAGAAACCTTTTCCTCATTATTCTCTTCCTTGAATTTTATGTGCAAAAAAATTACAAAAATTTTTCAGTGTGATACATATTGTCAGTAAAACATAAATACACTTCTGGAAATGGAAAAAAGAACACATTGACACCGGTGTGTCAGACCCACCATACTTGCTCCGGACACTGCGAGAGGGCTGTACAAGCAATGATCACACGCACGGCACAGCGGACACACCTGGAACCGCGGTGTTGGCCGTCGAATGGCGCTAGCTGCGCAGCATTTGTGCACCGCCGCCGTCAGTGTCAGCCAGTTTGCCGTGGCATACGGAGCTCCATCGCAGTCTTTAACACTGGTAGCATGCCGCGACAGCGTGGACGTGAACCGTATGTGCAGTTGACGGACTTTGAGCGAGGGCGTATAGTGGGCATGCGGGAGGCCGGGTGGACGTACCGCCGAATTGCTCAACACGTGGGGCGGGAGGTCTCCACAGTACATCGATGTTGTCGCCAGTGGTCGGCGGAAGGTGCACGTGCCCGTCGACCTGGGATCGGACCGCAGCGACGCACGGATGCACGCCAAGACCGTAGGATCCTACGCAGTGCCGTAGGGGACCGCACCGCCACTTCCCAGCAAATTAGGGACACTGTTGCTCCTGGGGTATCAGCGAGGACCATTCGCAACCGTCTCCATGAAGCTGGGCTACAGTCCCGCACACCGTTAGGCCGTCTTCCGCTCACGCCCCAACATCGTGCAGCCCGCCTCCAGTGGTGTCGCGACAGGCGTGAATGGAGGGACGAATGGAGACGTGTCGTCTTCAGCGATGAGAGTCGCTTCTGCCTTGGTGCCAATGATGTTCGTATGCGTGTTTGGCGCCGTGCAGGTGAGCGCCACAATCAGGACTGCATACGACCGAGGCACACAGGGCCAACACCCGGCATCATGGTGTGGGGAGCGATCTCCTACACTGGCCGTACACCACTGGTGATCGTCGAGGGGACACTGAATAGTGCACGGTACATCCAAACCGTCATCGAACCCATCGTTCTACCATTCCTAGACCGGCAAGGGAACTTGCTGTTCCAACAGGACAATGCACGTCCGCATGTATCCCGTGCCACCCAACGTGCTCTAGAAGGTGTAAGTCAACTACCCTGGCCAGCAAGATCTCCGGATCTGTCCCCCATTGAGCATGTTTGGGACTGGATGAAGCGTCGTTTCACGCGGTCTGCACGTCCAGCACGAACGCTGGTCCAACTGAGGCGCCAGGTGGAAATGGCATGGCAAGCCGTTCCACAGGATACATCCAGCATCTCTACGATCGTCTCCATGGGAGAATAGCAGCCTGCATTGCTGCGAAAGGTGGATATACACTGTACTAGTGCCGACATTGTGCATGCTCTGTTGCCTGTGTCTATGTGCCTGTGGTTCTGTCAGTGTGATCATGTGATGTATCTGACCCCAGGAATGTGTCAATAAAGTTTCCCCTTCCTGGGACAATGAATTCACGGTGTTCTTATTTCAATTTCCAGGAATGTAGTTGTGACACAATAGTTTGCATATCATAATAGCTGTAAAACATGCTTTGACATCACATAAATTGCATTTTTCAAGTGTAATGGTTAGCATATGAATTTTTTAACATTTTTGTGAGAATTTTATTTTTTGCATATTCATACAACATGGCCGAAAAATATATGCTTATTGTTTATAACAACAGCAAAAGCGCAATCAGCCAAGATGGCGTAGAATTGCAAGATCAAACAATTGAAGTTCAGGCGCCATGCGTGCCTACTACAGAAAGTTTACGTAGATCAGAGATGAGTGTCGCAGGAGCAACAAATGATAGCGACGCTCCACAGAACCACCACCTTGACTAGACAATGTTTACAATTGATGAGACAATATTACGCATCTCCCATTGTGACATACTGCTTATGAATGAAACATTGGAGAACGATTCCAATATGAATTTTGACAACGCGTTACAAACACCACTTGGTCACAACACAAACATTTAACTTGGTAAGTACAGCTGACAACAATCACAGTGGTACAACTGAAGCACTACTATGGCAGTTATTATTTAACGTAATCGTGAAATTTGATGATACGAAACACAATATGAACACCAATTTCAGTGATATGAAACAAGATGTGAATACCAAAATTGATAGTTTGACACACAATCTGAACACCATCACCCAAGATGTAATTACATTGAAACAAGAAGAAAAAAAAGTATTCAATGATTTGCAAGACATGGTCTCACAAAAATTTTTACACTGAAGTTGATGAAAAATTGATTGATATGAAAACATAGGTAAAGCATGAAGTGCTGTCTAAATTTAACAGTAACATTACGAAGTTACGACAAGAGGCAGATTCCTTTAACAACTATAATGACCTAGTAACACAACAGGTAAAGAAAATCACAGACGCAAACACAAACATTGAAGCCACACAAAACCAATTGTATTCGACAGTAAAAAAGGTAACCACTGTTAACAAACTAAATAAAGACTATGAAGGTGTACCTTTAGCTGTAGAAGAGCTTACTTTAAGAGTAGCAACATTAGAAGTTGGCTCAGCATATGCTAAGAAGGAGAAAGAGAACATCAATGAAAATTTGAGTAATATCATTAGTCCAGCTGAAGCAGGTACATTAGATAAGGGTAATACCATTGCAGAGAAGTTAGTAACAGATTGTAAGCTGTACACAGATGTAGAAGAAAAGGCTATTCAGAAAAAAGAAAATGAAATAGTGAACAAGGTAAACATTAATCGACAAGCTGCAAAAAAAAAAGGATCCGCAATCTTTTAGAAGAAAATATTACTGAATCTCGAAATATGCATGTAAATAATACACAGGCTACAGTGAACAAACCACAAGCCGTTGGTATTTATCCACAAATTGTGACTAGTCCCACAGCAGATACCGGTGACAGTTGTACAGTGCAAAATCTAAACATATCCACAACTCCAATAGCTGAACAATTACTAGTCGGAATTACAGGCAACTACAATAACTACCCAAATACGACCGAAAATGCCGTGTGTCTAACTATTTTTGCAGACGAAGGTTTGCTGAGACCTAGACAGTTTCTTACATTACTACAGAAGGTAAAAGGATGAATCCTGTAGTATTTATCAGTGTTTTTTGTCATTTATTTCCACACAACTGGACGGAAGCACAGAAAATCAGATTTGTCGTGGGATATACGCAAGGTGATGTACTTTTATGAGCAACTGAAGAGGCCGAACATTGCAGCACTTATATCGAATTTGAACGAGCTTTCCTCGACAAACACTAGTCTGAGGCAGTGCAAGAACAACTCAGATGCGAGGTTTTCAACCCTGCACCATTCAATGGCAAATACGATAGTCTACATGGATACTTTGAAAAATACCTGAACAAGTCATGCTACTGAACGAACCCAATATCACAGGTAGATGTGTTAAAAATTTTGATAAGTCATTAACCATTGCACATTAGAGAAAAATTAGTCACAATGCCACATCACGACACAGAATACTTTCTGTCAGTGCTTGATTCTATTGACTTAATCTATGAGGAAAGACCTGCACCCAATGGAGCAACAGAAAATCAGGCACAACAACAACATAGGTATGTAAATCAGTCAGTAAATCATGATCTAAACACACACAAAGGATGGTACACACAACAGCAAAATTACATACCCAGAGATAATGAGTACAGTAATGGGAACAGAAAAACAAAAGATTTAAAGGAAATTTCCAAAACAACTTGGGTAATTTCAATGCACAAGCGAATTACAATTCACCATCACAAGGCACTATGCCGAACATGAACAGGAACAGTCAGCCGCAGCAGTGGCCGAAGCGTGGCAACAATGCAATGCCGTACGCTGTACTGCAGCCGACCTTTGGACAGCAAAATAACTGCACAGAGCTAACGACACAAACTGATGAAGTACCCACACAGTGCAACTGACTGAAATTTCTCCAGGTAACAAAATAAGTCACACTACGACATTGGGAAACACCAACTGGTTGTAGTTAAGCCTCATTCTAGTGACCTCTCAGGGAGTGGGGGCAAGGCAGAACTAAATACATGTTTTATAAGGTTTGACAAACAAGGTGATACCAAGGATGATTTGTATCAGAATGAGTTAGATATAGTGGATAAAGTCAAGGAAGAACAAATACAAGCATTCATTAAGGTGAAAATATTTAACATTGACACACAGTTAATTTTAGATGTAGGTTCAACTACTAACCTAATGACAAATGCATTTTTTTGTGAACTGAAGAAGAGGGGCAACTTCCCAACATTTCCTTTCCATAATTGAAAGGTGCAAACTGCTACAGGCAGTAAGACTAAATTGGTTAAATATCAGGCACTTATTCCATTACAAACTGAACATAACAGTGAAGTTCATATAATCGACAAACTTATAGTTAATTGTTTTATTGCCATGGGAATGTTTAAAATATACAAAACACAGACTGACATAGGTAATACTAAATGTCACTTTTTGGTAAATTAACAGATCTTTTCTATTGATTTAGTCAGAACACCTGATGAAAGTAGCAAAACCAAACCAGAGTCAAGTGTAGTGGTACAGTATTTCTTTCCAGTTGTATATTTCACAAACAGAATTGATACTGAACAAGAAGCAAATACTGGGGTTAGTTACAAAAAGGTAGAGCAGAAACTAATCACAGGTACTAAATGAGATGCAACGACAAGAACTTTCCGACTTGTTATTTAAGTATGCCAAGGTTTTCAGTAAGGAGCCAGGAGTAATCAAAGACAATAAATATAAATTTGAAGTCTATCCACATGAAACATTTTGTGTAATGTCATATCCTATTCCTTGGGCAAAACAAGAGGCAGTAAGGGAACAGATCAACTGTATGATTAAATGGGGAATTATACAACCTTCATTTTCACACTATGGTAGTCCAATATTACCAGTAAGCAAACCAGATGGTTCTGTAAGATTAGTTCTCGATGCTAGAGGTATCAGTAAGATTATAGTAACAGTTTGCATAAGACCAGACAACTTGGATGAACAGCTTCTATAAAGTTTTACAATACACAAAATATTTCAGTATACTCCATCTCAAGATGTCCTTCTGGCAAATAAAGCTCCATGAAGAAAGCTGAAAATATACAGCATTTGTTTTTGGTGGCAGAAGTTAACAAATTTCGTGTTCTACATTTTGAACTGAACATTGCAGGAGTGTTTATATCTGCATTGGACAAGGTTTTCCGACCAGAATTGCTTAGCAAAGTCACTGTCTATGTAGACAACAAGCTAATAGCCACACCCACTTGGTTAGATCATATCAGGCTCATTGAACAGGTGCTTCAACGATTTGCAGATTATGGAGTAACAGCCAATTTTAAAAAGTCTAGTTTCGATAAGTAGCAAGTCATCTTTTTTGGACATGGTGTGTCAGAACAAGGTATATTACCTGATCTGAAAAAACTTGATGCCATATGCAATTGTCCAGCTCCATGGAATAAAAAAACAACTAAAAGCCTCTTTAGGACTAGTTTCATTTTTTCGTAAGTTCGTACCACAAATGATGAACAGTGATGCATTGCTCAACTTGTTACAAAAAGATAAGCTTTGGTTATGGGATGATAAGTGTCAAGAGGACTTTATTAACGTTAAGCAGACATTAGTCAATGCAAACATTCTTAGCTGCCCTGACATGTCCAAGGATCTTTGTCTATGCGCAGATGCCTCATATAAAGGGTTGGGGGCGTGTTTGATCTTTATGCAAGAGGAAGAAGGTAGGGAAGTACCCAGAGTCATCAGTTTTGCTACTCCCATGTTATAAGAAGATCTTACTCTTTGTCAGAACTGGAAAGTTTAGCTTTAATATTTTTTGTGGGGCAAAAATACCAAAGTTTATTGTGACCATCAGTCACTGTCATTTCTTTTAACACGTGAATTGTTACATGTCGATTAGCTGTGTGGTGTCTATATCTACAAGAATTCAATTTTGAGATCATTTATATTAAAGGAAGTCAGAATGTTATTGCAGATGGCTTTTCCAGGTTACCACAAGGTTTAGAGAAATTTTGTGAATTAACAGAGCAGGATGCAGAAATCGGAACGTTATTAATATAAGGTACAGCACAACAGTCTGATTACCATAAGTTTTGTAAGCAAATGGAAATTATACCACAGCAAGTTTGCAGATGGAGTAAAGTCATGCAAAACCTTAAGCAAGATGAAAGTGGAAAGGTAATTAAATTGTGTCAGGAGTGAAAGGTCATTTTATTTCATAGGAAACATGAAAAAATCTGATCAGTTTTTTTTTGTATGTATATATATATTATCTATGTCTGCTTGTGTCTGTGTATGTGTGGATGGATATGTGTGTGTGTGTGTGTGCAAGTGTATACCTGTCCTTTTTTCCCCCTAAGGTAAGTCTTTCCGCTCCCGGGATTGGAATGACTCCTTACCCTCTCCCTTACAACCCACATCCTTCCATCTTTCCCTCTCCTTCCCTCTTTCCTGATGACGCAACAGTTTGTTGCAAAAGCTTGAATTTTGTGTGTATGTCGCTCGAGAGCGCAGTGAGACAAAATGGCGACAGGAGCCGAGAAAGCGTATGTCGTGCTTGAAATGCACTCACATCAGTCAGTCATAACAGTGCAACGACACTTCAGGACGAAGTTCAACAAAGATCCACCAACTGCTAACTCCATTCGGCGATGGTATGCGCAGTTTAAATCTTCTGGATGCCTCTGTAAGGGGAAATCAACAGGTCGGCCTGCAGCGAGCGAATAAACGGTTGAACGCATGCGGGCAAGTTTCACACGTAGCCCGCGGAAGTCGACAAATAAAGCAAGCAGGGAGCTAAACGTACCACAGCCGACGGTTTGGAAAATATTACGGAAAAGGCTAAAGCAGAAGCCTTACCGTTTACAATTGCTACAAGCCCTGACACCCGATGACAAAGTCAAACGCTTTGAATTTTCAGCGCGGTTGCAACAGCTCATGGAAGAGGATGCGTTCAGTGCGAAACTTATTTTCAGTGCTGAAGCAACATTTTTTCTTAATGGTGAAGTGAACAGACACAATGTGCGAATCTGGGTGGTAGAGAACCCTCACACATTTGTGCAGCAAATTCGCAATTCACCAAAAGTTAAAGTGTTTTGTGCAATCTCACGGTTTAAAGTTTACGGCCCCTATTCCTTCTGCAAAAAAAAAGGTTACAGGACACGTGTATCTGGACATGCTGGAAAATTGGCTCATGCCACAACTGGAGACCGACAGCGCCGACTTCATCTTTCAACAGGATGGTACTCCACCGCACTTCCATCATGATGTTCGGCATTTCTTAAACAGGAGACTGGAAAACCGATGGATCGGTCGTGGTGGAGATCATGATCAGAAATTCATGTCATGGCCTCCACGCTCTCCCGACTTAACCCCATGTGATTTCTTTCTGTGGGGTTATGTGAAAGATTCAGTGTTTAAACCTCCTCTACCAAGAAACGTGCCAGAACTGCGAGCTCACATCAACGATGCTTTCGAACTCATTGATGGGGACATGCTGCGCGGAGTGTGGGAGGAACTTGATTATCGGCTTGATGTCTGCCGAATCACTAAAGGGGCACATATCGAACATTTGTGAATGCCTAAAAAAACTTTCTGAGTTTTTGTATGTGTGTGCAAAGCATTGTGAAAATATCTCAAATAATAAAGTTATTGTAGAGCTGTGAAATCGCTTCAATCATTTGTAATAACCCTGTATATATATATATATATTTTTTTCCTGAAGATTACATCGACAAATTTATAAGACACACCCATGAAGTGTGGGGACATTTAAGTATGGGGACGTTTTGGAATATGCAAATGTACTGAAAAAATTGCAACACTTTGTTATTTTCCCAATTTGAGAAGGCGAGTCCCACAGATATTAATAAAATGTGCAATATGTCAAAAATCAAAACAGTCCAATATATCAAAATATACTGAACTACACACAATACTCACAACAGAACCTCTAAATATAGTATCCCTGGACATAACTGGTCCATATCTAAGAAGTAAAGGAGTAGTAAAGACACATAGTAGCACTATATGATAATTTATCAAAACATATCAAAATGTATGGCATTAAAAATGCAACAGCCACAAATATAAGAAAAAAAAATTGAGGGAGACCATTTGAGTAGAGTAGGTAAACCAAAGCTATACTATTAACTGACAATGCTTCAAATTTTGTTGGGCAGAAGTGGAAACAATTTATGACCTCACAGGGCATAAAGCACATATTAGTAAGCCTGTTTCACCCAGAAGCAAACCCAGTAGAATGAGTAGAGAGATGAAAGGGCTTGGCGAGGATAGAGTAGCATGGAGAGCTGCATCAAACCAGTCTTCTGACTGATGACCACAACAGCAGATTCTATTCAACAGCAGACCCTATTCAAAATCCATTCACAAAACCCCAACATTTTTCCAGGGACAACTGGTTTAAGTCATTGCACTACAGGTATTTTATAGAGCTGTAACTTCAGTAACATTTGTGGCTTTTTGAACAGAGCCCAAGGAAATTCTCATTTGCTGAGAAAGATGTTTAACTGATTTTCTAGGAGAAATTTTCAGAGTATGCTCAATGTTATCCACTTCCTTTTGTGAGTACAATACACGGTTGTCTATATTTCCTGTCAAGAATACTTTCTGTTTTGTGAAATTCATCAATTAATGAATTGTACTCTGATTAAGAACTTGGACGTCAGGTAATTCATGTTGAAATAATCTTCTTACTGCATATGCTGATTCTGTACGCATGTATGAATCATACATGTATACTCTTTGGTGAATAGAATAGTTTAGAATAACAACAATACTATGAAAGGATAGGTTGCTACTCACCATATAACAGAGATGTTAAGTCACAGACAGAAACAACAAACTGTTAAATGTGAGCTTTCAGCCAAAAGGCCTTCTAAAGTAGACAAAACACACACACATACACATTCATTCATGGAAGCACAAATCACACATGAGCACTGTCTCTGTCCAACGAGGTCAGACTGTGAGCTACTCTGCGTGATGGGACAAGCGATCTGGGTGGTGGGAGTGAGGAGGTGGCTGGGGTGGGGAGGAGGGAGGGATAGCAGGGGGCCTGTAAAGTGATGCTTGTTGGAGCATACATGGATGTGGTGGGGACAGGGAAGAGCAACTAGGTGCCTGTCTGCGGCTCATCATCTCCACTTTATGGTGAGTAGCATTTCGTAATATTGTCATAGGTGTATTTTGAAATTTCACTTTTAGCACGTTCACTCAATACACTGTACTGCATCGCCTAACAAAATGTACTGCCTGCACAAACCAAAGCCTCACAATTAAGGGAAATATACTCCCTGCCATTTTGGTTGGTGGCTGACTGGGCAATAAAATCGTTGCCAGGTACTTGCATTGAGGATTGATAACCCTATACTTTGCAAATCTTCACTTTGCAGTTAAAAATTTCTTGTTCATGCCTGGACAGCGTATGACATGGATTTTGTTCTTCAAAAATAGGATCATAGTTTGCACAGAAAATATTCGGGATTTCTGTGAATGAAACCTTCCTTCGTTCTTAATTGTTTTCCAGTGTCTACAATTTCCTAAATTTCACAATTACTCTAGCTTAGTAAATTTGTATAGAGCTCAGTGTGACACATCAGGTTCTCCCAAGAGCTATGCATGACTACTCTCGACTCCAGCATGTAAACCTACTCCCGGACCTAAAGTGCATGAAGTGTCTCACTTCTGATTGGCTGTATCACAACACAGCCAGTCCACTTTCCATTTGCAGACACAAAACCTGTCATTTTCCCATACTGAACCTGTCCCATTCCATAATTACTTTTTCTCAAAATTAACAAATAAAAGAAAATTAGCCTTATGTTTACTAATCGGGAATACACAAAGTACGAGAAACTGGCTTCTTTACAATTTGCAATTTCTCCCATGTATGACACACACAAGCAACATATACTCAGATTCCCAACGTCATACACACTTTGCTACTCAGAATTACAAGGATTCATAAGTCATATATATGCTGCATTTATTCACTCAGACGCACTGCAAATGAAAATAATACTACTCAACAGAAATCATAATGTCACTAAAATATAAAATTAACATGTTTAAGAAGTGTTTTACTATTGTAATAAACTGATCAATACTGTCTACACAATGACTTTTCTGTGGAACGGACATTTGTTGTTATTCTGAATGTAGCTGTGTTGAAGAGTATATTCACTTTACTTGAATGTAACTTTTTAGTTATCTGATTGTTATAAAATTATCTTCATTTTCTTCTTGTAAAGGTATGATAATGTCCTCAGGTCTTTATATTCATATTTTAAAACTTCAAACTTAGAATAACAAACTGTAGCATTCATTTGCTTCCTTGAGCTATCAGTGCCAACTGACAAACATGACCTTTTCTCCCACCCATGACTTCCTACCAAGCTACAAAGACAAAGTTCAAAGATAAAAATTGAAACAAAAAGGTTAATATTGTGGTGGCCTTTCAGCGCACAGCTGTCTTAGCAGTTTCGTTCACTCACAATTCGCTACGGCCATCTGCTACGGCAGTGAGTTTCATCCCTCACACAGTACTTCGATTCATGGCTGTTGATCTTATGCAACAGGACACTTCACTGCTATGGTCATTGACTATGAGCGTCGAACAACAGCTGCCCTTAGCGAGGCTCTGCTGACGGTCATCAGTCTTTGTGCTTCCCTCATAGCATCCAGTTCAGTTACTGCTCTGTGCCTGTACTGTGAGGAAATGGCCACATGCATCTGATGCTGGTCTTTATGCTTGGCACACAACTGCTGAGCATATGCTTTCACTTCGCATTCCTGTGCAGACTACAAATTTCACTTTACACGTCTCAGTGCAGGTGTCGTAAGTGTGGATATTGTGTGGTGAACACTGGGACGAGACAATAATTTCTCCAACTGCGCTTGTACCAAGCTAGAGCATTCCCATTTTGAATGAGTGACCGAATTACGTTTTGAACCTGAGGCCATTTTGTGTTACTCTAGCCCCTGTGGACCTGACCTTTATGTGTGTGTAACTTTGCATGTTACTTCATTCAAAAAAGTAATGAACATTCCTACACTGGTGACCTGACGATGAACTTGGTCAACTTAATATTCTATTTAGGCATGTTACTGGCCACCTTACCCCACTAGCCACATCCTCCGAATCCCGCATGTGTGCGCCCAGGAACTTCTGTTTTTGTGCTATGGATGCTGGTGCGCTTCGCACCACAAATTCATTCCTTATGTTCGTTTTGCAGCCACTTGTGCAACCTAGTGACCAATGGCTATTTCCAATGGCCCACCTGATGCCCCACTCCAAGCAAGTGCCATGCCAGTGCTGCACAACTTTATTGCCGAGCTGACCACACACCTCGCAGAACTGGAACACTGCGATGCTGACCTGCGCATGCAACTCATGGCAATGTGACCACCATTGGCCCAGTCCCCAATGTTGTATTCCATGCCATTGCCCACACCAACCACACCCACCACCATCGCTGCTCCTCCCGGCCTCGAAGCACTGCCTCACAGCAACATGACTGCCAGTGGCCCAGTCCCTAACGTTGGATTCCATACCATTGACTGCACCGGCCGCACCCGCCACCATTGCCAATCCTCCTGGCCTTGAAACACGGCTGTCAGATCCACACACACTGGCACCACTCCATCCAGCCATGCCACGGCTCATCTGATGCCCTTCAACCCGTGGGACAAGCGCCTGTGATTTTCTTTGGCAGACACTATCTTCACTGACTGTGGCTCCACCTAGGGTGCTACAAAGTTCACCTTGGTGATCAGCCAGCCTGAGCCTACATACGCAACGGATGCCCGCAATGTCAACTCATTGCACCCAGTCACTGACCACTAAAAGATACTCTGGTGCCACTTCTGCCGAAATGCAGCATGTCTGGGTCCTACTTTCCCTTGAGCAGTGTGGGAACCAACAACTCTCTTAATTCCTGCGCACCTTCGAAGTCTGACGGAGCCACACATGGTCTCTGATGTTTTTCTTTATAACATCTGGCTGGCTCGCCTCCTGGCCCCAGTACAGACAGAAGTAGCATCACAAACCGACCTCTCCCTCACTGCCACTGCCAGCCTCACTGACAGGGTGCATGAGATGCTGGCCTCTCTGCCTGTGACCACCGCCACAACACACCAACCTCACACGCACCTGGTGGAGCCAGCTGGCCATCACCTTGCTAGCCACCCCATCCCGCGCTACCCTTTCCACTCAATGTGAAGCTTATGGTGTCACCGGCCCCACCCCTCACTGCGGGCCTGTGCAGCACAGCAGCCAGGAATATATGACATGCTCACCTGCCTCAGCACTGACATGACAACACTGCAAGCAACCGTGACTTGACTCGACTCTGATCACCACAGCCCATGAACCCCAGCCACTGGCACAACCACCACTACTGACGCCACAGCTCCAGCTGACTTGTTGATGCCCCTTGTGACAGGGCTTGCCTCTGCTGATATCATATGTGCTTCAGCCCGGATGCCACGAACTGCAGATAAACCTGCTCTTGGCACCCATTTTTGACCACTGGTACTAAGTGTGCCTGGCTTCTGCTCTGTCTCCCAGCAGCTGTTCATCCACAACACCTGTTCCGCCACACCATTCCTCATAGAAACTGGCTCCAAGTTGTCTATCTTCAAACAGTGGCTCATAAGGAATTCTGGTATTGCCACAATCGTTCTCCTGATGGCAGTGAATAATTCTGCCATCACTATGTATGACATTCGTTCTAGATCTTGACCTGCAATGAGTCCTGCCCTGTTCCTTCACCATTGCCAATGTCACTGACCCCATTATCGGGCAGACGTCATTGGACACTACTGCTCCCTGACACTTCATTGGACACTACTGCTCCCTGACATTGATGGCTTGTGCCTCATTGACAGTGATACCAGGAGATCAACAAAGTCCACCACTCGTGTCACTATTCTCTTTTAAGTAAAGCAGTGGCATATTATGACCCATACGCTGACATCCTGGTACAATTCCCTGCTCTTACACACCCATCCAGCATGCCTTGGAAGGTCCACCACTCAACCGTACATTACATTGATACCACTGCTGGACTACCTGTCTTCTGCCGGCCACTTGGGTCTGCACCTGCTTTGATGGCTGCCGCTATGTTCCTACCATGGTGGACAGGTTCACCTGCTGACCGGAGGCAATGCCAATACCTGACATTATTGCCACTTTGGTTGCACCCACCTTCGTCTTTACATGGACTGCCCATTCGGCTGCCCACACCACATCATTACGGACAGTGGACACCAATTTACATTGGCCTTTTTTCAAGTGCTGACAGATCTGTGTGGGGGTGACCTGCACCTGACATTGAGCTATTACACATCTTACTACGGTACGATGAATGGCTACATTGCACCTCATGGCTGCCCTCACCAGTCACAACAACAGGTGGACCACAGCCCTACCACCGGTACATCTCAGTCTCCATGTCACTCACAAGGCAGACCTTGAGATGTAAGCCACTGATCTTGTTTATGGCCAGCTGTTCAACATGCCAGGTGACTTTCTGGAGCCTGCCGACCTGCCCGCAGGTGATGTCATCTCTGAGTTCATTGCTGGCTTGCAGAACTGAATGGCCTGCCTGCAACCCAGCCCTCCCCTGTGCCACGGTGATCTCAGGACTTTCATTCACAGTAATTTTCATCAGGCACCCAAGTTATGCTCACCAACTCTGACTGCATTACTTTGGGCTGCACCTGGTACTGAAATGGGACTTAAAGACATTCACCTTGCATCTGCACAGCACGCCGATCTGTGTTTCGATCAATAGAAGTTAAAGCCCACATATATGCCTGCCTGACCCCATGCCACCCAGCTCGACTACATCAATAACTTGCAGATGAGTGCCACTGCCGATGTTAGGCCCTGCAACGATGATGTGCCAACCACCCCCACCACCACAGCCCACAACGTGCCCGCCTACAACACTACAGCCAAAAGCTTCATGGAAGACTCATCACACTATGCTGGTGCTGCACCAGACCCACTGGCTGTTGCCAATACAGATGCACAGGGTACTCATGTCATTGCCTCTCTACCTTTCCCACAGCCAACAACTGACCCCTCACTCCTCCCCAACCCCCTCAAGGGCTCAGCATTGATTTGTTAGGTATGGTCTTGGCGACACCCATGGTTCTGAGCTGGGGACTGGTAAGAGCTGCTGGTCCCCTGTCACTTTAAGCTCTGGGTATGCTCCAGTGACCACAGCATGGCGGGGCAGTGGAACGGTGTGTGTCTCAGGGAACAGGGGTTTGGCTTGACTGCCCAGATCGTGAGGACAGGATAACCCTCAGTCTCAAGGTGTGCTGTGCGCTGATGGAATGCATGGCTGTTGAAATGGAACAGTCATTAGCGGCAAACCTCTGGGGAACCTGCCGCAACTCAGTTGTATAAGGCTTACTCAGACACGCAGGGCTCTGTCTGAGTGGACCCTTTTTTCCCTAGCTGCTCGTTGGACCAAGATGGAACCCTCAAAATCATCTTCTTCTCCTACCAGTGGGAAGTGTGTACCACCTGGGAGTACTGACACCCATTCATCCAAAAGAATGAGAAAGAGATGCTAGTCTTCCTGATTATAAGAATACTTTGGACTGCAGTAACAGGGCTCATGGAGTCATGAATAACAATATGTTTCTGCTGATATAGAGGAAGGAGGGGACATCTGAAAAAGTGTCCCCCTTTTATATCCACAAAGGTTTGGAAGGTCTTGCTGGAACATTAAAATCTATAAGACGACTGCATAATGGCTCATTGTTGGTCGAAACTTAACAGGTCAAAGCAGGTAGACCTTTTTAAGAAATTGGACAAACTGGGGGACTATGATATCATTGTTGAGATGCACACTTCTCTCAACTCCACAAACCCTATGCGGTGCTATAAATTCCAGCATTTCGGCCACACAACCATGAGTCGTGGAGGTGAAGAGATCTGCAGGAACTGTTGAAAATCCGCTCATGACGCTGGGACTGTCTGCCCATCTCCGCATCAACTGCTCTGGGAACCATCCAGTCTGGAGCTGAGACTGCCCTGTTTTTGCTGAAGAACGCAAAATACAGGAGGTAAAAGTGACCAAGCAGATCCCCTATGCCAAAGCCAAGAAAGAATATAAGGTGACTAAACCCTCTGTCTTTGCCACTTCATATTCTTCCATGGTGTTGAAACCTACTCCCAAGGCAGACACTTTGACGCAGATGACGCCTAGTGTGCCCGCATCCACCACAAGCACCTGTACTTGCACGTGTACATGTCAAGAGGAAAAGAGTAAGGACAAACTAATCCAGGCTGCTGCACCAGGAAAGACCAACAACACTTCTGCAGGGAGCATCCAGAAGGTACAAGAAAAGCAGAGTGCCTCTCAATGTCCCCGTTCCCCCCCATCCTCGAAGAGACAGGGTGCAGGGAAAGGCTCACGACATTTGGGTCAAAAGCTGTCTTAAATGCCGTCAGACGTCATTCTTTCCCATCTGACTTATGATGAGGATATCATTGAATTAGATGCCTTGGATTTAGGCAGCCTCTCTACTCCCCCTCACTCTTCCAGTGCTTCACCTCTTCAGTGCAAAGGTAGGGGTAAATTAAAACCGCACTGATGACATGGCTTCCATACTACAGTAGAACATGAATGAGTTCAGGACTCATATGGAGGAACTGAAACTCCTAGCACAGGCACATCCCTTGTGCTTTTATTTACAAGAAACACATTTTAAAGATACAGATGTCCCTGTGCTATCTGGGGAAAGGGACAAAGGAGGTGTTGCAGTGTTTGTCACTAATACACGCCAATCCTGTGTTCTCCCTTTGACTACTGACCTGCAAGCAGTTGCAGTTCAAATTCGTGTGTGTCGAAGGATCACTTTTTGTTCTCTGTATTTATCTTCTCAAGATGCACTAGGCTCTGAGGCTCTCACGAATCTTATCGCACAACTCCCGCGACCATTCCTCCACCTGGGCGACTTGAATGCCCATCATTTCCTGTGGGGCTTGACCAATACTTGCCCTTGGGATCGGGTTTTGGAGAGCCTCATGATGTCTTACAAGCTGTGCATCCTGAACACAGGTACTCACACACATTTCTCTACTGCTCCTGGAGCATTCTCAGCCATCAACCTCTCTTTCTGTTCTCCCACCCTCACCGACACTGTTACTGGAGATCACTGACAGCCTTCATTCCAGTGACCACTTCCCCATGCACCTTCTTAATCATCCTGTGCATCCACGCACCTTCACCTACTAAATGGCTCACCAACTGAAATAAGCCCCCAAAATGGTTGGTCAGCAGGGCTAATTGGACACATTTCAGCTAGCTGTCTGTGTTTGAACACTACGACAGCATCAAAGGATGAGTGGACCACATCACATGAGTGATCCATCGTGCTACTGACTTCTCCATCCCACAGTCCTCAGGTCATCTTAGAAGGTGACCAGTACCTTGGTGAAGAGATGAGTGCCATTCTGTGACCCAGGAAAGGCATTTGGCTCTTCGGCATTTTAAATGCTGACCAACAGCAGACAACCTTAGGGCCTTTCGAGTCACAAGGGCCAAGGCTCGATGCGTCATTAGGATGAGTAAGTAAAAGTCATGGTAAGCGTTCCCCTTTCGGTACTACATGCTTCGACATTTGGCAGTGGCATCAAGAATTCCTCGAATGTTTCAATCTAATATGGCAGACAGGCAACTTCCCCAACTAGTGGAGGGAGGAAATTCTGACCCCTCTCCTCAAACCAGGAAAGGACTGCACATGTCCCAGTAGTTATCGGAGTATTGCCCTAACAAGCTGTGTAGGAAAGACCCTGGAGTGAATGGTTAACCATCATCTGGTCTGGTTCTTAGAGACCAGGCAAATCCTTAGCAGCTCTCAGTGTGGATTCAGAAGATTTTGGTCCACTGTCGACAGTCTCACCCTCCTTTAGGTGGCTATTCATCTGGCTTTCCTCCATAAGCATCACTGTATCAGCATATTCTTTGATGTAAGTAAGGCATATGATACTACTTGGAGACACTGTATTCTCGCACAACTGCATCAATGGGGTTTTCATGGCCACCTTCCCATCTTCATACTGTCTTTTCTGTCTCAGTGGTTTTTTAGGACCCAAGTTGATAACACGCTGTCTGGTCGATCTGAGCAGGAGAATGGTGCTCCTCAGGGCAGTGTTGCAACAGCAAGCTGTCAGTTGCAACTTAGATTAGATTAGATTAATTATTCATTCCATAGACCCATAAAAGAGGGAATCCTCCTGTGTGGTACATGTCAGATAAACACATTACAAAAATGTAATTACAAAAACTTGAGTTTCATTAATTTTAATGATTCTCAGTCAATAAACAGTAAAATTGTGTACACAAATTAAATTTAAACTTCAAATATTTACAGGTTTAATACTTACATCTGCTTGCATTAAATCCATATTTCAGACATTTGCTATTTTCTTGTCTATTACAACCAAGTATTGTCAAAAATTAAAGTAAATTATTCATTTCAGTGATCCTCAGTTAAGAACAGTCAAATTATGTACAAGATTTAAAATTAAACTTCCACTATTTACTGACTTAAGACTTACATCTGCTTTCCATACATCCATCGGGGGCTGTTACAACCAAGTACTGTCAAAAATTAAAGTATAATAAATTTTCATTAAAATTGTCTTCTGCACTTGTTGAGAAACTCATGGATGGAATAGGAGGAGTTGGCCTCCAAAAATTCTTTTAAATTATGTTTAAGTTGTGCCTTGTCTGAAACTAAACTCTTAATGGTTGCTGGTAACTTATTGAAATTATGCGTTGCTGAATACTGGACTACGTCCTGGGCAAGAGTAAGTGATTTTAAATCTTTATGTATATTGTTCTTATTCCTAGTGGGAAAAATTTATCAAAAAACAAAGATGATGTGACTTACCGAACGAAAGCACTGGCAGGTCGAAAGACACACAAACATACACACAAAATTCAAGCTTTCGCAACAAACTGTTGCCTCATCAGGAAAGAGGGAAGGAGAGGGAAAGACGAAAGGATGTGGGTTTAAAGGGAGAGGGTAAGGAGTCATTCCAATCCCAGGAGCGGAAAGACTTACCTTAGGGGGAAAAAAGGACGGGTACACACTCGCACACACACACATATCCATCCACACATATACAGACACAAGCAGACGAATTGATACTATGTACTAAGCAGTTAGTTGGACAAAGAGATGTATTATTTACAAAAAACTTCATTAAGGAATAAATATACTGAGAAGCTGTAGTTAATATGCCCAATTGTTTGAATAGATTTCGACATGATGTTCTTGCATTTACACTACTCATTACTCTTATTATACGCTTCTGTTCTCTAAAAAATTTTTCTCTGTTTGCGGAGTTACCCCAAAATATGATACCATATGACATAATGGAGTGAAGATAATCAAAATATGCCATTTTTTTTATATTTATATATCCTATGTCTGACATCATTCACATTGCAAACACAGACTTTTTTAGGCACTTTAGCAGTTCGTTAGTATTTTGCTCCTGACTGAATTTGTTATCAAGTTGTAATCCCAAGAATTTTACGCTCTCAACTTCTCCTATTTCCATGTCATCATATCTTATACACACACCAGAAGGAAATCTCTTGGAAGTTCTGAACTGCATATAGTGGGTCTTTTCAAAGTTTAATGACAGTGAATTGTCTATGAACCACTTATTAATGTCAGTAAAAATTTGATTAGCTGCCCGTTCTAAATTTATATTTGATTTAATATTTATTACAATGTTTTGATCATCTGCAAATAAGACAAACTTGGCATCTGGTAATGTAACAGATGACAGGTCATTAATATACACAAAAAACAGTAGTGGACCTAGTATGGAACCTTGGGGAACACCACATGTAATTTCTTCCCAGTCAGATGATGTCTGATTGCCTACTGCTGAAGTGTTATGTAATGACACCCTTTGTTTTCTATTAGTAAGATATGACTGAAACCACTTTGCAGCACTACCAGTGACGCCATAATATTTTAATTTACTTAAAAGAATGCTGTGATTCACACAGTCAAACGCCTTTGACAGGTCACAGAATATGTCAGTTGCCTCTAATTTGTTGGCCAATGAATTAAGGACATTTTTGCTGTAAGTCTAAATAGCTTTCTCAATATCAGAACCCTTAAGAAACCCAAACTGTGACTTTGACAGTATGTTATTTTCACTAAGGTGCTTAAATAGATGCTTGAACATAACCTTTTCAAAGATTTTTGAAAAGGCAGGCAAAAGTGAGATTAGTCGGTAATTTGACGGCATTTCTTTGTCCTCTTTTGTATGGAGAGGTATAACTTCAGCATATTTATGCCAGTCCGGGAATGTTCCTGTGACAAATGATTGATTACACAAATAACTTAAGATATGACTAAGTTGATATGTTATCATAACCACGAGAATGCTTTGATTTCAAGGATTTTATGATGGTTTCTATTTCTTTGGGTGAAGTAAGTGTCAATTCCATTTTACTGAGATTACTTGTGTGCACTGGTCTCAGATATTCCATTGCATTATTTACTGAACCTGACAACCCCATGCTATCAGTAACAGAGACAAAATACTTGTTTAAATGATTTGCAACACAACATGCATTTGTTACCAGGGTTTCATTTATTTTTAGAGCTATTTCTTCCTCCTCATTTCTGGTCCTACCTTGTCTCTGACTTAAATATATCCCATATTGTTTTTATTTTATTTCTGCATGTACTTATCTCCTTCTCGTAATGCAGGTGTTTAGATTTCTGGATAACCTTCTTCAATATTTTGCAATAATTTTTGTAATGAGCTGTAATGCTAGTGTCAAAGGTGTCCCAACGTATCAGATAGAGTTTCCTTTTTGTCTCACATGATATCTTTATCCCTTGTGTAATCCATGGTTTCTTATTAGGCTTCTGCTTAATTTGAGTTACCTTCAGGGGAAAACAATTTTCAAATAAGGTGCTAACTTTATTAATGAATGTTTTGTATTTTCGATTTGTGTCTTGGATGCTGTAAACATCCATCCAATTAATTTCTTTGAGCAATCTCCTAAATTGCTCAGTTTTTGACGGTTTTATTGGCCTTCTGTACTCAGTTCTGATAGATGTTTTACCCTGACAATTTTCAAACTTTAATGTTAGGTGTTGCATGTCATGGTCAGATAGCCCATTTACTGCTGGTTTTGTAATGTTGCTTAGTTGCCTAGAATTGTCTATAAATATATTATCAATGGCAGTCTTAGAACATTTGTATACTCTAGTTGGGAAATTTACAGTAAAAATTAAATTGAATGACAATGTAACTGATTTCAGTAACTATTCACTGACAGTGTTTTTCAGGACATCTATACTAAAATCACCAGCAACCACTAGTTCTTTGTTTTTTAATTTTAGATGAGATAGTAATTTCCTGAAGGTGCTCTTTATATGGCTACTATTGTAAAGAACCTATTATGAAATTCTATCTCTGTTGCACATGCTTCTAAGTGCTGCTCTAAGCAAAATTTATTAATGTCAATATTCTTAAATTTAAAACTGTTTTTAACAAATGTGGCAGCTCCCCCTTTCTCCATCTTTTGTCTACAGAAGTAAGAGGCTAATTTAAATTCTGTAAGGTTTAACATATCTTACAGTTCAGCAGTTAGAGGAGTGGTCTGCAAAGACGGGTTTTCAGTTTTCTGCAGATAAGTGTGTGCGTTTATGTGTGTGTGTTCATTTTAATCATTCTCATCATCTTTTTAATTTGCATGCCTTGAATATGGGGGACACCATTCTACATTTTAGAGACACAGTGCAGTTTCTGGGCCTCATTTTTGACTCCTGATTGTTGCAGTTACCACACCTGCGAGACCTGAAAGCTAAAATCCTGAAGGCATTGAACATCATCAAGTGCCTTAGCCACAGATCTTGGGGAGTGGACAGCGCACGCCTCCTTCAGTTTTATAGGGCTTTTGTGTGTTGCAACTGGACTATGGTTGCATGGTGTATGGGTCAGCGAAGCTTATCATTGACACTATCCATCATGGGGGCATTCAGCTGGCCAGGGGTGCTTATCGGACCAATCCCATACCTAGCACCTGTGCTGAGGCGGGGGAACCACCATTTACCATCTGGTGCCAGCTACTCATGGTGCATCAGGCATGTAAGTTCCTTGCAGCTTCAACTTGACCAGCACACCATACTGTTGCTCGTCCACCTCTGGAACACCTTTATTCCAACCATACATGAGCCACGATGCCATTTGGGATCTGTGTGCAGCGTTTGCTGGAGTCACTCTGTGTGGAGCCAGTATGACTCCAAATCCAGGGTTCTAACCACCTACTGCCCTGGTTACTGGAGAAGCCCAGAGTGATTTTAGATGTGGTGCAGTACAGGAGAGATAGAATTCCTGCTTCCATCATTTTTAATGTGATATTCTCCGATATTTTATCTGAGTACCACAGGCATGTAGCTGTTTTTATGCATGGGTCTAAGCACGGGGACTCTGTTGGTTGCCATGTTGTTTTTCCACATCGTGTCCTCAAGGTGAGATTGCCTCCAGAATTTAATGTCTCCAACACAGAATTATATGCGATCTTGTGAGCACTGGAGCAGATGAGACATTCTCCTGCTGTTAGATTTCTCATCTTCTCAGATTCTTTGTGTGCCCTTTACTCTCTCCGACGTTTATACCCAGCAGATACATTAACCAAGAATGTCCAGGATGTCCTCCTACAACTACAACGACTGGGGAAGGAGGCATCTTATTGCTGGATACCTGGCCACATTGGAATTGTGGGGAATGAAAGGGCAGATCAAGTAGCCGAGGAGGCATTTTGTCATCCTCCGGTACTTCGGTGTGCTATCCCCCTGCATGCGATCACCTCGCTGTTGAGATACAAAGTCGTGTGTCAATGGGAAGATGTGGGCTGGCAGTGACTGAAAACAAGCTCACAACCTGGCCGTGGAGTACTTCCTTCCAGCCACTTCGGTGGGACGAGGTCCTTCTTACTGGTCTTCGCATAGGTCACAGCCCTACGACACATGGAGTCTTCCTCCAGGGAGAGGCCCCTCCAGTATGTGGTGCTTGTGGTGTGCAGATCACTATGTGCCACATTTTAGTGGACTGCATTTTATTTGCCAACCAGCAGATTGTGGCAGATTTGCCAGCAGATCTACCACCTGTTTTATGTAATGATCAAACAAATGTGGCTGGGGTTTTAAACTCTTGTGAACTGTCCAACATTTTAACAAGATTTTTGGGAGATGTTCTTAGTGTGTCAAAGGGTGGCTGGCTAATCCTAGATTTTTGTAAGTGGGCAGCCAGTCATATTCCCCTGTGGTTTTCTTTTAGTTCTTCTGTGTTTTTTCTCTGTGTTTTAATTTCTTGATTAGCTCTCTTCCCTCCCAATTGGCTTTAGTACATGTGAAAGGGTATGTAATACAGAGTGAGTGACTGTGTGGCCATTTCGAGTGCAAGCGTGTACAACACTTTCAGTTCATCTCTACATTTGTGTGTAAGGGCGCTGATGACCTTGCCGTTGGGTGCTCATCATATCCAAACACACACTACAACTGACCCAGCAATTTCCGCTCCGTGCCATCAACTGTTGGGTACACCCTCAATGCTGCATCACAGCCCCCATCCTTCCACAACAGTGTTATTTCACCTGACCCCAGCACCTCATTCCCAGCCTGCCCCCACCTGTCCTGACACCATATGCATTGGCTATTTACACTCACAGTGCCCGGCGCATGCACTTTCGCTGTAGTCTGTGACTTTTCTGTCAACAGCACTTCACAGTCACCTGGAAAGGCCACTGCACTCTTGCCTCCACAGTACTGCACTGGCAACTGCACTCTTGCCTCCACAGTACTGCACTGGCAACTGCACCTGCCCACACCTGCACGTGCAGCACTAACACAGGCTCAGACAGTCCTGGTGTGGCATCTCCAGCCCGTGTGCCACGGTACACTGTCACGCAGTGGATGAGCACTACTGAGAGTTGGCCGCTCCGCCCTCCATGCACCCAATCCCTTGACGTGGGATGCCCGCCCCTGCTGCAGATCCTACACCCATACTGTCAACGCCACTGCCCCTGGCATCACTACTGGCACAACATGACCCTCCATCACTATTGCCATCTTACTCCAGACCACAGCTCTGCTCTCACTGGGGGCTTGACTGTATGGTGGCCTTTCACCACACAGCTGTCTTAGAAGATCTGTATGCTCACAACTCACTATGGCCGTCGGCAAATACAGTGAGTTTCAACCCTCACACAACACTTCCGTACATGGCTGTCGATCCTGCTGTGCGAAAAGACACTTCACTGCTACAGTCACTGACTACAGGTGTGGAAAAATAGCTGACCCTAGTGAGGTTTCTGCCAACCGAGCATCACCAGTCTCTTTCTAAACCTCATAGCGTCCACTTCGGTTGCTGCTCTGCACTCATGCCATGAGGAGCTGGTCAGGTGATGATGCACCTGACGCTGATGCTTTTGCAACGCTGCAAGATGCATGTGCCGCACCATCTTTAAGTCTGGCATGCAATCACTGAGGATATTGTGCTTTTGCAACATGCTCCTGTGCAGAAAATAAATTTCACTTTGCTTGTCTTAGTGCAACCATTGTAAGTGTGAATATCAAGCACGGAACACTGGGATCAGGCAACAATTTCTCATACTCCAGAATTTCTACCGCCGGGCCTGGCTAGTGCATTCAGATCTTAAGTGAGCGACTGTTAAGTTTTGAACCTGAGACTGTTTTGTGTTACTCCAGCTATGTGTGGACCTGACCTTTATGTGTTTGTAACTTCACATGTTACTCAGTTCAAAAAAGTAAGGAACATTCCTACAAGATTGTCGGATATTAAAAAATAAAAATTTAGCAAAACTTGGTACATCAAAATTTACAGATTTTTTTATGTTAAACTTCAAAACTTATACTTTATAAAAATAGAATAGAAATATTTTTGCATGAAATGATGAAATTTATTGGGTATAGTTTTATATGAACTTTTAGATGTATCAAATGAAATAAGTGGTACCTGCTGGTATCGGAAAGTACATGTCTAAGGTTTGGTTATATCAGGCTATGTTGTTGAGGACTAGATATAGAGTCAACTTTCTTCACTGACTTTTACTCAATACATATTAACTTATTAGGAAGTTATTTATTAACAAAAGTTCTAAATTGTATGTGCTTCAAATGGTACTTTACATAAAAAGCTGAAACTCATCTTGTTTGTAGCTGCATCATTACAAAATTTTGTACAGAGTTTTATGCTATTTGGTTTATGGTATTGCATGTAACAAGCTAGCTCCTGTCTGATTTTATATGGGTGATACGCATTGCTACACCAGAAATGGTGCACCACACAGAGGGAAGCAACCACTTGGACAGTCCAGTCAATGAAGGAAAAATAGAGGAAAAAATTCTTGTAGTAGCAAATTTTTGTATGGTGGTAGGGTCGAGTGTAATGAGTAACATACTAAAAATAATGATTGGTGGGGCATGTGCATGGGGGCAGGGGATATTTAAAGGTCACATTTAAATGTCACTTTTATATGTTTTTTGACTATCTCAAAAAGCATGTCATCTAGCAAAAACGTTTCCATTACAAAATTAAACTTATACATTAATTTCCCTTGGAAAAAGGCCATATTCATTTTTGCTCTAGGACTAATAGTTTCCGTGTTTCTGGTTTTGGAAAAGTCACATATTATTAAACATAGTGTTTTAGTGGTTTAAAATTAATGTATATTGTTAAATAACACAAGTTAAGAACAAATATTGAATCTTCGTGCCACATCTAAGTGCAATGAAACCATATTAAGGGAAGTGGTGGGAAGGGAGGTTGCCGGATTGTGGTCGTACCCTTCCCTCCTTTATAAACCTGGAAAATGAAGAACAGGCAATCAGTTCCCCATTCATTCTAATGTACTATGTCACAAAAAGCAACTACAGGGTGTTTCACAAAGTTATACTGACCCTTCCACTGCTCGCCTTATGAATCACTGGCGATGCAGTGTACAGACATGCCTGAGAGCGTTTATTTTCCACAAAGTGCATTAACACATGCAATACAGATATAAATTACTAATAGTACTAACACAAGAAACATAGATGTACAGAATCTATGTAAATATTTGCACACTGTTCTACAATGCTACAGAGAAATTCATTCTTCATAATCCTGTAAGGCAGCTGTAGCGTATTTCCGGTAAAGGCAACTTTCCATGCCATGAGTGCTGCTGGCTTTTCAGTTTATGGACAGACCATGTGGCCCCTCCCAATAGAAGTTTGAGTCCTCCCTCAGACATGGGTGTGTGTGTTGTTCTTAGCATAAGTTTGTTTAAGTTAGTTTAAGTATTATGTAAGTCTAGGGACCGATGACCTAAGCAGTTTAGTCCCTTAGGAATTCACACACGTTTGAACACATTTTGACAGACCATATACCTCTCCAGCATTTCCTGTCCAGTTTGCTCATGTGAGTAATCAAAATAACTCAACTCAATTATTGGAGTTATTTTCAGTTTATTGGTTCACATGGCTCTGAGCACTATGGGACTTAACATCTGAGATCATCAGCCCCTAGAACTTAGAACTACTTAAACCTAACTAACCTAAGGACATCACACACATCCATGCCCGAGGCAGGATTCAAACCTGCAGCTGTAGCAGTCGCGCAGTTTCGGACTGAACCACCTAGAACCGCTCGGCCACCGCGGCCAGCTTCAGTTTATTAAGTGAGTCTTCTTTTTCAGCTGTTAAATGAGCTATTATATGAAAAAGTCAATAGGTGAAGTCGTCAGCTGTTTAACACCCTGAAGAACCTCCCCATGTGTAACATTCTATCAATATACAATCGACGGTGTTGATTTCTTTGTTTCCACTGTCTATGGGTGGAATACTATTTGCAGCTGGATTGTATCAGTGCCACAACTCAACTCTTCAGATACTGGTAGAGGCGCAGAGGCTTCAATGGGCTCCCCCTGTAACAGAGGTAGGTCACCTAGGTGTTAAGGAACATTAGATATTTCAAGCAATACACACAGCAGATTGTATAAAATGCATATTTGAACCATCAGGTGTTTTTAATTTACACCCACACATCTGCCGATTTTGGTCTTGGACTGTCTTCATGGATGAAGGATTAAAATGGTTTAAGCCATCATATTGTATTATTCATTACTTAAAACATGTAGTACATGCTATGAATGTAAATGTATGACAAAGGACTTGAAAAGCAAACATACAAATAATAAATGTGTACAGAGCAGATGGGTCTTTAGGCATGCATGGGTAGCTTAGTTAGTAGAGCACTTGCCCATGAAAGGCATAGGTCCCAAGTTCTAGTCTTGGGCTGGAATACAGTTTTAATCTGCCAGGAAGTTTAAGTATTTTGAATAATCTGTGATTGTTACACCCCATGCAACAGAAAAACTATTAGCCCTAAAGAAAACATGAATAGGGCCTGTTTTATAGGAAATTTAATGTAGTTTAATTCTCTAATAGGAAACATTCTTGGTAGATGCTGTAGTTTGAGAGATATACAAGAAAAACCTAAAAAGTGACCACTCCATAATTTGCCCCCAACCCCAAGTTCATTTTTAGTATGTTCATCATGACACTACCCCTCACCACCGTACAAACATTTCTGACTACACATATTTTTCCTCCCAGTTTTGGTCTTCATTGACTGGGCTAAGGTAGCAGAGTACATGGAGACTGCATGTCTTTTTTTTAGGGTAGGTGATAGTTTGAGGTTTAATGATGAATGCTCACCTGTCAGTGTGCAGGGAACAAAATCAGATTGCACACAAAGTATACTGACTTAGAGTGTCAAGATTTCATCTGTAAGCTGCTAAGGCATTTGTAACTAAGTCTCTGAATTTACCATCCTGCAGGAAACATACTGCATTCCAGTTGTACTCAGAACTGAGAGTTTTGTGAAACGGGAAACATTGGATGTTTCTGCCAGCAACCAGATTTTACTGTAACAGTTGTAGAATCATTCCATGGAAGTCTATGCTCATTAATTCGGAAGTATCCTGAGAAAGTAAGATTAATTGGAGGCTACTTTAACCTGAGAGTATAGACTGGGACATCTGTGAATTCACTGCAGGTGGTATGGACAACACAGTCTTGTGAAGTTGTTTGAACTCTTTCTCCAAAAAACTGTCTTGAGAAACTAGTGCAACAGTCAAAAACATGCAATGAATATACTTTAGATCATGTAACTACAAACAGGCCTGACCTTATTGACAGAGTCAGTATGGAGACAGAGATTAGCAGTCACAAGGTCTTGATAACCACAGTGGTCACTAAAATTATTAAATTCATCAAGAGTTTTTATACTGGAAAGGGCTAATAAAAAGTTGTTAGCATCCTGCTTAAACAATGAATCAACATAATTTGCCTCCAGATTGATGAACTTTGATAAATGATGGGCAATGTGTAAGCTGATTGTAGATCTTGCTCTGAAGAAATACATGCCAAGCAAGTAGATTAAGGCTGGAAAAGAACCAACATGGTTTAAACAAAATTGTGAAAAAGCTAAGAAAACAGATCACAGTAGGCACAGTTCAAAAAAGAATTCCAAAACGTCAACAGACAAAAGTTAGGAGGAATTCATGCATCAATAAAAACATTGATGAGCAAAGCATATTATTTCAACTATCACAAGTCAGCGAAAGATCTTTCCAAGAACTCTAGCATATTCTGGTTCTTCGTAAAATTGTTATGTGATTGAAATGCTTTTATTTATTCACTTGTAGACCAGTCTGACACAGGAGGACTGTACAGACATACCAGCATTTGACTACTGCACAGACTCTTGTATGTAGGACAGAAATAAGCATCCCTGTTGTTGAAAGAGGTCACTACGTCCAAATGGAATCCTAATACAGTTTTACAGAGTGTACTCTTTGGCTGCTTTACTTATCCTGCATTTATCGTGTATATCTCACTCAGTGGAATGTTCCAAGCGACTGGAAAAAAATGCAGGTGACCCCTGTGTATATGAAGGGTAAAGGAATGGTCCTGCAAAATTACAAACAAATATCTTTAATGCTGGTTTGCTGCAGAATTATGAAGCAGTTTGAATGTAATATATTTCATTGCTCAAGCTATGGAAACTACTGGTAGAAATATCAACAATGTAGGAAAAGACATATTGCTACTCATCATAAAGAAGAAATGTCTAGTTGCAGACACGCACACTTGTCACAGTGCCGCACTACAGACTCTTAAGGAAGAACCAACCATACAAGATATGTTCTCACATTTGTAAGTTGTTCAAAGACTTTTTAAGTAATAGAATCCAGGACTTTGACCTGGATGGTGAGTGTTCATTGGAGACAAGGTTCTCATCAGAAGTGTCCTAGGTAGGTGTGATAAGACCAGTCTTATTCTCTATATACACGAATGATCAGACAGATAATGTGAGCAGTAATCTCCATCTGTTTGCTGATTATGCTATAATGTGCACAAAGTGTCTTCTGCCAAATGACTGGAGGAGCATATAAATGATTGTAGGAGGATACAGGACATTTTGGACAGCTTGGTGGAGTATGTATGCAGATGTTTACAACAGATCTATCCTTTCATCTTCTTGTCACTACCAGCTTGCAATTCTTTAGGCCACACTCTTGCACAACTTCTTCCTGAACACCTAATTGGTCCTTTGCTTCCTCCTTATTGTTCCCCCAGAGCACGAAATCATCAGCAAACCATGTAGCTGTAATAATGTCTCCTATCGCTCTTACCACTTGTCATTATATTATAAATCATCACTATTAAAAGTAATGGAGATAGTTCATTTCCTTGTTTCAGGCTGTTCCTCTGTTTTAGACTTTCTGTTCTCTCTCTTCCTACCATCTCACAACTTACACCGATTGATAAAACTCTTTATTGTTAGTACAGTCAGATTCTCTATCCCCTTCTTTCTTAATGCCTCCTAAAATTTATTTCTGGATAGAGTTGTGATGGTGTGGGTTTCATCTGTCTGTTGGAATTTACTCACTTACCTCCATAAATGTTCTTAGAACCAAGGCCTGTACTGAAGCACTGTGCTCACATAATGTAGTTCAACCTGGAAAAGCTGTTTAAAAGACGGCTATATGTGTTAGCAGGGTGCATACAACGTTGTTTCCTGCTGCAAAGAGGGTTATTTATTGTGGTCTAACTAAAGTTACAGCATGAAACAAGTTCTTGACTAAGATTAAAACATGGTGTGCCCACAGCAAACAAGTCTGTGGAGCTAGCGAGAAAAGATGAACAACATTAATTTTCTTAAGCTTGTAAAAATCCTATCAGATGTTTCATTGATTTGTACTGTCTGTATTTCCCCATCCATGATAGAAGAGCAAGATGGTTGCTGTAACATTGTCTTCAAAGAAGAAGAGAGGGTAAATTACTTCAAGGCTGTAAGAACTACCATCTGCAGCTGGTGGTCTAGGGGCCAGCATTGTTGCCTCGTGATCCCGGGGTCCCTGGTTTGATTCCCGGCCGGGTTGGAGATTTTCTCTGCCTGTGGACTGGGTGTTTGTGTTGTCCCCCCCACTTTGTCAGTGACCGCGCAGTTGAACACACCATAAACCAAACTTCATCATCATCATCTAAGAACTATAATCTAATAAGCCAATATTATATGTCTTATGAGAAATCATAAGAATGACTGTTGAGAGGGTGTGTTGCTGTGCGTAAATTAGCTAAGACACACACTTCTGAGCTAACTCACTATTGTTGCACATCTTGGGTGGTGCCACCAAATTTCCATTGTAATTATTATTCTTAAAACTATTAATTAATCAGTAGAGCTGGCAAAAGTTCCCTGGACAATGATATAAATCATGTTGTGTAACATTCTATTGTATTAATTGTTTTTTTATTTATTTTGTTTCATAATTGGAATATTGCTGAGAGAACCGAAATCAAACATATGGTATGCATGAATTACAAATAGTTAACCGGAGGAATTTTAGCAACATTATTTAAGAAGATTGTCCACAAAATAGGAAAGAACTCCAACTTAGAGCTCACTTGACTGCACTTGGTAATGCCGCCATCAAAAGTAGTTTCTGTACTTACCCTATCCAGTCATAAACTTGAAGCATTTTTTAAAAGCAGCAGAGATTTCAGTTAACATCATTTTGATTTTTTGGAATGTGGATATTAAAATTGTAAATGGCAAAAATAAGCTGCAATACTGGCATAGAATACATCACATACTAATTGGGGAAATTCTCGCTATCAGTTTTAAGATTAAAATTAAATAATAAAATTAAATATTATTTCATATTTATAACTTTAAACAAAACAGAACCAGTTAAAAAGTATGTGCCCACTAATGAAAATAGTGTAGATATACGAAGTGTCACTGCAATGGGTGTGATGACAAATGACAGTGACATAAAAAATGTCAATCATATCTACGACCGTCAGGAATATTACAGAAATTCAGTTTATGAAATTTATGCTGATGATAATAATAACTTACCTCATAATGCTACCATGGTCATGATAAGCGAGACTAATTCTCAAATCTCACCAAGAAGCATATTCTCGCATGAAGCCAGTAAAAGACGTGCTAGCATGGAATTAGTAAATTTCAGTTTGCCCTTGTCATGAAAACGTGTTTCAAATGTGACAGAACAAAACACAGTAGGTACACAAGACACTAATGCATCATTAGTGCATATGCAGGAGGTGTATGAAGGCTTCTCTGACCTAATGAAGAACTTACTAAATAATTTTTCTACACAGCAAACTGAAAAATTTGATGAAAAATTTCACGATTTTAAAAATAAAGAAAAGCGTGACCTGTTTTATATGAAGGTCAGATTTTTGTTTTGTATTGTATGCATGTAAATCTTCATTTTTTAATAAGATATGTGGGTGTCTATCAATATATTGTCTGATGAAAACTGATGTTTTGTAGATAAAAATGCAAGGAAGGGGAAGAACTGACAGTTTTTTTAATATGGGTCTGCATGATTTTGTATTGTTTACCCTTTCAATAATTCTGAATATTCTCTTTTGCATCCTGAAAAGTATAATATTTGTTGTTGCATTGCCCCAGAAGATTATGCCATATTTAATTACAGAATGCACATTGGAGTAGTATACTTTTAACAGGCTGGCTTTGCTGTATCAAATTTTTAAGATCCTTATCATGTAACAGGTTTTTCTTAGTTTTCTTTGCAAAACTTCAATGTGTACCTCCCATTTTGTGTTGTTCTGGAGCCAGAGTCACAGAAATTTTGTGCTGTCAACACTTTCAAGAACTCTGTCCCTAAGTTCTATTTGTATGTTTGGGTGGTATCTTCCTTTTACATTATGGAAGTTCGGTGCTACTGTCTTTTCTTTGTTCATAATTAGCTTATTATAGCTGAACCACTGTCCTACACTGTTCATTGTTTGGATAGCATAGTCTTTTAGTTTTTCTTCTGTTTTACCACTAATAAGGAAGCTTGTATCGTCTACAAATTGGAGGGCAGTTTGGCAATACTTGTTGTACATAAGATCATTGACATAGAGGAGAAACAGCATGGGTCCTAATACTGATCCTTGAGGGACGCCATATTTCACATTTTCGTATCCTGAATAGTAGTAGCTGATTTTGTTATGGTCAGTATATTGCACTTCAGCCACCTTTTTGCTACCACATAGGTATGTCCTGAGCCACTCATTGGATATACCTCTAATTCCTAATTGGTCAAGCTTCTGCAGTAGGGCAGTATGCTCAAAAACTTTAGGTAAATCAAGACATATGCCCGTCACAAACTCACTTGCATCCAGTTTAGTATAGATTTCATTAAGAAATTCAAATATTGCACTTTCAGTTGAATAGCCTTTCCTGAAGCCAAGCTGTGAGGGAGAGAGAACTTTATTTTTATTTAGGAAATTATACAATCTCTTATAAAAAAAAAAAAAATTCTAAAATTTTTGAAAATAGAGGCAGTAGGGCTATTGGTCTATAATTTGAAACACATTCTGGATTTCCTTTTTTGAACAGTGGTTTCAGTTTTGCTGTTTTTAAGCATGAAGGGAAGGTTCCTGTTGCCAGTGAGCTGTTGCACAAGTGTGTCAAGGGTTCAGCTAAGGGAAGACACCTTTTTTTAATAATTGCATCTGGTATTCCATCAATTCCACATGAGTACCCTGTTTTCAAGGATTTTATAACTGATAAAATTTCTTGAGTGTTTGTGGGTGAAAGGAACAATGATGTAGACACATTTCTCATGATATTGGATGATGGAGGTGATATTTTGTTGTGTTCTTCCAGTCCACTCACCAACTGTTCACTTACGTTTGCAAAATATTAACTCTCTACTGTGAGCTGTTATCTCCTGCACATGAGGTGGATCTACCTCTGCACCCAAAATCCAGTGTGGTAGCCAGCCCATTGTGGTGGGGTTGTCATGTATCCTTTGGTGGTAACTCCCTGACAATCCAAGGATCGCACTGCCAAAGCCTGTGCTGTAACCTCCCAGTGTCAGCCAAGGAGTAGGTATCTGTCCATTTTGTGGTACCAGGACCCTGGCCAATGGCTACTGTGCCCAGGGCAGATGATCTGCAATGGAACGGATCAAAGTTAATGGCGGATCTGCCAACACAGTCATCTCATCAGTCAGGAACAGTGATTTTAACGCAGAAGTTTACAATCCTACAGCATTTCTGTCATTGACAGGATGTATATGTGAAAGAGGAAAAGAATTCCCAGATTTTTCCTGGTTAAAAATACATTTTTTCTTGGGTGAAAATACACTTTTTCCGTGTTAAGTTGCTATATACTTCACCTCGGAACTGTAAAACTTATCAATCCTTTGAATGGTTAAGGTTTTATACACTGGTGTAGAACTCTCCAGCACTTCAGAAAATGAACCCTGGGGGGGGGGACACGCTTTGGAATGATCTTTGATGTAAAGCAACATATGTATGCTGCATATTTTTGTATTATGAAAGTAGATATTTGAATTCCGCTGAACACAGTCTGTTCATTTCCAAAGCACTGAAGTCGAGATTATGATGCGCTTTTGTAACCCAATCATAGCTCATGTCATGTGAGCTCGCCAGCTGATGATGGCAGATAATCAGAGCATAGGACACATGATGTGTAGTCAGCCAGTAGCAACATCACTGTTCAGTGCACAAACACACAAATAGGAAAAGTTAATGATTTAAATTAATACTCATAGCGTAGCTGCAAGAAAAGCTAAGCTTTCACAAATAATATTGGTCTTCTTTGTGTGTTTTACACTTTAAGATATATCAAACACATCTGCCAGTAAAATTTTAAATAATGACATAAATGAAACTTCCTGGCAGATTAAAACTGTGTGCCCGACCGAGACTCAAACTCGGGACCTTTGCCTTTCGCGGGCAAGTGCTCTACCATCTGAGCTACCAAAGCATGACTCACGCCTGGTACTCACAGCTTTACTTCTGCCAGTACCTCATCTCCTACCTTCCAAACTTACAGAAGCTCTCCTGCGAATCTTGCAGAACTAGCACTCCTGAAAGAAAGGATATTGCGGAGACATGGCTTAGCCACAGCCTGGGGTATGTTTCCAGAAAGAGATTTTCACTCTGCAGCGGAGTGTGCACTGATATGAAACTTCCTGGCAGATTAAAACTGTGTGCCCGACCGAGACTCGAACTCGGGACCTTTGCCTTTCGTGGGCAAGTGCTCTACCATCTGAGCTACCGAAGCACGACTCATGCCCGGTACTCACAGCTTTACTTCTGCCAGTACCTCGTCTCCTACCTTCCAAACTTTACAGAAGGAGAGCTTCTGTAAAGTTTGGAAGGTAGGTGACGAGGTACTGGCAGAAGTAAAGCTGTGTGGAAGGTAGGAGACGAGATACTACCAGAAGTAAAGCTGTGAGTACTGGGCGTGAGTCGTGCTTCGGTAGCTCAGATGGTAGAGCACTTGCTCGCGAAAGGCAAAGGTCCTGAGTTCGAGTCTCGGTCGGGCACACAATTTTAATCTGCCAGGAAGTTTCATATCAGCGCACACTCCGCTGCAGAGTGAAAATCTCATTCTGGAAACATCCCCCAGGCTGTGGCTAAGCCATGTCTCCGCAATATCCTTTCTTTCAGGAGTGCTAGTTCTGCAAGTTTCGCAGGAGAGCTTCTGTAAAGTTTGGAAGGTAGGAGACGACGTACTGGCAGAAGTAAAGCTGTGAGTACTGGGCATGAGTCGTGCTTCGGTAGCTCAGATGGTAGAGCACTTGCCCGCGAAAGGCAAAGGTCCCGAGTTTGAGTCTCGGTCGGGCACACAGTTTTAATCTGCCAGGAAGTTGCATATCAGCGCACACTCCGCTGCAGAGTGAAAATCTCATTCTGGAAACACCCCCCAGGCTGTGGCTAAGCCATATCTCTGCAATATCCTTTCTTTCAGGAGTGCTAGTTCTGCAAATTTCGCAGGAGAGCTTCTGTAAAGTTTGTAAAGTAGGAGACGAGGTACTGGCAGAAGTAAAGCTGTGAGTACCGTGCATGAGTCGTGCTTCGGTAGCTCAGATGGTAGAGCACTTGCCTGCAAAAGGCAAAGGTCCCGAGTTTGAGTCTCGGTTGGGCACACAGTTTTAATCTGCCAGGAAGTTTCATATCAGTGCACACTCCGCTGCAGAGTGAAAATCTCATTCTGGCAATGACATTAATGTCTGACCTTTTGGGATCAAAATTCCTCTAAGTGGCTGGCGCTCAAAGTGTTAAGCTTTAAATGAGAATCAAACAGCCCGTGATTTCCAAAATTCAAAGCATGTTTGCACACGTAACATAATTCATCTTGGGTAAAATCAAATTTGCCTTGAAAGTAATGCTTCTCAAACCACCATTCACTATATTTTCTCACAGCCTGTTATAATTCGTTTAAGCAGTTGTCAGAGAGCGCCAGAAAATGGTGTTACTGTGTGTGCGCAGATATTAAGATGTAGAAGCCCATATATTCATAGGTATATAGCATTAAGAGCTCGTACATTGCGTCACAAATGAAACAGGACATCAGAGGATATTCCAAGAGCATTGTAATTTTGTAAACCATACTAAAATGCATAATTTGGCTTGAAGTACACATTCATATGTCCTGAGTCACCCTGAAGTAGGCCCCAACCTGGTATTACTCTTTTCAGCATGCTTTTTGGGATGCAAATTTTCTTGGAGTACTGGTACTGTATTATCTCGTGTTTGATTCTTTATTATAGTGTAATGCCATACATGCCAGATGATAAAAATGTGGTCTTGAAATACAGCAAACAGTTGACACTATCCAGTAGTGTTTCAAATAAATTGACTGCCACTGTGGAAAAGCCAAATTTCTTAAGCAAATTGACTTAAATGACGTCATTATTCTGCAAGGTAATTAATGCCTGACTGCCAAAAATGGTAGCTTCCAGCCACGGAAATCATTCTCATTTGATGTGAGAGCTGTAAACGAAGAAGAAATAGCAAAATCACTAAATGTAAACACAGGTCACATGGAGACCAAACCCCCACACCATTACAACTCAGACTGCTCTGTGCATGCGCAAATCTGGCAGCTTGGACGCACTAGAAAAATTTTTCTGGATAGTATCTGGCTTCTCATTGCTATTGCTCATACAGCTAACAGCCGCATGTCAGGTAGCCAGTAGCAAGGTTGTTTCTAACCTCCTTGGCCAGGAGCAGGAGCAGGTACTGCTCATGTGCAACCCAGCTGCTCATGCACATGAGCCTGCTGGCAATTGCTCTAAAACCTCAAACGAACCTAATGTATGTAAACCGTTGTGACATCACACTCAATGGAAGCAATTTGTTGTTATGAAATATCACGTGGTCTTCATCCTAAAGTGTTTGACACAGTTTGCTGTTGGTATATGCTTGTGTGTGCACTGCGTTTTGTTGTTGTAAAAGGCACATTTCTATTGCAACTTGAGTTTTATTTTTTATCCTTCTTTTATGTAAATGAGGGAAAGTAAAATTCTTTCTTTGAGTATCAGTTCTTACCAGTCAAAACTACAAAAATTTAACTGAAAACTAAACAAACGAAACATTCCTGGAATTCTAAAAAATTCCCAAATTTCTCCTGGACAAAAAAATTTCCAGATTTTTCCTGGATTTTCCCAGGGCATCTACACCCTGATTGACCATGCCTCAAGACTAGGGCCAGGCAAAGAGAAATTGAAGTGGACAGTTTGCTTAGTTCTTGGCTTGCTCCTGCACTGATGGTGACTCTTTCACTACAACGAAGCCAATGTTTTTTGTTGAAAATATTGAAGATCAGTCTTGAGAGATGGCAGCAATAGAGAAGATGACAAATCAATCTTAGCTGATTGAAACATCGCATGCCAACCAATCATGGGCACTTTAGGCCTGTGTCAGGTTACGAGGTATACCAGGCACCATTTCCCCCCATAACAAACTCAATAGAATCCAAGGTGTTATATTCCACTGGGACCTAACACTACAGACTGATGAAGAGCTACATACTGATTTGGCATTGTGTGGAGTCCATTATGTTTGTCCTATCAAGAAGGGACCCGTGGATAACAGAGTGGACACTGGAGCTTTCAAGGGCAATATTTTACCTGAGAAGGTTAAGGTCATGGTTTATAGGTGTTATGTTAGGCCTTACTTTCCTCCTCCGATGAGATGTTTTAAGTGTCAAAGGTTCAGGCACAGACCTCTGGCTGTCCTAATGAGGCTATTTGTAGGACATGTGGATGGTTGTTCCATGAGGGCAGGCCTTGTGACCAACCCCCTCAATGTGTCAAGTGTCTGGAACCGCACCCTCCTTGTTCACTAAAGTGCTCATTGATCAAAAGGGAAAAGAAAATTAGAGAGTACAAAACACTTGACCACTTGTCTTACCAAGATGCAAGGAAAAAAGTTTGAAAGACTTCATCCGATTAATATGACCTCCAATTTTGCGACTGCCGTGTCACAATCCACACCCCACATGATGATGATAAGGTTTCGCATGACACCTCCTGGCCCTGGTCTTATTCCAGGGCCTGCCCTATTATTGGGGGAGGAAACATCAGCTCCCTCATCCACTACACCTATAGTACCAGTGGTTCCCACACAACCGGTGGACCAGAGATGCCTAGTTGTTCTCTGAAATCAGGGATGAAGACATGTGTCAAGATGCCCCACTCTCTAGACAAGGACCAGTAGCTACAGGCTACTGTGGAAAAGTATGGTCCTCCTTGCTCCTGGAAGATAAATTGGGTAAATCCTCACAGATATTGAAATCTCAGAAGGATAAGTAGAAAGATAAACTACTTTCTGATGCTTCAGATGTTCTGCTCCCCAGCCCTGCAGCAGTCAAACCTATGCACACAGATGATGGATCTTGCTATCAGGAGAACCATGACCTGATAGTGAAGTAATAACCCCCTCTTTCCCATTCACCTCTTTCTCAGACCTGACTCCAATGCTCCTTCAAGGGGCTGTAACTATTTCCACTTGACCAAACTCTGTCATTTAATGGCCACTTACTCAATAACTGGCGTAATGCTTCAAGAAACTTGGTTTATGGCAACACACATCCCTGCTCTGAAACATTTGAAACCCTATTGTACCAATTGCGTTGATGCTGAGAGAGCATCCAATGCAGTCTGTACCCTCATACGCTCTGAAGTTTTCAGTGAGCAGTTGTCTCTTACCGTAGCACTAGGGTCTGTGGCTGTTAGTGTCTTCCTGTCAGTTTGGATGACAATATGTAATGTTTATTTACCCTCAGATGAACCTTTCCATTATCAGTAGTTAGTAACTCAGCTCCTTGCCCCTTTTTCTTATTGAGGGACTTAAATGCCCATAATCCTCAGTGGAGAGAGTGTCTGGTGGGGTCTGTACCCTCATACGCCCTGATATTTTCAGTGAGCAGTAGCCTCTTAGCACTGCGCTAGAGTCTGTGATTGTTAGCGTCTACCTGTCAGTTCAGATAACAATATGTAATGTTTATCTACTGCAGATGGACTTTTCCATTGTCAGGAGTTAGTGGCTCAACTCCCTACTCCCTTCATCTTATTGGGGGACTTTAATGCCCATAATTCTCTGTGGGGTAGTAACACTATGTCTCATACAGGCTGAGCACTAGAAAACCTCCTTTCAGAATTGGACATCTGCCTACTCAACACTGGAGCTGTAAACCATTTCAGTGTGCCCCACGGAACGTTCTCATGTATTGATCTTGCAGTCTGCAGTCTGAGTACTTTATCGCTGATTCAGTGACGCATCCATGGTGATCTTTGAGATGGCGACCATCTTCCTATCGTTCTCTCACTCTCCACTCGCAGACATCAAGAACATTCTGCATGTTTGTTGCTTTGGAAAGCTGATTGGCAGGCATCCTCTACAGCCACTTTTGCAACCAGTTTTGTGAAGGATATTGACAAATTGGTACAGGATACTATTGATACTGTTACTCAAGCTGCAGCAGCAGTAATACCTCACTCGTCTGGTTCATCTTGACAACTGCTGGTGCCATGGTGATCTGAAGATATAGCCACAACTATCAGGGAACGCCACAGGGTGCTTCAATGGCACAACAACCACCCCTCTATGGATAATTTAATATCATTCAAGACTGCGGGACAAAAGTGCAGATTTAATAAAGGAAAGGAAGCAGAAGGGTTGGGAACAATACGTCTCATCTATGCAGTCCCACACCGCATTGTCCCATGTATGGACTAAATTCTACTGCATTTGCGGATATCCACCACCCATGGTGGTAAGGTCTGCTCTGATCCTGTGGTAATTGCCGAATGCTCTGCGACACACTTCACTAAAGTGTCTACTTGCAGTAACTACCATCCTCATTTCCTGACCTGGAAACAACTTACTGAGCAGTGCCCGCTGTCTTTCCATGCACATGACTTTCTATCGTACACTCCTGGAAATGGAAAAAAGAACACATTGACACCGGTGTGTCAGACCCACCATACTTGCTCCGGACACTGCGAGAGGGCTGTACAAGCAATGATCACACGCACGGCACAGCGGACACACCAGGAACCGCGGTGTTGGCCGTCGAATGGCGCTAGCTGCGCAGCATTTGTGCACCGCCGCCATCAGTGTCAGCCAGTTTGCCGTGGCATACGGAGCTCCATCGCAGTCTTTAACACTGGTAGCATGCCGCGACAGCGTGGACGTGAACCGTATGTGCAGTTGACGGACTTTGAGCGAGGGCGTATAGTGGGCATGCGGGAGGCCGGGTGGACGTACCGCCAAATTGCTCAACACGTGGGGCGGGAGGTCTCCACAGTACATCGATGATGTCCCGCACACCATTAGGCCGTCTTCCGCTCATGCCCCAACATCGTGCAGCCCGCCTCCAGTGGTGTCGCGACAGGCGTGAATGGAGGGACGAATGGAGACGTGTCGTCTTCAGCAATGAGAGTCGCTTCTGCCTTGGTGCCAATGATGGTCGTATGTGTGTTTGGCGCCGTGCAGGTGAGCGCCACAATCAGGACTTCATACGACCGAGGCACACAGGGCCAACACCCGGCATCATGGTGTGGGGAGCGATCTCCTACACTGGCCGTACACCACTGGTGATCGTCGAGCGGACACTGAATAGTGCACGGTACATCCAAACCGTCATCGAACCCATCGTTCTACCATTCCTAGACCGGCAAGGGAACTTGCTGTTCCAACAGGACAATGCACGTCCGCATGTATCCCGTGCCACCCAACGTGCTCTAGAAGGTGTAAGTCAACTACCCGGCCAGCAAGATCTCTGGATCTGTCCCCCATTGAGCATGTTTGGGACTGGATGAAGCGTCGTCTCACGCGGTCTGCACGTCCAGCACGAACGCTGGTCCAACTGAGGCGCCAGGTGGAAATGGCATGGCAAGCCGTTCCACAGGACTACATCCAGCATCTCTACGATCGTCTCCATGGGAGAATAGCAGCCTGCATTGCTGCGAAAGGTGGATATACACTGTACTAGTGCCGACATTGTGCATGCTCTGTTGCCTGTGTCTATGTGCCTGTGGTTCTGTCAGTGTGATCATGTGATGTATCTGACCCCGGGAATGTGTCAATAAAGTTTCCACTTCCTGGGACAATGAATTCACGGTGTTCTTATTTCAATTTCCAGGAGTGTAGAATGTCCCTTTTAGTGAATGCTTTGGCAGTGTGTTGAGATATGTGTCCTGGACTTGACAAAATCGACAACCAAATGCTCAAACACTTTTGTGTTGAAGGGATGAAACATATCCATGAGTTTTTAATCGCATTTGGCAGGCGGGAGCATTTCCCTCTCAATGGCGGGATGGTATTATCATGGCTGCCACAAGTTCTGGAAAACAGGGAATATAGGGAATTTCAAATGTGTCAGGGAAATATAAGGGAAATTGGAAAAAGACACTGGAAAAATCTCGTGTTTCTCTCAGTAGATAAAATGGTTTGTTTACTGAGATGTCATGCACTGTTGCTGGCTGGATTCCGCTTCCCTGCTCTGTCATTCCTACTGCTCCTTCCCTTCCTACTACTTCCCACAGCTTGCAGCCAGTACTGCCACCACTTCTTGCCTCTAGCCTAGCAGCTGCTGATGAGAGGCAGGGAGGCATGAGGAGTGGTTTATTTGGATATGATTCTCAGGGATTGTTGATGCAGCAGCCGGAAACGGCAATCAAGTGTGCGTGAGTTGTGTCTTAGTGATCATGTGTGCGCTGTCCATTTCTGACAAAGGCTATGGCTTAAAATCTAGTAGAGAGTATGGTTGTCTTTGCTACATGCCTTGCTATCATAAGTACTGATTCTCAGAGCATTTGCACAATTTATCTGTTGCATGGATTGATCACTGCAGTCTCATTTCATCAACATGGTGCCTGCGACACATGAATAGCTGGCCACACTAGTGGACTTCCACGACAGGCCAAAACCGCTGGCAATTTCTGCTGACCTGAAGCCCATCATTTCCCACTAATGTGCAAGCCCTGCCTGTCGGATACAGTCTCACCAACCTACCCATAGGACGGGCCTGTTTGTGTGTGGCATAATGCGGTGGATTTTTGTGGTTTCTGAAGTTATTTCTGAAATCAGTGAAGGAATTTTAAATCTGTCATGCAACTTATAACGAGTCACCCTTCTCAAACATTACTTTTTTTATATATAGAAATAACTGATACCATGTATACTATCGATTCTTGCAAGGTTAGAATTATCTCAGCTGTTTCACTAAAAGAATTCATAATATTTTGTATATGATGTATTATATTTCAGGCTAAAATGTATAAAAAAGAAATTATTGTGTTACAACTGATATGTGCTAACAGTTAAAATTACTCTTCTTTTAAGAATAATTAAAATTACAAAATTTCTGGCATCCTTAAAATTCACATTATTAATTGTGCAGTCTAATGCTAATTATTAAATTTGTTTCTGGATTTATTTATGAAATGATATGATTTGGTAAAGATTCTTCTCCTGTTGAAAAAGTTTGTAAACTCTTTTGCTTTGTAAACTCTTTGGAATAACGTGAGTATCGCAGAATGTAGGTAGTGGTGGGCATAGAATGTAGGTAGTGGTGGGCCTGCCTCACGTGGAAAAACATGTATTTTGCTAATCTTGTCTCTGATAATGTAATTTGTGGTGTGACAAAAATGGAGATTGTGAAGTCAATGTGGTATAGAAGAATGGGATAAAATAAAAAGATACTTACAGCAGCAGGCAAACCTTCATCAGTTATTTAGTGCAACAAGAACCCGTAACGTTAAATCAAAATTTTCAACAGCAAGGATGTACTCCTAGACACAAAAGATTTTGAGCCAGCAGCAGCAGCAACAACAACAACAACAGCAACAACAACAATGAGATAATCAAGATAAGTAAAAAAGTTCTTCTTTTGTAATCTTACTCCTCTCAAAGGTTTCAAAATTTGTACAAAGAACAAGAACTTTAACGATGATATGTGGGAGGGTAAGATTACAAGTGGTGGTGCCAGCCATGATTTGTTGACTGATAATAAAGTTTTGTCTGTTGCAGAAGAAGAATGGATTTTGGAGAGGTGTATTTGCAGTTTTTATGCAAATGAGAATTCGGAAGCTCCAATTACTTGATGAAAGAAGACCAGAGAACTGCCCAACAAAGTCATATCAACAGTGACGAGAATTTCATATGATATCAACAATGACAGACCGGATGATTTGAAAGACGACTTGACAATGACAATGAAGGACATCAGAAAAGATAAGTACAAACTATTTGTGAAATTAATATTTTTGGTGGACTCGTGTGATTGCTAGGTAAATGAATGGAGTCGAGGGTAGTGGTGATGTAGATGTGAAAGCTATAGGTCCAAGCCAAGACATTTTTGAGCTAAGTGAAAGTGGAGTTAGCAAAGAAACAGTGAAGACCGATATTTTGCAGTTGATTTAGTAAAATTAGAAGAAATGAAGATGGACAGCAACAGCAAATTTAGTGCAGTTATGATCAGCTAACAGAAATAAAAACAGATAACACTATCAAATTCCATGCAGTTAATGACCAATTAGCAGAAATAAAAACAGATAGCAATAGCAAATAAGCGAAGAATGTTGATGGCATCAGAGTCGAAGAGAAAGTGGTAGCAGGAAGAATGGAACAGAACTTTCGCAGTTTAGATAAAAAAAATATTAAATGTTGAAAACAGTATTCTAACTAATATAAATGTTTTAGATCAAAAAATCTCAGTAGTTCAGGAAAATGCATTCACAACAATCTATATTCAAACAATGATATTGTGTGGTCCAACATTCCAATCAAAAGTTTTCCATCAGACAATTTTCATCCAGTGGATTTTCTACACCACTGTAGAGATAGTTTTGTGTCAGGAATTAGTGAGCACCAAAAGATTAAATTTGTTAAAAGATGTCTTGAAGGCAACGCTCTGTTGTGGGTGAATCTAAATTTAAGTCAGTGGGAGACACATCAAAGTTTCACGAAAAGTCTTTTTAATAAATTTTGGTCATAAGCTGAACAAGAGAGAATTAAAAGTGAATTTCTGAATGTTCCAAATTCTAGAAATATGGATGGTACTTTGAAAGAGTTTTGTAAGAATCAGTTTAAGAAATTAGCACACCTTGGCAGGCCATTTGATGAAATTACTTTGATTGATGCACTCAAAAGGAGATTAGCAGAAAGGTTGCAATGGGATTTAGTACACGAACCTGACAATTGTCTAAAACAATTTTTACAATATGTTGACAGGCTGGGTAGGGCAGCAGAAAGAAACCTGTACCATAATAATCAAACTGATAGAGATCACAATGGTAACAACTACAGAAACAGAGATGGTGGTAACTTTAATCAGTGTCAGTGTGGTAATAGAGAGATAAATTTTGAACCTCAGCAGAACAGGAATAATGGGGATAACTATGGGCAATTTAATAGCAGAAACAATCATAGAGGCAACTATTCGGGAAACAGTGGTCTGCCTCAATGAAGGTCCACAGTTCTGGGGTGAGGAAACACAATAAGTACAGGACCCCTAATTTCAACGTACATTTAGACAGTAATAATAGTACTAATAATGTAGCACAGGTATCTGAAGCTGATCAGAAGGAACATCAGATTTCTCATTTATGTTTTGAGCAAAACTTTTGGAATACTATGTTTAATTATAATGATGTAGGTACTAATCACAAACCAGAATGTGAGAGTAATGAGAATTTTGATGTAGTGTGTACTAATGATTTCTTCTCTTGGTCAGAAAGCAGTGTTATTGATGTATGTGAAACAGGTAATAACTGTATTGTATCTGAATTAGGTAGTAATAAATCGCTCGGTAAACTATGAGTATTTAGCGTCTACAAAGTGCATTTCGTGTGATAAAATAGTAAAAAGCGGTATTAGAACTTGCCCAGTGATGCATATGTGGTATCATCCACACTGCTTTGCGAAAGTAAATCTCGAAAACATATCGTGTGCTTGTGGAACAAAGTGCAACGGTTATCTAGATGCGACTGGAATGTATCATGAAAATCGTGAAACCAATGTATTAGAAACACTGCAGAAAGAACTTCAAGCCACAAGACAACATGCTCTGCTACTGGAAAGCATGATCAAAAACCTTTCTGAACTGCCACATAAGGAAAAAGTTCGAAATTTTTACAGTGATGTTGTTTTAAATATTTGTACCAACAAAAGAAATGACACTCCATTGAAGAAGAGTGAACATGAAAAATGTGAAACTGTAAACAAAGGTAAGAGTGAACATGAAAAATGTGAAACAGTAAATACAGGTAACCTACAGAGTGCTTCTGAGCACTTCTCGTGTAATTTAAAAATGGTTAAGAAAAATGACTGCAGTAAGTTGAAAACAAACACGAACATGAGCCAGCTTACAAATAACAAAAAACAGGTACTGTTACTTTCAGATAGTCACAGTAGGAACTGTGCAAAAGTACTGAACGAAATTTCAACAACCAGCTATAAATTTACATCTTTGATAAAGCCAAATGCTGTATTCAAAGAAACAACATGCAATACACAAAACAAAACGTCTAGTCTAGGACAAAATGATTATGTTGTCGTATAAGCTGGTGCAAACGATATTAATGGATCAAAACGTGGTTTTATGACATCACTAGATGAAACAATTGCAAAAACTAGGCACACACAACTAATTCTATGTACAATACCGTATAGATATGACATGCCAAATGAAAACTGCAAAATCTACCAAATGAACAGTTACTTGATGCAGAAGGCATCTTACAGTGAACACATCAGAGTTTTGGATGTAAATAGCTTCCTCCAACGGAAAGACTTCACCAGCCATAGGTTTCACTTACATAAAAATGGTAAAAAGAAACTGTATATTAATCTGCTGAATGCCATCAAAAGCCCACTGGTAACAAGAAGTGCCATAAAACGTGTTACACCAGGACGTCAAACATATTTGTGGTCAAATGAAGCTAATTTGGTGGACAATCTTAGAAGAATGAGCAATACTGCAGCTGAACCAACAGCAACACCAGGAGCTGAAGAGCCATCAGTAACAACAACAAAAGTGAATATGCAGTCAGGGTCATCAAGAAAAACAGCAGAAACAGTTTTAGAAAAGAAGAAGGTATCCACAGTCAGCACTAAGTCACCACCAACATCCTATGCAAATATCTCGTCAAGTGCTACAAATCAGTCAGCCCACGACATCCAAGTGGAAACAGCAAAAAATGTGCAGCCACACTTCAAATCAGTACCACTGGAAACTGTGACAAGATCTTCAATACGAAAATGCAGACCTCCAGCCTACAGCCAGGATTTTTTATGGGCAAGAACACCAGTAGCTCCCTGCTAGCAGCAAACCAAGGGAAAACAGGTGCAGAGCAAAATCTTCATGAACCAAAACTACAAGAAAACCCGGTGAGTGGTGTCAAAACTCATTCCATTGGGAAACAGTCAGTATTATCCTTTAAAATATTACACCATAATGTGCAGTCAATGTTTAATAAGTTACTAGAAATAGATCTCTTCCTAAAAACAAAGCCACACTTAGATGTTCTCTGTATTACTGAACACTGGTTAACAGAAGACAAAATTAAAAAAAATGCCACTTGGCAAATTTACTCTAGCCGGTTATTCTTGTCGGAACAAAAGTAAGGGAGGTGGTACAGCAATCTATGTCAAAAAATATTTAAGATACAACAGCCTCACAAAGTACAATAATATGCAAATAGAAACAGACTTTCAATTCTCCTTAATTATCTTAACAGACTATAACCCATTGATACTGAATGTATATAGAGCCCCTGATGGGAACATCCAAACCTTCAAACACTCCCTTGAAGCACTACTCACAAAAATTCACTCACTAAACAAAAATCTATTAATAAGTGGAGACTTTAATATTGACTTCCTCACACCTGGAAAAAACAAAGATGAATTGTTGAATATTACAAATTCATTCAACCTATCCCCAACTGTAAACACACCAACCAGGATCACAAAAAATTCAAAAACAGCTCTAGATCAGATTTTCATAAACGCAGACAAACTACACCACTCAATCGAAGTCATCAGCACAGGTTACAGTGACCATGAATCCCAAATACTAACAGCGAATTTAAATTACATAGGACAATATCCCACAATAACCAAAACGCAAAGGCAATTTAATGATGATAATATAAGGCTTTTTAACTATCTGTTAACGGCTGAAAACTGGGCAGAGGTCTATAAAGAAAATGATGTAAACTACATATTAATTCCTTCCATGAAACATTTATCCACCACTTCAATACTGCATTTCCACTGAAATCCAGGAAAATCGGAAACAAACACACAAACTCATGGGTAACAAAAGGGATAAGGATTTCCAGCCAAAAAAAGCGTGACTTAAAAAATCACATGAAACACCATGACGTCGATGAGCAGTTTAGGTCATATTGTAAGACCTATTTTGCAATCTACAGAAAAGTTATCCAACAAGCAAAAAAATTATACGATGATAAATTTGTAAAGTAATCTAACAATAAAATGAAAGGCTTATGGACAATTGTAAAAAATGAAACAAACAGTAAGCAGCAGGTTATAAACAAAACATTAAAACTAAACCTAAATGATGAAGTCACATCAGATCCCCAAAAAATAGTAAATGGTTTTAATGACTATTTTAGCAAAATAGCAGAAAACCTGATAAAGAACAACTGCTACAGACCAAATACTCAACACCAAACACTAATAGAAACCATACCAGTACAGGCATCAATGTTTCTTCACAAAGTCTCCAATACTGAAGTACTTACAGCTATAAAAGGACTATAAAGAATAAGTACTCCAGTGGTAGTGACAACATTCCTGATTTAATTGTAAAGAAATGTGGAGAATCCATTGTAGAACCCCTAACCCACATAATAAATGCATCCTTTACAAATGGAGTTTTCCCTGACCTACTAAAGACTTCTAAAATTACGCCACTTCACAAAAAGGGCTCTAAAAATGATGTAGCCAATTACAGGCCCATAGCACAACTCAGCTCATTCTCAAAAATATTTGAAAAATTATTTTACACCAGATTGGAAGACTTTACTAATAAACTATCCTTATTGACAAAACACCAGCATGGTTTTAGAAAGCAAAAGACAACTACCACAGCTATTTATGAGTATCTCAACAAAACCTTAAAAGCACTGGATAATAAGGAAATCACTACTGGTATCTTTTCAGATTTATCCAAAGCCTTTGATGTAATTGACCATACCATACTCCTTAAGAAGTTAGCAAATAAAGGTATAAGAGGAATTGCAAACAAATGGTTAGAATCTTACCTGTCAAACAGATTTCAAAAAGTTGAAATTAATTTTGAAAAAAAGAATACAACCACCCATCGATCTACTGTCCAATCCTCTGACACAATGCCCATTAGATATGGTGTGCCACAAGGCTCAATCCTGGGACCAATACTGTTTCTGCTATACATTGATGATATAAGCACGAAGCTTGCTACAGGACATACCACACTTTTTGCCGATGACACAAGTATACTAATAACGGGTACTGATACAGAGGACCACAACCAAAAAATTAAACCGCTTATGTCGTCACTCAGCAAATGGTTCAACAAGAACAAACTGATTATAAACATACAGAAAACAACGTACATCAACTTCAGACTCTCATCCCAAAAACAAGAAATGCCTGATGTGATTCTAAATAACCAAGAGCTTATGTGTGTGGACTCTGTCAAGTTTCTTGGCATATGGCTTGAAGGAAATCTTAAGTGGGAGACTCACACAAATTATATCTCAAAAAAGCTCTCAACTGTGTGTTACATTTTAAGGATACTCAAAAAATCAGTCACAAAATCTGTTCTCATACATGTATATCATGCTTCCTTCCATTCTACATTACAGTATGGAATCATATTTTGGGGGAACTCACCTGGAGGTAGATATATTTTCAAAATGAAAAAACGGGCAATACGCATAATATGTAATCTAAGACATAACGAATCATGCAGACAACATTTCAAAACAAATGGCATTAAGACACTGCCCTCTGCTTACATTTATAATATCGTCTCATTTGTCAAGTCATACTTGTTAAACAATGACTGCACACTAAAATTCAATGGAGATATTCATAACTATGCAACAAGGCAGCAATCTGACCTACATATGATTCAGTCCAGAACTACCTGCTACCAAAAAAGTGTTTTAAATGTTGGGATACAAATGTATAATAATTTACCCAATGAAATCAAAGCAACAAAGAACCCAAGAGCCTTCTCACATAAGTTAAAAAAATATCTCTTGGACCATTGTTTTTATGCAGTTGATCATTTTTTTGAAAGGGGTTAAAAATGTAAACAATATGATAAATGTTCAATTAGGTCTGAAAATTATATACTGTGCATGTCTATGAAATATACTGGATTATTATATACTGTGCATGTCTATGAAATACACTGGACTACTTTACTATTACATTTGTATTGGCTGTTTGTATTTTACCATACAACATTTGTATTTACTGTTTTGTTAAAGATAGCTAACTTCCTCATTGCAAAATAATGTAAAATCAATTTATTAAATATTACTTGCAAATATGTTCCCTTGACCTGTCCAATATCGTATGTACAACCTTACAATTCTATGATTTGTATTAACTGTTTTGTTTAAGATAGATAATTTCCTTGCTACAAACTAATGTAAAAATCAATTTGTAAAAATTACTTGTAGATAGCTCTCTTGACCTATCCAATATCATATGTACAGCTGTACAATACTATGATTGCCTGGATCAATAAAAATACAATACAATACAATATTTTTGATATAAATGTGAATGAGAACTGTGAAGGTTGATAAGTCCGAGACTGGTAGCTTACTGCAAATGAATGAAGGTGAGGTGTGCAACTTTGATAGAGATGAGAATTGTGGTGTTGATGATGTTATTGATGAAGTAATTTTGGAAGAATATGGTGATACTTATGATGATGATGATGATGATGATAATGATGATGATGAGTATCAGGTATTTGTGGAGTTAAGGCTAATGAAGTTTCAGAGTTATTTGCAAATACAGGTGAGGTAGGAGATGTTTGTGATGATGTAAGTGAGAGTCACGGAATTCTGATCCAGTCAAAGCAGTTTTTCTCTAATGTCATGCAGAATAATGACCAAGACAGTAAAAATGGGTTATCTGTAAGCTTAAATAAAGGTAAAATTTTTTTTGAAATTTGTTTTGGACATTATTGATGATAACATAGATAAGTTTGCATTCTGGAATAAATTAGCTGTGGTTAGTCAAAATCTGTATCCAAATTGGTGGAATGAAATGAAAGAAGATCTAAGTAGGAAATGTAATTTTGACAGTAATGTATTTTGTGTTCCTTTTGTAATAACTGATGTTAATTGTGCTTTGGAACCTATTCAGTGTGTTTAGTCTTTGTCTGACAAAATGTGTAACCAAAGTAATGCTATGATACCAGTAAAGTTGTGAAAACCTTGCAAAAACAGTGTAGATGTAGTAGCATTTGATGAAATTGAAAGTGATCTTTTACAAGAAGTGTTTAATAACACAGATGATGATTCAGATTTTGGATGTCCTTACATTAAGATTAAGATTGATCAGTGGAAAGGGAACTGTTTGACTGACACAGGTAGCCCGATTTGTGGTATATCAGAACAATTTAGAGATAAAATCCAATATAGCAAGAATTTTGTGGAAATATCCATTACACATGTAAAGATAAGAGGAGCCACAGGTAAGCAACTGTGCAAAATATCAAGTACTGTTAATTTTTACTATAGAGGTCAAGATATATGAACATAGATGCACAATGATACTTAAGTCTAGAACAAAATATTCACTATGTTTGTAGATTTATAATACTATATGATTGTGTTTTGTTTGCCATGAAAATGTAGTATGTAAGATCATGTAGTTTTAAATTTATGTCTTATTATTGAGAGGGGGATGATGAAAAAACAGTGGGATAGGAGAAAGCAGAGACATGATGCTAAAGGTAGATTTTCTAAGTTTGAAGTAGGATATCTTGTGTTGGTGAAAGCCAAAGAGGAATCTGAAGTGTTGATAGACATGATCTACAAGTGTTTAATTTTTTTTCCATTGTCATGAATTTAGTATGCAAGATCATGTTGTTTCTAGAGTTTTGTCTTATCCATTGACTGAGGTTAAATCTATCTGTGGATAGATTCATCAGACTATATAAGTGTGTTTCATTTTCTGGAATTTAGTCTGTAAGATGATGTGATTTGTAAAGTTTTGTCTTATCTATTGACTGGCTTAAAATCTATGATACACTATACACTATGTGGTCAAAAGTATCCAGTTACCCCCAAAAAATGCGTTTTTCATATTAGGTACACTGTGCTGCCAGCTACTGCCAGGTACTCCATATCAGCGACATCAGTAGTCATTAGACATCGTGAAAGAGCAGAATGGGGTGCTCTGCGGAACTCACGGATTTCAAATGTGGTCACATGATTGGGCGTCACTTGTGTCGTACACCTGTACGTGAGATTTCCACACTCCTAAACATTCCTAAGTCTGCTGTTTCCCATGTGATAGTGAAGTGGAAAAGAGAAGGGACACGTACAGTACAAAAGCGTACAGGCCAACCTCGTCTATTGACTGACAGAGACCGTCGACAGTTGAAGAGGATTGTAATGTGTAATAGGCGGACATCTATCCAGTACCATCACACAGGAATTCCAAACTGCATCAGGAACGACTGCAAGTACTTTGACAGTTAGGCAGGAGGTGAGAAAGCTTGGATTTCATGGTCGAGCGGCTCCTCATAAGCCACACATCATGCCGTTAAATGTCTAACAATGCCTCACTTGGTGTAAGAAGTGTAAACATTGGACATTTGAACAGCGGAGTGATGAATAACAGTACATAATGTGGTGATCTGATGGCATGGTGTGGGTATAGTGAATGCCCGGTGAACATCATCTGCCAGCGTGTGTAGTGCCAACAGTAAAATTCATAGGCGGTGGTATTATGGTGTGGTCGTGTTTTTCATGGAGGGGGCTTGCACCCCTTGTAGTTTTGCATGGTACTATCACAGCACAGGCCTACATTGATGTTTTAAGCACTTTCTTGCTTCCAACTATTGAAGAGAAATTCAGGGATGGCAATTCCATCTTTCCATACGATCAAGCACCTGTTCATAATGCATGACCTGTTGCGGAGTGGTTACACTACAATAACATCCCTGTAATGGACTGGCCCACACAGAATCCTGACCTGAATTCTATAGAACACCTTTGGGATGTTTTGGAATGTCGACTTCATGCCAGGCCTCACCGTCTGACATCAATACCTCTCCACAGTGCAGTATTCCATGAAGAATGGACTGCAATTCCCCTAGAAACCTTCCAGTACCTGATTAAACATATGCCTGCAAGAGTGGAAGCTGTCATCAACACCATACTGAATTTCAGTATAACCGAAGGAGTGCACAGCGAACTTGTAAGTCATTTTCAGCCAGGTGGCTGGATACTTTTGATCACATAGTGTAGAATTATGTTCTGCAATAGGTTTGTTCTTTAGAATTTAATACAAAGATGCCATGAGACTAAATGAGTAGAGCTTTTTACAGTTTTGAAATGGAACAATATTCATAACTTTCTCTGCAAAGATTAGGAATGGTATCTGAGCATATCTGTGTGCATTACCTTATTAGTCCATACTTTTCATTGCATTTAACTTTGTTTATTAATGGTTCATATGTGAACACTTTCTAATTTCACCTGACATAAATATCACATAATTGACTATGTAAAATGAAGATGGAGAGCATATCTCGTGTGATGTGAAGGTGGTATTGAACAGCATATTTAGTACACAAAAAAATGTTTCAGGATTTGATATAAATGGTAGACAGGAAGTTACCTATCCATTGGAATGTGTGATGATAACTCTAAGGAGGAAGCTGAAAGATGTGGGCAGATCCACTCCCCACACTCTTGTATGGCTGTACCCTGCTGCACCAGTCAACTTGCGAGAGATCATGGGTGCTGGGTAACGTACTCGAGCAACTGTTGGCTGGAATGTGTGTTGTGTCTGATATTTGTGAATTGTTTACAAAGACTGCTAAAGACATTGTTATTCAGCACAAATGCATGTTTTTTTATTGGGGGAGATTGACTCTCCAATCATTATGTAACTTTAAATCACTAGGTATCTTTTATCACTTGAAAATGAATTTACTAGGTAACATTTTGATCAATTATAAATGAATTTTAACAAAGAGATAGAGGGGCTGGCCAGTACTTTACCTCAGCTCAGTACAGCCGATAGATACACAAAACAGAACAGAAAATTTAAGTACCTAGCTTTCGGAACTTTGTTCCTTCATCAGGGAGGAGAGAGGGGAAAGAAAGGGAAGAGGGGAAAGAAAGGGAAGAAGGGAAAGTGGATTCAATTAATCACAACCCAGGTTATGAAGCAACAGGGAAAGGAAAACAGGGAGGGTAGCAAGGATGGGGGCATGGTTGTCAGAGGGAAGCCAAAGATATTCTACTGTAAGTATTGTGCCAGCTTCAAACCAAAGAGGATGCATACAGAAGTAAAGAAGTATATAGTATAAAGATAAACACAACTATGTAGGATGAAAGGATGCGTGAATGGCTAAAGAGGAAAGGGAAAGAGGAGAAGACTGAAGAGTAAATGGGAGTGAGGTTGTTTAACGTAGGTTCAGTACAGGGCAATGGCGGGGTGAAAGAATGTGTTGGAGTGCAAGTTCCCATCTCCGCAGTTCCGAGGGACTGGTGTTGGGTGGGAGAAGCCAAATGGCGCATATGTTGTAGCAGGTTCCTAGGTCCCTAGAATTATGCTGGAAGGCATGCTCTACTATTGGGTAATGGACATCTCCTAGGCTGACAGTTCGTCTGTCCGTTCATGCACTCAGCTAGTTTAGTTGTTGTCATACCGATGTAAAAGGCTGTGCAGTGCAGGCATGTCAGCTGATAAATGACATGTGTTGTTTCACATGTGGCCCTGCCTTGAATTGTGTATGTTTTACCAGTTGCGGGGCTAGAGTAGGTGGTTGTGGGGGGATGCATGGGGAAGGGTTTTGCAGCGGGGTCGGTTACAGGGGTAGGAACTGCTGGGTAGAGAAGGTAGTCTGGAAATATTGTAGGGTTTACGAAGGTCAGGGGGGCGACGAAAGGCAACTCTGGGTGGTGTGGGGAGAATTTTGTCAAGGGATGATCTCATTTCAGGGATTGACTTGAGAAAGTCATATCCCTGGCAGAGTAATTTGTTGATGTATTCGAGGCCAGGATAATATTGGGTGACAAGGGGGATGCTTCTGTGTGGTCTGGGGGTAGGAACATTGAACATTGTTGTTGGATGGGGAGGAACGTATTGCTCGGGAGATCTGTTTGTGGACAAGGTCTGCAGGATAGTTGTGGGAGAGTAAAGCACTGGTCAGGTTATTGGTGTAATTGGTGAGGAATTTGTCACTGGAGCAGATACATTTGCCACAAATACCTAGGCTGTAGGGAAGGGAGTGTTTGATGTGGAATGGATGGCAGCTATCAAAGTGAAGGTACTGTTGTTTGTTTGTGGGTTTGATATGGACAGAGGTGTGGATGTGAGCTTCAACAAGATGAAGGTCAGCATCCAGGAAGCCTAGCCACCCTACTCAATCTCCAAATCCCAGCACACACCCCACACAGACCAAATCTCAACTATAACCACAGTCAAATGCCACATATCACCAGTCCCAATTCAGTTCTAAACCTCTCATCCAGATCCCTCTCTCCTTCAGAGACATCAGTTCTATCAAAAGGCTTAACCTTTAGCCCCACACCTAAATTCAACCACACTGCCCTGGTTAAAGATCTCCTCTCATTCACCCAGAAACTCAACTGGAAATATCACTTCACTACCCAAACCCAGCCCCCAAATACCAGACCCAGTGTTGAACCCTGTCTAGAACAGTTCCGACCACCTTCTCAAAGGGATCCTCCTCCCCTCCCCCAAAACCATCGCTTGCAGACATTTCAGGAATTCCTCACATCCAGTGTTGCCTCCCAGTCCTTCTTGAAGAACATCCCGACAACCCGCAACATCACCCCAGCTGAATCCCATGCCATTAAGGAGCTGAAAACAGACCGCTCTATTGTCATCCTCCTGGCGGATAAAGGCTCCACAACTGTGGTACTTGACCATGTGGAATATGTGGCAGAAGGACTGCGTCAACTCTCCGACACCTCAACCTACAAAGCTGTTACCCAGGATCCCATTCCCTCCATCCAGACTGAGCTGCAGAAAATCCTAAAAATCCAAGGTCCCTCACAAGACCTCACAGTGGCTTCCATAGACCTACTCACTCCACCTGAGCCACGTACCCCTACCTTTTACCTATTACCCAAAATCCACAAAGAGAACCATCCTGGCCGTCCCATTGTAGCAGGCTTCAAAGCCCCAACAGAATGTATCTCAGCTCTGGTAGACCAACACCTCCAACATATCACCTGCAGTTTCCATCCTACTTCAAAGACACAAACCACTTCCTAGAATGCCTCAAATCCATTCCCACTCCTCTCCCACCTGAAATCTTTCTTGTCACCATAGATGCTACATCCCTTTACACAAACATCCCACATACCCATGGTCTCTCTGCCCTTGAGCACTACCTCTCCCAACACCCACCCGAAGATCTTCCAGAAACCTCGTTCCTTATCACACTTACCAACTTCATCCTCACCCATAATGACTTCACTTTTGAAGGCCAGACCTACAAACAAATCAGGGGAACATCCATGGGAACCAGGATGGCTCCGTCCTATGCCAACCTCTTCATGGGCCGCATGGAGGAGGCTTTCCTGAAGACCCAACAGCTGCTTCCCCTGGCCTGGTATAGGTTTATAGATGACATCTTTGTGGTCTGGACTCATGCTGAAGAAACTCTCCTTAATTTCCTCCATAACCTCAACTCCTTTTCGAATCTGAATTTCACCTGGTCCTTCTCCAAAACCCAAGCCACCTTTCTGGATGTTGACCTTCATCTTGTTGAAGCTCACATCCACACCTCTGTCCATATCAAACCCACAAACAAACAACAGTACCTTCTCTTTGATAGCTGCCATCCATTCCACATCAAACGCTCCCTTCCCTACAGCCTAGGTATTCGTGGCAAATGTATCTGCTCCAGTGACAAATCCCTCACCAATTACACCAATAACCTGACCAGTGCTTTACTCTCCCGCAGCTATCCTGCAGATCTTGTCCACAAACAGATCTCCCGAGCAATACATTCCCCCCCGTCCAACAACAATGTTCAATGTTCCTACCCCCAGACCACACAGAAGCATCCCCCTTGTCACCCAATATTATCCTGGCCTCGAATACATCAACAAATTACTCTGCCAGGGATATGACTTTCTCAAGTCAACCCCTGAAATGAGATCATCCCTTGACAAAATTCTCCCCACACCACCCAGAGTTGCCTTTCGTCGCCCCCCTGACCTCCGTAAATCCTACAATATTCCCAGACTACCTTCTCTACCCAGCAGTTCCTACCCCTGTAACCGATCCCCCTGCAAAACCTGCCCCATGCATCCCCCCACAACCACCTACTCTAGCCCCGCTACTGGTAAAACATACACAATTCAAGGCAGGGCCACATGTGAAACAACACATGTCATTTATCAGCTGACATGCCTGCACTGCACAGCCTTTTACATCTATATGACAACAACTAAACTGGCTGAGTGCATGAACGGACAGACGAACTGTCCGCCTAGGAGATGTCCAATACCCAGTAGCAGAGCATGCCCTCCAGCATAATTCTAGGGACCTAGGAACCTGCTACACCGTTTGAGCCATTTGGCTTCTCCCACCCAACACCAGTCCCTCGGAACTGCGGAGTGGGAACTTGCACTCCAACACATCCTTTCATCTCGCCATCGCCCTGGACTGAACCTACATTAAACAACCTCACTCCCATTTACTCTTCAGTCTTCTCCTCTTTCCCTTTCCTCTTTAGCCATTCACACATCTTTTCATCCTACATAGTTGTGTTTATCTTTATACTATATACTTCTTTACTTCTGTATGCATCCTCTTTGGTTTGAAGCTGGCTGGTAGAATATCTTTGGCTTCCCTCTGACAACCATGCCTCCATCCTTCTTACCCTCCCTGTTTTCCTTTCCCTGTTGCTTCATAACCTGGGTTGTGAGTAATTGAATCCACTTTCCCTTCTTCCCTTTCTTTCCCCTCTTCCCTTTCTTTCCCCTCTCTCCTCCCTGATGAAGGAACAAAGTTCCGAAAGCTAGGAACGTAAATTTTCTGTTCTGTTTTGTGTATCTATCGGCTGTACTGAGCTGAGGTAAGTACTGGCCAGCCCCTCTATCTCTTTGTTAGTATTTTTTTCACATCTTTATATGAGATTTTCCTATAAATGAATTTTCTAGGTCCTTGTGTATGTAGGTTAGTGTGGAAGACATTTACTAGTATGGACAATAAAATAAGATGTATATATGACTGCTACAGAAGAATGCTGAAGATTAGATGGGTAGATCACATAACTAATGAGGAGGTATTGAATAGAATTGAGGAGAAGAGGAGCTTCTGGCACAACTTGACTAGAAGAAGGGATTGGTTGGTAGGACGTGTTCTGAGAAATCGAGGTATCACCAATTTAGTATTGGAGGGCAGCGTGGAGGGTAAAAATCGAAGAGGGAGACCAAGAGATGAATACACTAAGCAGATTCAGAAGGATGTAGGCTGCAGTAGGTACTGGGAGATGAAGAAGCTTGCACAGGATAGAGTAGCATGTAGAGCTGCATCGAACCAGTCTCAGGACTGAAGACCACAACAACAACAACATATATGTCTACTTTTGTACTCTGATTTTGGTTCTCAAGCTACTGGATTGTGTCATTATTCAAAGCTAACTATGACTATGTTTACCTGAATTTATCCTTAGTATTGCAGTATCATATCTGATTGGATCTTGAGTTGTGGACAGACTCATTCTTAGCTCTGTTTCTGGTACCCCTAGTCATCACCACTGTGTATATGTGTGTGTACCAAAGGAGAACATATAGCCACTGATTGTTGAAGTAACTCACAATGTAGAGGCAAACCTCACAACCAATCAGGAAAACTCGGACAGGTTGTGACAAGCCCCCATTCACAGACCAATAAAAATGGTTGGGGTATGCAGTTTATTCCAAATTACTTTCTCGGGTAGGAGCAATATGAAAGAAAAACTTTCAGGAAGATGTGAACAACTTAGACAAGCATAATGAGGAGTCACTGCAAGCTGTAATTAATGCCCGGATATGTGATCTAGATGTACTTGACGTGCTTGGCATGGGAGCATCAGAAAAATGTAATATCACAGGTATGTTTCATGAGCTGGAAAGACAATGTCATATACCAACTTTTCCTGTGCAGAATTGTTGTATTCTAACTGCAGTGGGGAGTATGTCAAAAGGAGTTAAACTTCACCCATTACCATTACCACTACAATCAGCAATTTTTCTCTGTAGAGTATTTTTCTGGTAGTAGGAACACTTGTAGTAAACTGTCTTATTGGACAATAGAAAGTACAGATTGGCATAGATCAAGGAAAATATTTCTTTAAATCAACAAACAGAGGTTGTTTGTAAACTTAATTAAAACCACCACAACTGAAAATACACTCAAACCTAGTACTTATATCAGAGAACATTTGTCATATATGAACATACTGTTCCTTGATACACAAAAGGGTGAGCAGCTGTCTGAAGAAGACATGAACTTGGAGACTGTCTGAATAAGGTAAATGAATCCACTTGTTTGTCAAAGGATCAGAAGAAGGAGTTACAAAAAGTAATACATTGGTATGCACAAATATTTAGAAGGTGCCCCATGGTAATAAAGGGTTACAAGCATAAAATGGATGTTTACCCACGTGAGACATTCTGATTCTCTTCATAACCAATTGCTTGGGCAAAAAGAGAAGCTGTGAGGCAAGAAATTGAAAGGATGACAAATTGGAAGCTCATACAATCGTCCTATTTCTCATATTGTAGCCCTATTTTAGCTGTTGCCAAGCCTGACGATAGTGTCAGTCTTGTGCTTGATGTCCGAAGTGTAAACAAAATCACTGTTCATGTCAAAACTTACCCTGACAACTCTGAAGAACAGTTACTGAAATTTAACAATGTTAAATACTTCAGTGTAAATGATTTAAAAAAATTGTATTGGCCAATAGCGTTGCATGAAGTCAGAGGGAAGTACACAGCCTTTGTGTGTGGAGGCAGGAGCTATAAATTTTGTGTTTTGCTGTTTGGCTTGAATGAGAGTGTGGGTAGTTTCATTTCCAGATTGGACAACGTTTTGAGACCAGAAATTCTCAGTAGAGTCACTCTTTATGTTGGTGGCCTGTTTATAACTACTCCCACATGGGAAGAATATGTGAGGCTTTTGGTACAGATTTAGACTGATCTGCAGAATATGGGGTCACAGATAATTTAATGAAGCTGGATTTTGGAAAAGAAAAGGTCAAATTCATGGATCATATAATATCACCACAGGGTATACTACCTGATACAGGGAAACTTGATGTGATCAATCATTTCCCGCCACGTGGAAAGTAAAACAACTAAAGGGATATTTAGGTTTGGTTTCATTTTTTAAGACATTCATTCCAGCTCAGTTATTGAATAGTGCTGTGTTGCCCAATCTTTGAGGAAAAACAATTCATGGATATAGACTGATCAGTGTGAAGCAGACTTCAACAAAATAAAGGAAGCCTTAATATGTGCAAACATATTATATAACCCTGACACGTCACAGGATTTTTGTGCCAGTACAGATGCATCTTCACAGGGACTAGGAGCATGCTTATTTCAGATCTCTGAAGATGCTTATTTCAGATCTCTGAAGATGTGGGGAACCAATACGTAAGACAATCAGTTTTGCTAGTTGAACACTTTCTGAATCCGAATGGTCATGTTCCGTGACAGAGATTGAAACTCTTATGGGGTATATGGTCATTTAAGAAATCTGAGTACTACTTATAGTGCAAGCGTACCAAAGTCTACTTGTGACCATCAAGCATTTTCTTTTCTGTTGTCATTCAGATTGTTCATCAAAGGTTTACCAGGAGGTGCATGTACTTACAGTAAATGTCTTGAACTCATATAAATCAAGAGTAAACAAAACATAATTACAGATGTTTTGTCAAGGTTACCTAAAGGGCTCGATGAATTCTTAGAACTCACATAACAGAATTCTGAAATTATGGTTCTGCTTATGCAGGACAAGACACAACAACCATATTATGTAAAGATGTGTAAGAGTTTGGAGCAATTGCAAGAGGGAGACCTGTGATGGAGAAAGGTAAGGTCAAAGCTGTCTGAAAATAGTGACAAGAATTTGAAGAAATTCTGTACTAGTAGAAGGGAGTCCTGTTTCATTGGCATACACTGAATCAAGAGCAGTGGTGTGTGTGTTCTCCAAAAAGTTACATAGATGATTTCATTTTGTACACTCACAATGTATGGGGTCCCTATGGGGTTTCCAAATATACCAATAAGATAAATACAACTGCTATTTTCCCAACTTTCAGAGAAGAGTTCTCCAAGAAATTTGGAAGTGCATTACATGCCAAAAGGTGAAGCACTCAAACATGTCCAAGTTGACTGAACTACATCCTATATTCGTCTACTAAACCTTTAGAATTAGTGATCTTGGATGCTGCAAGGAAAGGGAGTTCTTAAATATGTTATTGTTTTGTATGATGTTTTCACAGTCTGTGACTGCAGGTTCTATTACTAGGAGGATTACAGAAGATTACCTCCTGAGAGTGAGGAAGCTGCAGATATTGTTAATGGACAATGCATCATACTTTGTAGGCAATAGATGGAATTTACTAACACAAACAAAATAAAACATATATTAATATCCAGAATTAACCCCAAGGCAAGCCCAATGCAAAAGATATTCAAAGAATTTAACAGGTTTATATACACCTATACGCCTCCGAAGCACACGAAATGGGTGGAGTTTCTCTCACCACTTCAACAAATCATTAACAACTTACCACACACTTCAACCGGTTTTACACCTACTGAATTGATGTTTAAAAGGAGAGAAGTCGACTACTGGGAGAAACCATTGCCCAAGATATCCAGGGGAGAGATATCAATTGAAGAAAAGGTACGCCAGGCTTAGATTAATATGGAGAAAAAGGTTGAACAGAGGAAAAAGTTGTACAACAAATGATGAGGGCGTACTATATAATTTCAAGTAGGACAAGAGGTATTACCACGAACACAATCTATATCTATGAAATGTGGGAGGTTCAGTTGTAATTGGCAGCTTTTGTACACTGGGCCACTCATAGTTACTAAAATCCCATGTCCAGTTGCATGTAGATTAGCCTACCCTGTATAGTGGAAAGGACAAGGATCTAAGAGAATTTATACACTAAAAGGATTGGACAAGGGTCAGACCTCATTTGAAGTACTGTAAATGAGCAAATGAAATATTTCAGTATAATATGTATATAACAATTGTTCACTTAGTTTTAAGAGAAAATTTTCATTTTATTTATTTATATGTTTTTAAATTGAAGCAAAGTATGTTACAGTAATTTAAGATTCTGTTTAATGTCAAAAGACTATATGAAGCCTGAAAATCACACATGATCGCAGTGGTACTGATTCGTTCTTCAATACATGCATTTCCCAAATACAATGCGATAATGCATTTGAAATGTAAACATGTGAAGCAGCGTTATGAGAGGGAGATGATGTACAGGCGTAGTAGGAGCTAACACATAGGTCAGCAACCTCAGCGCAAGTACAGAAATTCAATATACAGTAGTCTTGAAAGAACTGTGATAGAAGGCCAAACAACAGGGGACTGATGCACTTGAACATGCACTGATACTATGAAATGGTGGTATGTAATCTAATGTATAAGCCATATAGGTTATGCAATGAGTTGTCTTTTTATAATATTGCCTGACTACATATTTCTTGTATTTTTTTTAGCATTGCTAATGGCTAGGCACCAGTCGAAATCTAGATTTGCTGAATAAAACCTGCACTAAAAGGATGAGTGACTGCTCTTCTCTATCATTTGAAAGTCATATCGCAGTCGTTGAGTGCACCCACATTCCTAATGGAAGGTAACCTAATCAAGATTTTGCCTAGCTGGGCCAGCACTGCATTTTACAGGTACAAGAAGCTCAAGATAAAACTGTCAGTCACCATCCGGAGATAGTGCTCAACAAAATGTCCATTTCTATAAAGCTCACACCATGGTACACACAGTCACTGTTCAACAACAAGAATTGCAGACAGTCAAATGCCGTGATGTAGGTGGAAATGTGAAGTGATCACAATGAAAAATGAGATTATGGCTCTGTTTGTGAAAAAACAAGTGGTCAGTGATATCTATATGAGTTACATTTTGAACTTGCCAATGTACTTTCACCTTTAACCTTCGACACAGTGCTGCATGGTGTTAGGAACACAGTGGGTAAAGTGGTGCATAAAGTAAAGCAAAGACATCATAATAAGATTCTGAGGTTGGAAAGTAGAGCAACAGTGATTAATGATGATTGTGTGTCAAAGTTTGACTTCTTCCCAAGTGTGTTGAATTTGACTAATATTGTTTTTGATCAGAGTGAAATGGAAATGCTTAGTAAGAGTATGATGTATAATATAAATAGGAAACTGGATTCCATGGCTATAAAAGACACAGTGGTCCATACTAAGTATGCTATTGATTCACTGAGAGTGCCAGAACATGATCAGAATAAGATTTGTTTAGCAATTAATAATATTATTACAAATGAGGTAAATAAACCTGTCCCCAGGTCTATAAAAGAGAAGATAGTCATTGAAAGTATCAATTCTAAGCTTTCTGAAAGCAGCGCTATAGTAACTAGGGTGGACAAAAGGGGAACAATTGTGATTGCTGCAAAAGATATCTATACTTCTAAAACTCTAAAATTCTTTAAAGATAATAATATTAAGAAAATCAATAAGGATGTAATGTCTAATGCTCAAAAGAAATTGCATTATCAGTTAAAATTCTACAGTGCATATAATATAGCCAAGAGTGGTACGGAGGCTAATGGTTATGAATCCCGTGGCACTCACACTTAGGGCACAAATAAAGGTACACAAAGATGGCTATCCGATGCACTCAGTGGTGGATGGTAGGAGAAGTCCTTTCTATACAGTAGCTGGCCAATGCCTGTGGTTTTTTGAAACTCATTATAAACTCTATAACCAATTTTCCTATTAGAAATAGTTTTGAACTTATCAATAAAATTAGAAATACACCAATAACTGATGAAATGAAATTTGTTTCTCTTGATATCATTAACTTACACAAGCATATCTATTGACAAAACTGTGCAGGTAATTCAGTGTAATTTAATGGAACAAAACGAGCTTTCTATGAGGGAAATAGATGAATTCATTGGGGTACTTAGAATAATTTTGAAATTTAACTCCTTTAAATTTACTGTACGAACTACCCAAGTTGAGTACCTTCCCCAACACAAACTTCCATTCATACCTTCTGCTTATTTTCTCTTACATTGCTCTCCGGCATGGGAATAGCACCCCAACATCGGACATAATGGGAAAGGCCTGTATCATACATGATCTAACAGATCTTATAATTATATTTTCCCTGAGACATTTAAATCTCTCAGGGAAAAATATAATAATAAGACTTTAAATTTAATGGAGATACGCATTCCCAACAAGAAGGTCTAAGTACAGGGCACTTGACATCTGGGATGCTTGCTGACATGTTTATCAATCATCTAGAAAACAGATTTTTTTGCTGAAAATTCTTCATTGGCAGAAAAAATTGGTACATAGATGAGATGCTGCTGTTAATAAAGGCTAACGTTGATGTCATCAACACTATAGTAGCCACATTTAATAACTTGCATCAAATGATTAAATTTGAATGTGGGATTGAATCAAATAGATCTATTACGTTTCTAGATCTATCAATTCAGAATGAAAATGGCAGGCACACATTTGGTATCTTTTGCAGAGAAACTTGTACAGATGGTATTGTGGATTTTACTTAAAACTACGCAGTTCAACATAAAAAAGCAGTTTTCAATTTTGCTATCAGTCGATTGTTCAAAAATCTGTTGTCAAAAGATGAACATGATGATGAAATGGCAACATAAGACACATTGCAAAAGTGTATGACTTAGTAGGTAGTATGTGTAAGAACATAGCTAATAAATACAAAAATAAGATGACGCTTTACAATATTAGAGCTTCTAAAGAAAGTACTAAGTTTGTTAGTTTACCTTACTATGGAAAAATGAGCACAAGGATAGCAACTGTCTTTAGAAAATACAATGTAACAGTGTCTTTTAGAACCAAAAATAGCTTAGGATGTACACTCCTGGAAATGGAAAAAAGAACACATTGACACCGGTGTGTCAGACCCACCATACTTGCTCCGGACACTGCGAGAGGGCTGTACAAGCAATGATCACACGCACGGCACAGCGGACACACCAGGAACCGCGGTGTTGGCCGTCGAATGGCGCTAGCTGCGCAGCATTTGTGCACCAGTTTGCCGTGGCATACGGAGCTCCATCGCAGTCTTTAACACTGGTAGCATGCCGCGACAGCGTGGACGTGAACCGTATGTGCAGTTGACGGACTTTGAGCGAGGGGGTATAGTGGGCATGCGGGAGGCCGGGTGGACGTACCGCCGAATTGCTCAACACGTGGGGCGTGAGGTCTCCACAGTACATTGATGTTGTCGCCAGTGGTCGGCGGAAGGTGCACGTGCCCGTCGACCTGGGACCGGACCGCAGCGACGCACGGATGCACGCCAAGACCGTAGGATCCTACGCAGTGCCGTAGGGGACCGCACCGCCACTTCCCAGCAAATTAGGGACACTGTTGCTCCTGGGGTATCGGCGAGGACCATTCGCAACCGTCTCCATGAAGCTGGGCTACGGTCCCGCACACCGTTAGGCCGTCTTCTGCTCACGCCCCAACATCGTGCAGCCCGCCTCCAGTGGTGTCGCGACAGGCGTGAATGGAGGGACGAATAGAGACGTGTCGTCTTCAGCGATGAGAGTTGCTTCTGCCTTGGTGCCAATGATGGTCGTATGCGTGTTTGGCGCTGTGCACGTGAGCGCCACAATCAGGACTGCATACGACCGAGGCACACAGAACCAACACCCGGCATCATGGTGTGGGGAGCGATCTCCTACACTGGCCGTACATCACTGGTGATCGTCGAGGGGACACTGAATAGTGCACAGTACATCCAAACCGTCATCGAACCCATCGTTCTACCATTCCTAGACCGGCAAGGGAACTTGCTGTTCCAACAGGACAATGCACGTCCGCATGTATCCCGTGCCACCCAACGTGCTCTAGAAGGCGTAAGTCAACTACCCTGGCCAGCAAGATCTCCGGATCTGTCCCCCATTGAGCATGTTTGGGACTGGCTGAAGCGTCGTCTCACGCGGTCTGCACGTCCAGCACGAACGCTGGTCCAACTGAGGCGCCAGGTGGAAATGACATGGCAAGCCGTTCCACAGGACTACATCCAGCATCTCTACGATCGTCTCCATGGGAGAATAGCAGCCTGCATTGCTGCGAAAGGTGGATATACACTGTACTAGTGCCGACATTGTGCATGCTCTGTTGCCTGTGTCTATGTGCCTGTGGTTCTGTCAGTGTGATCATGTGATGTATCTGACCCCAGGAATGTGTCAATAAAGTTTCCCCTTCCTGGGACAATGAATTCACGGTGTTCTTATTTCAATTTCCAGGAGTGTATTTTGCAAAATACTGTAGATACAAAGAACCTATTTCATGCTTCTAGAGTTTATAAAATTGATTGCCTGGACTGTGGGGGCTGTTACATTGGCCAGTCAGGAAGGAGGCTTGAAATTAGGTTTGGGAAACATGTCACATTGAGCAGAAAGATACATGAAGAAACTAAGTATGGCTGCTTATTTACTTACAAGTTACAACAAAATATAAGTTGCCAACTTTGACATCTAATGTGAGGTTGCTGCATAAGTGTGAGAAGGACAGGTTCCTTAACATCCTAGAAGAGCTGATGATCTTTTGTCATCACAAAAGTGTCAACTGCAACCTGCTTAATGATCAGGTCATTATGAAAAATGCGCAGTTTTGGGAATAGTTAGAAAACTTCTTGCTGGGAATGAGTGAACGTTTGGCCCAGGGGGGTATGAAGTAGCTCCTGCCATCTTGCCAGTATGTAGCAGCCATTAACGTTATACTGTACAAGAATGATGGTTATAACATTGAACATACAGAACTTTTTCCATGGTACATTAGTTTTGATGCATGTACAATGTTAATAACAGCAATTCAGCATATTGGTTTTATTGTATTTATAATTAAAATCTGTTTGAAAGGGCACAGAGACTAGTACTCTTCACATCTGTAATGCAATGCAAGTCACACCAACTATCCATCTTGCTGACATCTGGCGCCACCTATGAACTGTTCCGTAAATAAGAGGAACCACATACCCATCATGATGATTAAATAAAGAGACAAATAGTACAAAAGACAAAAGCATTTAAATCAAATCAATTCTAATAGTTGCAGCATATAGCATATGCCTCCTTGTGTTTTGTAAATATTTTTTAAAAAAGTTTTACCAATCTGACATTGTTGTTGTGGTCTTCAGTCCTGAGACTGGTTTGATGCAGCTCTCCATGCTACTCTATCCTGTGCAAGCTTCTTCATCTCCCAGTACCTAATGCAGCCTCCATCCTTCTGAATCTGCTTAGTGTATTCATCTCTTGGTCTCCCTCTATGATTTTTACCTTCCACGCTGCCCTCCAATACTAAATTGCTGATCCCTCGATGTCTCAGAACATGTCCTACCAACCGATCCCTTCTTCTAGCCAAGTTGTGCCACAAGCTTCTCTTCTCCCCAATCTGACATTACATATGTGTTTTAAAGAATAATAAAACAACTGACTCACTGGGAGTAAATCTGGATTTTTTTAAATATTTTCTTTTTTTACTGTTAAATGTGGAAACAAGTCTGATAGCAATATAAATAATTTTACTTGTACTTTATTTTGTGTTATGCCTATGCAAATTTGAAGTTTTTTACTAGAGACCATATCTGCTTTCAGTGTTACATATTATGTAGTTCATATAGAGGGCATCATACAGACAATAGAAGTGTTCTCCACAAAGCCTACTTTCATTATATAGTAGTCTTAAAAGAACTGTGACAGAAGCCCAAAAAACTGGGGACTGATATACTAGAACATGCATTGATACTATGAAATGGTGGTATGTAATTTTAAGTATAAGCCACATAGGTTATGCCACGAGTTGTAACTTTTTATAATATTGCCTGAACATGTACTTCTTCTATCTTTTTAGCATTGATAATGGCTAGGCATTAGCCGGAATCAAGAATTGCTGAATAAAACCTGCAAGAAAAGGATAATTGATTGCTGTGCTCTATCATTTCAAAGTCATTCTCACAGTCAATTAGTGCACCACATTCCTAATGGAAGGTAACCTGAGAAATAGTTCAGTCCAAAGCACCACTTAGCATGCTGGATGCAACACAAAGATGACATCTAGCCACTAAATAAACTATATTCTGGAGGTTTTGATATAAGTTAATTACTATTAAAATGAAGGACCCTAAACCATAAGGATAAAACTAATGCAGTAAAGAGGTTTAAATTAAAAGTTTTACAGGGGAAGAAAGAATGACTAACTACAGAAACCTATCTACAAACTACACTACTCTTTAGGTAAAAATTTAGATAATAGTTATATAAACTGTGAACTGAACACTATAATAAAAGTATTTATATACAACAAAAGAAAGAATAATTGTATAAGAATAATAAAGGCAGGAAGGAGAATCTAGGTAGCTGGTACCAAAGAAAACGGGCCACACCACGATATGAGCAATTATATGTATACAAATATGTGTACAAATGTGACAGTGTGAATATGTTCATATATAGGAAGAGATTACAGTACATAAAATGTTGTTAAATGAAGTTTAGGTCTAGTACTACCAAGGCAAAAAGGGGTCAGACCATTTATTAAAAAGTGCAGGCTACTGATATGACCACCAAATATGAGTATTCATGATGCATTTACACAGGATAACAACTCATCTGAATAATCTTCTACAATACTTTCTCAGCACAACCAGTGTAGTGACATATTTAAGTATATTATGTACGCAAGAGTGGTATCCTGAAGATATGGATATAAGTTAGGTACACTGAATTATGCTCACTACAGGTACTTTCAAACAAGTAATATTGATAACTTATATGACACTGCATTGTCACAATTCTGCAAGTAGTTCAGCACACACTAGATAAATAGTTTCACAAAGATGCAAAGAAGTGTGCACAAAGAGTTTACGCAATTATTCTATGGTGCATAGATGATGGAATTCAGCAGCACAAAAAAAGAAGAAAAAAAGAAAGAAAATAAATAGACATGCTTCTTTTCATTCCCTGTCACCATTCCTTGTAGATCAGTAGATGCTTCTCTAGCAGACTTGAGAGAGGTGGAGCCAAGCATAGCTATGTTTGTTGTGCTTGTGTAGGCTTTGTAGGTTAATGCACATTGAAGATTTCTTCTCTTTTGTTAGCTATATGGATTTACATGTGTGAGAGTTGGATTAAATGTGAGGGCAGTGGTTTATGCATATCCCTAAACTTACATATTGGCCTTTCAACCCTGAAATTGAAAACGATTTTAATTGTTATTCCATTTAAGGTAAAACTATTGCATGAACTCAAAGATTAAAAGTGTTACTTGCTCATGACCAGCCTGTAGAGACAAACAGTCTTTGAATTGTCAGAGAAAATGTTAAGTATTGTGTATTTAAGATGTTGTATACATCCTAAAGCTGGAAGTAAAATCTTAAAAAACATACAGTGATACTGAAATGTAATTTTCTGCACAAGTTATAATCATTGTAATGAATCTAGACATGAATATGTATAAACTGTACCATAGATGTATGAATTAGATTTTGATTACCACATAACATGCCGCATACAATCAGAGATTGTGACACAGTAATAGTAACAATAGTAATTTTATTGTGAGTCGAACATTGCAGCAATAGACAACATCACGCGTATAATACAATATGACTGTTAATTCAAAGAAGACAACTGGCATGTGATTAATAATACAAAATTATATAACATTTGAAATAATCATTCATGTCATGGACTGGGTAAGCAACTAGCCATTCGTACAGTCTTTGTTTGAATGCTTGTTCAGGTAGTTCTTGTACATATTGTGGAAGCTTATTAAATAATTTGTGCCCATCAGTTCATAGCTGTTAAATGAATTTGACAGTCTATGGTAAGAAGTATAAATGCATCTGCTCCTTCTCGTGTTGTAGAAATGTATATTTTCTCTATGTTTTGCTTCTAGTAACTTCTTTTTTGTGTGGACTAAAACATAGTAAATATATAGGTTTATTCAGGTCACGATTTTTTGTTCACAGAACAATGGTTAGCAGTGTGCTTTACATGGAGAACCAGTAATTATCCTGATGGTTTTCTTTTGTAGTATTAGGATGTCATGCACAGAACTCAAGTTCCCCCATAAAGTAATACCATATGTTAGGATGCGTTGGAAAAATGCAAAATACAATGTTCTAGCATCTCAATTTTATGACTAACATCAGACTAATAAACTAACCTAAGATGGCAGTATGTGTGGATTACTTTACATGGCTTATAATTTTTTTAAAAATCTATGGTTATGATATTTATGGTGGTATTTTCTAGAGATGTATTATATTACATGGTCATTATTCAGGAAACCTTCTACACTATAGTAGCATTTACTTTTAAAATATTTTTCCAGGTCTCCTTCAGTCTTTTTTAGATCTGGGTCACTTTTCACCTTACAGATTTTATTTACAAATTTCATGCCCATGTAGTGTGGAGTTTTTTTTTTTTTTACATAGTTTGAGCCTGTTGGTAGGCAGCATGTAACTTACCCTACGTCTAGTCTCATACTGATGCAGAAAGCAGTTGTCCTCAAAAGATGTGGGTTTCTCTTCATGAAAATGAGAATTTCATATATTGCAGGCTTGGAATTGACATTATATCTAGCTTTTCAAATAGCAGTTTGCAATGTTGTTTCTTTTTAGCTCCCACCATGACTTGGATGATCTTTTCTTTAGTCTAAGGGGTTTGAGGAGATTAGTTTTCTCAGACAACCAGAAAATTATACTATACTTAACTATTAAAACAAAATACACATACAGTTTTTTTAACTGCTAAATCTGTGGTACTAGACAAGAAATTCATGACATACCCAGACTGTTCAGTTGACTAAGAATGCCGTCTGCATGATCGCTCAACAACATATTTTTATTTATTAACGCACCCACCAATCTGAACAGCTTGCAGTGTCCAATTTTTTGTCCATATAGCTTATATCACTTACATATCCTGCTATTTATTTCATGCTGAAATGAACAATTTCAGTTTTTGCGAAGTTTAATTTCAAATTATTATTTATTTACCATGCCTACACTTCTCCAAGTATCTGCTCTGTATGGCATATTAAGTCTTAATTAGTGATGTAATACAAAAACAATAGTAGCCCAAATTTTGAGCATTGTGGGACTCCTAATTGCGAGTGTTTCCAACCAGAAAGGAATTTCTTGCCACTGTTATTAACAAGTACTCTTTTATTTTCTGTTTTCCAAGTATGAGGCATCCAACTAAAGAGATTTTCCATGGAAACAATAGCTAGTCAGTTTTTGAAGAAGCCAGTCATGATTTACAGTCTCGAAGGCTTTGGTAAGATTTGCAAAAGATGCCTGATACACAAATTCTGTTATCGAGACAACTGCTAACATTTGTAGCCAATTCATTTATTGCATGCATTGTGCTGCAGCCGTTTCTGAAACCGTACTGACTGCATAAAATAATACTGTGGGATGAATTTTAATTTTATATCTGGTTACATGCAGCTCTTTCAGATATTTTTTGAAAAAATTGATAACAATGAGACAGGCCTATAGTTTTTCATTTCATCTTCTTTGCCCTTTTTATGAACTGGCAGAACTTCAGCATATTTTAACCGATATGGAAAATTTATCAGTAAACTCTTCCGGGCTAAGTTGCCGTGGTCGATCTGTAGAACTTCTTCTCCCTGACGTTTCGTTCTCAGCTACGGAGAACATCTTCCGAGGTGAGTCGACGACTGGCTGCTAGGAGCTGGGGCCGCCGCTTATATAGAGATCGTAGGGGGCGCCACCACACGTCACGTGGCGTCGATGTGCAGCTATCTCTGGCTATCGTCTGTTCTCTCGATTGCAGGCAATCGATTGTCACGTGATTGATGCAACATCGACCGCCATATCTTATCCAATTTTAATCCTTCTTCTTTACGATTAAAATTGTATTGATGTTTGTGGATTTCAATTGCCTCTCTATACATACGTGTATAATAGTGCAACGTCCTCGCTAGCACGCTTGTTTCACCAAATTTTATGTCGTGATCTCCATCCTTAAAAACATGTTCCGCTACTGCCGATTTGTCGATATGTCCCAAGCGACAGTTTCTTTTGTGCTCCGTCAACCGTGTATTGATGCTTCTTTTTGTAGTTCCTATGTAAACCCTGCCGCAACTACACGGAATTTTATATACCCCTGGGGTGGCTAGGGGCTCCTAGCAGCCAGTCGTCGACTCACCTCGGAAGATGTTCTCCGTAGCTGAGAACGAAACGTCAGGGAGAAGAAGTTCTACAGATCGACCACGGCAACTTAGCCCAGAAGAGTTTACTGATAGAGACGCCGGCCGTGAAAGCCTACATGGAAAATGTCCCATGTCAAAAGACTTACTGATTTTGAGGGACAGTTGATGTGCAATACTATGACATATTGATTGTAGTATTCTAGTGGGAATCTCATACCAACCACTGAGTTTAAATTTTTTTAGGACATTTGCATAATTTCTCTCTGCCATACTAGAAACTGTACTTGGTTGTGAACAGTCACCAGTTTTGTTTCGACTAATGAAGAAATTATTGGCGGATTCACGTAAGGCACTGGGATCTGTAACTGTCCTATCATTTATCGTTAGTCTAGAGGGATGTTTTCTCTCCATTACTTTGCCAACCTCACTTCTTATAACAGATCAAGCAGCTTTGGATACATTTTTTGCATTTAAAATGAATGTACTGTTTCCAGTAACTTGTACCCAATGTGTCAGCAACATGTAGATATAGTCTTACGTATGCTTAGGTTAAATCAAATGATGCTGAACTGTATTTTGTACATGTTATGTGAAACCATAAATATATATACAAAACAGATGTCAAGAGGAACTGTTTGATTATCAAATGCTTGGTTAGTGCTGTAATGAGATTATATTCACGTGTATTATACTGAGTGGAGGTGTGCATGGCAACAATCAGCCAAACATTTTTGGTTTGTTTGTAGTGTTGAGGGACCATATTAGGTGAAAGCATTTATTGACTTACTTGAAATTTGGTGAGAGCTTGATGCGATGCTGAATGTATGAGTTGGCATTGGATACTGAAATATGTGACACACAACATGTTTCCAGTACCACAGGTCAAAAATGACAGGCCTTATCATTGCAGCATCGGAAACACTCAATCACACTCTTCTCTACACACACAATCCACACATGAAATTCGTCATTATCTAAAAACTCTGAAAGCAAACTGTACTGTAGGACCAATGGACTTACGAGTGCAAGTGCAACAAACATTGCTTAACATGTGTGAGTGCAGTCCTTTAAGAGGCATGTAGTGGTTACTCTGCAATAAAGGAGCTGTGAACTCTTAACTTTGAACATGCCCTTTGTTGTGGGACGGACTTGGAAAATTAAACTTTCAGAATATGTAAATAAAACTGTAAAATAAGAGAGAGCTGGCACATCTAGCGTATACATTAAAATAAGATTGGCCATAAATAAAGGTACTTTAAACCCCGGTCAGGCCAAAGGTACAATGTAAGTTATAACTGAAAATAAATTTTAATATTTTATTATTGTATGTAGAAAGAACACTGTTACTGTATGCTGTAGTCCAGTAATTTTGGATCACACCAGTGTACAGTAGAGGGCAGTTGTATTGGAACTTATGCTAGTTTACCTACATGGGTATACATTTTATTTTTTTGTCTATTTTTATCCTTTCATTCACCTAAGTACTTTATACCAAAGACTAAAATGCAATATGCCTATAGCAATCAAGCCTGTGGAGCTAGCGAGAATAGATGAAGTTAATTTTCTCATGTTAGTAAAAATCCTATCAGATGTTTTACTCGTCTTGTACTGTGTGTCTTTTCCCATCCATGATAGAGAGAGGATGTGAATTTCTGTTTAGTTCACTAATAATGTGAAATATATTAATTCTTATGGTACAATGTCAACTTCAGTCACTAGTATCTTATTTCATCTGATATCTGCATTACCAGAATCTGCAGTACTTCAGAGAAGCAAGATACTTAAGCAGAGCAAGCTGGATACTGTAACATTGTCTTCAAAGAAGAAGATGAGGTAAATAGCTTCAAGGCTCTAAGGATTATCATCTAATAATCCAATATTATATATTACAGATTTCTCGTGTATACAAAAAGACATACATCTGACTGTCTGGAGTGTGTGTTACTGTGTGTAAATTAGAGAGACACGTGCTCCTTAGTGAATTCAATAATGTTGCACCTCTTGTGTGCCACCAGCAAATTTCCATTGTATTTGTTATTCTTAAGAGGTTTAATTAATCAGCAGAATGTTCTTGTACATACAACAGTAGCTGACATAAATGTAAAACTCGTGACCTGTTGTGTAAAGAACCTCAACTATTAACAATCAATAAACATTTTGTTCAGCACAGAATATCAGCTTTGGTGTGCTCATTCAATACTACACAACATATTCAGTAAGCTTGAGTTTGGAGTTGTGACTGCATATCATGCCATACACAGTTTTTTAGCTCACCAGAAGAAAATCACAGAATTCCTAAAAACTTCTGGGAATGTTGTTTGCTCTTATTGTAATCATTATCTGAACCACTCTGTTGCTTAATGAAAATATCTTACAACATATTTACTAGCGCACATAAACACAGTTCCACACACTACGAGAGCTGGCTTAAAACTCCTCAAGACTTGCACACAAATTTCTCTTTCCTTCACAATGTGCAGATGTTCTCATCTGACTGGCTGAAATACTGTAGCTAAAATACTGTAGTCAATCAGTTTCATAGTTTTTGCAGACAGCAGCACCATAATTTCCATCCTTGACCAGCCCCAATCCCAAATTTACTTAAATCCATTCTGAAAACCTGTAGTTCCCAGAAAATAAATATGCTGTAAACAGTCTCATATTTACCTTTTTTAATGGCAGAAGTAGACAGTTTGCTTCTCAATCCTTAAGCTAGCAACTTTACATTAAACACATCATGCCACATGTGTGGCTCACTGCTCAATAACACAACATGATTCACACATTCATTAATCATAAATCATCCATCGGGAGGGCAAGATTTATGAGACAGGTCAAAAACTCTCAGACTTAAAGAAGAATGTAATAATTCCAATTCCAAAGAAAGCTGGAAAAATGGAAGAACTGGTAGGATCTGACCTTGGGTAAGATCAGTTTGGATTCTGGAGAAATGCGGGCACAAGGAAGCTTACACATAGGTTAAGGAAAGGCAAACCTATGTTTATAGCATTTGTAGACTTGGAGAAAACTTTTGATAATGTTGACTGCAATACTTTCTTTGAAATTCTGAGAGTAGCATAGGTAAAATACAGGGAGGGAAAGCCTGTTTACAACTTGTACAGAAACCAGACAGCAGATGTAAGAGACAAGAGGCATGAAAAGTAAGCAATGACTGAGAAGGGAGTGAGACAGTGTTGTAGCCTATCCCTGATGTTATTCAGTCTGTACATTGAGCAAGCACTAAAGGAAACCAAAGAAAAATTTGGAGAAGGAATTAAAGTTCAGGGAGAAGAAATAAAAACTTTGAATTTCTGACCACATGCAATTTTCTCTCAGACAGCAAAGGACTTGGAAGAGCAGTTGAATGGGATGGACAGTGTCTTGGAAGATGAACATCACCAAAAGCGAAACAATGATAATGCCAAGGGAATTATGTTAGGAAATGAGACACTAAAAGTAATCGATGAGTTTTGCTATTTGGGGAGCAAAATAAATGATGATGCTTGAGGATATAAAATGTATACTGGCAGTGACAAGGAAAGTGTTTCTGAAGAAGAGAAATTTGTTAACACTGAGTATAGATTTAAGTGTCAGGAAGTCTTTTCTGAAAGTATTTGTATGGAGCACATGGTTGTACCCAGCGTGTGGCAGGGGGGGGGGGGGTCAGCTGCCCCCCCCCCCCCCCCCAGTAGATATTCGCAGTTTTTCACTAGTTTACTGTTTTATTTAATAAGAAATGCTGCATGTTTCCTCAGATTGTACAAGTGCATTCTTGTATTTAAAATGTTTATTAAAAACAGTTTTTCACTGGTTTACTGTTTTACTTAATAAGAAGTGCTGTATGTTGTCTCGAGTCCTTGTTTCCTGAGACTAGTATGACCTGCCCCCCCACCCCCCAAGTTCAGATCCTGGGTACGACCTTGATGGAGTGTATTCATATATGGAAGTGAACTGTGGACAATAAACAATTTATATAAGAAAAGAATAGAAGCTTTTGAAATATGGTGCTGCAGAAGAATGCTGAGGAATAGATGGTATAGCATGTAACTAATGAGGAGGTACTGAACATAACTGGAGGGAAAAGAAATATGTGTCACAACCTGACTAGAAAAAGGTATCAGTTGACAGGATGCATTCTGAGACATCAGCAGATCACCAGTTTAGTACTGGGGGGAATTGTGTAAGGTAAAAATCATAGGAGACCAAGAGATGAATATGGTAAGCAGATTCAGAAGGATGCAAGCTGAAGAAGCTTGCACAGGATAGATTAGCGTAGAGAGCTGAATCAAACCAGTCACTGGACTGAAGACAACAACAACACAAATCACATGTTATATTCACACCCTGACTCACTCAGGAGGCACAACAAATGAAAATAATTTTATCAAACAAGTGAAAAGAGTCATTCTTATTGGAGAACTGGAACATTGCCTAACTTACTCTGTTCTGAACAAAATCAATTAATTAGCCATTTCGATGGCTAAATTTTCAGTTTAAGTCATCATCTGATGCGTTTATAAAAACTTATTAAAGTGTATGAATGTTGGTTACAGTGGGAAGCTATCAGTTTTGGTTTTTATCTTATTTTAAAAATCTTGAAATTATTTCAATAATGAAACTGAGACTTGTACAACAGTTAGCAACTGTCATTCTGAACCACCAAGCGAGCACAGATACAACAGACACCACACTCCCCACTATGGGAACGCATTTGGCAGGGCATCATAACTGCGAAGATTAATCTTGCCACTTCCTAAACATGAATGTATACCACTATGTGACAGGGTGTCACATGCTTTCTACCTCAAAAAGTGTTGGGAAAAATTGAGATAAACTATGAGCTTGCAAAAATTGAAATATAAATAAACAATTTACAAAACCAGAATTGTACAAGTCTATGGCGTGATAATGGAATATAACAATGGTCAAACTTTGAAGGTAGGCTGAAGATCCTAACTTACATTTTCATTATCCAGCAGTTGGCATACCAAGAGATGAATACACTAAGCAGATTCAGAAGGATGTAGGTTGCAGTAGGTACTGGGAGATGAAGAAGCTTGCACAGGATAGAGTAGCATGGAGAGCTGCATCAAACCAGTCTCAGGACTGAAGACCACAACAACAACAACAACAACAGTTGGCATTCATGATCAGAATGAAAAGGTGTGAGATTAACAACTTATTTATTTATTTATTTGAGATACATATTCCATAGATCCAGTATGGCATGACAATGCATGGATGTGGAACGAGTCAAAGCAGAAACAATATATGTATCATACAATACAATACATACTCGTATATTACACATGGTAGACAAATGATTGAAAACTGGTACAATGCAGTAATATAATTGAGATAATAAACAATACAATACAAAAATACAGTAGTGAAAAAAAATACAGATACAATGACAAAGAAAATAATCTGAATTACTACTCAAATTATTTATCTCTGCTGAAGAATTCATCTAAAGAGTAGAAACATTTTTCCAGTAGGAATTCCTTTAGTTTTTTTTTAAATAGCATTTTCTTTTCTTTTAGACACTTTATATTACTCGGGAGTGCATTAAAGATTTTTGTACTTGTGTACTTTACTCCTTTTTGTACCGGAGAGAGATTTTTCCATTCACAGGGCATATCACCTTCCTGCTTTGTGTTATAATGATGGTATCACTCATTTGTTTCATATTCAGAGGAATTGAGAAGTGTGAAAGCCATGAGTGAGAGGAGATATTGTGAGGTAGTGGTTAATATACCTAACTGTTTAAAAAGATTGCGACATGAGGTTCTTGGAGGAACGCTACATATAATTCGGACTACTTTTTTCTGGCTTACAAAAATTTTTTTTTGAAAGTGGTGATTTGCCCCACAAGATTATTCCATAGCACATCACTGAATGAAAGTAGCCAAAATATGCAGACTTTGATACATTGATGTCTCCAATTTTGGAGATTATTCAGATGTCAAATGCTGCTGAGCTAAGCTTTTTTAGTGTTTGCTGTATGGGGAATTCCCAGTTGAGCAGGTTATCTATGTGAACGCCTAGGAACTTTGTGCACTGAACGCTCTGTAACTGTTGGCTCTGGTGTGCAATGTTAATCTCTTCTGGGCTTATGTAACTGGATTGGAACTGCATGTAATTTGTTTTACTGAGGTTTATTGCTAGAGAATTTGGTGTGAACCAGTTCAGAGCAGTTGCAAGTGCTTGGTTAGCATTTAACTCTATGTCAGTGGGGTTTTGCTGGCTGTCACTATACTTGTGTCATTTGTAAACATTGTGCTATTGCTAGCACTGTTTGAGGACAGGGGTAAGTCATTAATATATATAATAAATAGGAGGGGACCAAGGACTGACCCTTGTGGAACTTCATGATGTACTGTTCCCCAGTCAGACTCTACCTCTCCTATTTGTAGATTATTAACACCTAATATTATTTTTTGTTGTCTGTCTTCTAGATATGATCTGAGCCAGTTACCCATTTGTCCACAGATTCCAACTTAAAAAATGCATGCTTCCAGAGGCATGTGTCAAGAATGTGGATGTTGTTTACACAGCTGTTTTACAAACTGTTCACAGATATAATTCAAAATAAGATTCCTAGTGAGATAAAAACTGGCCTTTTAACATTTTCCAATATGGCCTTGCTTTGTTGATACTGCAGATGGCGTAAAAGTGAAGGTATTGTACAGCTCTCATTATTTCCTAAGAAAACTCAGCTCCGCTGTACAGTTTAGTGATGAAGGGATCCTCCTGGTTATAATACTTAGGAGATTATTAATCCCACAGATGGATTTATGGTTCTGGGATGTATCATCAGAAAAAGGGAATCTAGCATTCCGTGGATCAGATTATGGAATTTTAGATCGTGTAACTGTGTAGGTAGGTTGGATTTAAAAACAGTAACGGGTAGGCTGAAGTATGTAATAAGATTTCATAATCAATTATTGAAGCAAAGTCGATCATGTAACCCAAAATACAATTTGTAGTATGTGAATTCTTATTTTTTCTTATATATAAAACACATTTATGACAACAGCACAACATTGCCAATTGCATAAAAAGTTCTTGGGTATTTAAAGATCCCTATAAGAAATCCACATTTTGTATTTTGATCATTTTAATATGGTCTTTAGTATTTTGCTACTGTTAATTGAGGACCTAAGCAACTAAAAACCATAATAGGATAACAGGTTTCATGAGAGGTCAACTCATTTGGATAATTTCAAAAATTATCACATATTTCCAAAGAAAGCTATTGTATAATATTCAGATTCAATTACAATGCTGTTCCAAAAATTAACATTTACTCAGCATTTACTGAATTTATAGCAACTAAAGACCATAATAGGACAATACATTTCATGGAAGACCAACACATTAGGATATTTCCAAAATTGTATCACATATTAACAAAGGAGGCTATTGTGCAATATTCATATTCATTTAAAAGATTGTTTTGAAAAGCAAATCATTTACACGCAACACGACCTTTTGGGATACAGGTGTAACAAGAGCTTGAGTTACTTGGTGTTAGACAAATACAAACCCAAATACAGAGCTGGAACTGACTGGCATCATGGTTACCACACAGATTGAGAATAGTTTCAGATTTAATGCAATACAGTAGAGGCTGTACTGCTGTCTCTGTTTTTAATACAGTATTTTATGACATTTTAGATGAGCACCACCAAGCTGCATTCAAAGATCGTTCCAAAGAGTGGAACTGCCTTGGCTGCTCTGTTGTTTTACCTGATTGTGCTGTCAAGATCTAGTTACGTCAAGCCTTCACTGTGTTCAGTGCTGAATTACATGCATTCTTCAGGGAAATGGAGCAAATGAGATACGCTGCAACTGCTAAATTCCTCGTCTGTTCCAATTCCTCGAGTGCCCTTCACTCTCTACAACACTTGTACCCAACAGTTAAAGTAGTACTGAATATCCAGTGCACTCTACTCCACCTACAGTAGTTCAAGAAGGTGTCTCTCTGCTGAATACATGGATATTAAGGGAAACAAAATGGCAAACGTGGCAGCCAAAGATGTTTTTCACAATCATAAGCTAGTACAGTGTGCCATCCCTTTACATGCTCTCACCTCATTGTTGAGCTACAGAGTCATGCATAGGTGGGAAGAAGAATGGCTGGAAGATACCAACAATAAGCTGAAACTAGTAAAATCAATAGCGAGAACATGGTATACCTCCTTCCAGCCACGCAGATGGGATGACGGCCTTGTCACTAGTTTTCACATAGGAAAAAGTCCTCTGATGCATGGCTTCTTGCTTCACTGGGAGTGGTGCTTGTGGCATACAGATCACAGTGTGTCACACTTTAATTGACTGTGTTTTATTTTCAGACAAGATGAAAGCAGCTAATTTACCTGCAGATTTGCCCTCTATTTCAACTGACAATGACATGAATGTGGTGTGACTTTTAGGATTCTGTGAAATACCTCACTTGTTTCCTAAAATTTTAGGGAGAAGCTCTTAATGCATTATCTGGGTAGCTGGTTCATCTACGATTTTTGCAAGTGATCAGCCAGATGGAGGACAAAAGATCATGTTTCATGTATACAGGTGTAATCCAAATGTGTCAGCTGCGTGAATATTAGTAAAATTATAAGTCGAAACATTACGTCGTCCATAATTTTGGAAATATTACAGACTCGCAAAATCTAAGACTTGTTTTGGAATCAGGATCAAAGTTCTTTAAGGTGAGACAAATTACACACAAATTCTCAGGAATTTTAAATTTCATAAAAAATGACTAGTTATTTAATTCTGGTAAGATTAAAGACAGGTTTTTGGAAATAATAGTGGACTTAAGTATGGTTACTTACACAATAATATACAAATTTAATATGCAACAAAAATCTCTTTTAAATTAATATTAATATAAATTAAAATAACATTAACCTTCTGGCAGTTTCAATTTATTGTGAAATACATGTTTATAATTCATTTTGTGACATCACTTCCATTAAACTGGTGGTGAAAGGCCTGCCTTTAAATACATTTTAGAGAGATTCCACACACAACTTGAGAGTGAGGTGTTGATGTGGTAAGTCACGCAGACCAGCAATACTTCCCATTTTTATGAATTTCAACCAAACACAGATTGGCCGGTGTGCATAAATGTGTCCGATGTCAGTTGTTAGAATCTTCCGTGAATTGTTTTTGAAATAAATACTGAGCCATTAAAAGCTGATAGCAAATGTGAACTTTGGGACCAGAGACCTGGTATCAACTGTGGCCACTACATTTGGTACATTACATGGATGAAATCTGCAAGAGGGGTTGCAGCAAACTATATTATTTTTATGACACTATGCATAGGTAACACCATAAATAGGCGCAGAAGGAGCTAGTGAAGTGCAGTGGTACGATGAACAGGAATTCTGATCAGATATGGCGCAAGTGGGTTTGAACATGAAGAACAAAACAGGACGTGAGTAAACTCCTATGAACAGGATAGTAAACAAATTATAGCCAAGATAATCATACAGTAGTACAAATGTGTGTGACTACAAGCTCCCCAGATAATGAAGATACATGACAATACAAAAGAAACTTTTTGATATTTTAAAGGAACTTTAAATTTAGTTTGATGGATGGGAGTGAAATTTGATAGTGGGAAAAGGAAAAATAGGACACATGGATCGATGAAAGGAATGAAAGAGGAAGCAACCTGGTAGAATTTTTTATAGAAAAATTTAAACATTTCTATCACTTGACTGAAGGGCCACTGGAAAATATTTTTAGGAGCAGATGTAGAATGTGGCCATAATTTATTGGTTATAAAATGCATACCCAAATTAAGGAAATTATGGAAAGGTAGGAAATTAAGGAGATGAGATCTAGTTCAGTTGAAATAATTGGAGGATGATGAGCATTTCAGAGAGAGCATTAGGCAATGACTCACTGAAATAGGCAAAAGAAATACAGTGTAAGATCAATGGGTAGCTTTAAAAAATGAAACAATGAAATGAAAATGACAGAAGAAAAACAAAATAAAAAGACTAGGACAAACACAAAACCTAGGATGTTTGATTTGATTTGATTTATTATTGGTCCTGTAGATCATACAATTTGTACAGCAAAGCACATCATGATATAGGACAAGTCAATTTGAAAATTATGTTAAGATGGTATATGATGAGAGATGACAGTAGTGGTACATAACTCACATAGCAGAATACATACAGGATATATAGACAAAATATAAAAAAGGTGGTGTGTGATGAGAGATGACAGTGGTGCGTACTGCATATAGCAGAATAAATATAAGAGATACAGACAGAATAGGAGTAACAAACAATAATTAAATTATCTTACTAAGTAGAAATATCTACAAGTGAATATACAGCTTATTACAAGTAATTAAAATATTGTGGTACATAGTTCACATAGCAGAATACATATATGAGATACAGACAGAATATGAGTAACAAACAATAGTTAAATTATCTTACTAAGTAGAAATATCTACAAGTGAATATACAGCTTATTACAAGTAATTAAAATATTGTGGTACATAGTTCACATAGCAGAATACATAGGCCTATATGAGATACAGACAGAATATAGATAAGATACAATAATTAAATTATCTTACTAAGTAGAAACATCTATAACTGAATAAACAGCTTATTGCAAGTAATTAAAATTTTGTTTCAAGAAATTCATGTATGGAATAGAAACAGTGATTTAGTAGCAATTCCTTTAATTTAGTTCTCATTATTTTTGGCTTTTTGCTTGTTTTTATGTCTGTTGGGAGGTGATTGTATATTTTAATGCCCATACATTTAACCCCATTCGCATATAATTTTGTGTTGTGGGCTACAATTTGTAACTGTGTTTTGTTTCTGGTGTCATGTGTGTGGCGGTCTGCATTTCTGTCGAGGGTGTCCAAGTGCTGTACTGTAAAACAAGCTAGTTCCAATATATAGAGGCATGGCCGTGGCAGGGTTTTTAACTGTTGAAATAGTGATTTACAGTGTTCAGTTCTTTTTTTACATTTCATTATTCTTACTACTTGTTTTTGTAGCTTGAAAATTGTGAGAGAATCAGAGCTCTTTCCCCAGAAGATTAGGCCATAGCTCAAGACAGACTCAAACAGGGCATGGTACACCAGCTTCAAGGTATCTACACTGGCTGTGTCTTTTAATGATCGTAATAGATAGCAGGTTTTACTAAGCTTTTGTGACAATGCCTCAATATGTGGTTTCCAATTTAGTGTGTTACTGATGGTAAGTCCAAGAAATTTGGTGACCCGCTTTACGTAATGTCATCTTTGCCAATAACTATAACTGCATTGAAGGGGGTTAGATTTTGTCTAGTATGGAAGTTCATGCTTACAGTTTTTTGAGTATTTAGGAGTAGTCTATTTGCTACAAACCATGATTGTAAATGACAAGTAGTTTCATTAACTGTATCTTGCAATGTGTCACCTCTACTGGTTATCAGGATATCTGTGTCGTCCACATACAGAAAGGAGCTGGCATTTGGTATGTGTTCTGGAAGATCATTTATGAACAATATGAAAACAACAGGTCCAAGGACAGATCCCTGAGGGACGCCATTTGTTGTATGTAGTATATCTGACCTGCAGTGCCTGAATGTCTCTGATTTTCTTATTTCTACATATTGCTTTCTTTGACTAAGGTAGCTATGGAACCAATTGTGGGCTACACCTCTCATCCCATACTCATGGAGTTTCATAAGCAGCAGCTTGTGGTCGATCATGTCAAAGGCCTTGGACTGATCAAGAAATATACCGACAGCAGGTTGTTTATGGTCAACAAAACTTGAGCATTTTTCTAGAAATGCATACAGAGCATGTGTGGTGGACCTATTTTTCCGAAATCCATACTGGGAAGATGTGATTATGTTGTTAGAATTTAGACACATTTTTAATCTAGTTAAGATACAGTATTCAAATATTTTTGAGAAGGCAGATAGTATAGCAATTGGCCTATAGTTTGTCATGTCCGTTTTCTCTCCCTTCTTGTAGAGAGGTATAATTTTAGCAAGTTTTAGCTGGTTTCAAAATGTTCCCTCTAGAAATGAGGTATTTATGATATTTGACAGGGGTCCACTGATGTAATTTGAACACTTATGAAGTAAGAAGCAGGGTATCAGATCATGCCCTGCAGAATAAATATTTTTGGCTCTTTTTTAAAAATATCTTCAATTTCATATGGTGTTGTAGGAGATAGGAAAAAGGAGTTCAGAGGAGTATTATTTTTGAGACAAGAGTGTGCAGTGTTTGGAGAGTTAGTCAGGAGATTTGTGGGAGGAGAGTGAACAGTATTTCAAGAGTTGGTTAGGAGATTTGTGGAAATTTCTGAAAAATAGCTGTTGAATTTATTGGCAATTTTATGCGCATTTTCAGTCTTTTGTCCTTCTATATTTAGTGTGATTTTATCCTATATCCTTAACTTTCTACCAGTCTGTTCATTTACTATACCCCAGATGGTCTTACATTTGTTGGAAGAGCACCTAATTGTTTTATCATTATGAGCTTTTTTAGCCCATTTGATAACTCTCCTGTTTAACTGATGAAAGGAGAAAATATAAAAACGAAACAAACAAAGGTTATATGGGTGTCTAAAAGTAAGTGACAGAAAGTGTTTAAATGAAAACAAAAGTAGCTACAGAAAAAATGCAAAACTGTAGACCCGTGGATGGTATAAGAAATGCATGTGCAGTAGAATGGAATGTATTTTAACTTGAAAAAGAGTTTATAATATGAAAGTAAATAAAAGAAAATATGTAATGGAGTACAGCTGAGCAATTGTGAAATGATTAGATTAGGAAATGCAGCACTGGAAGTAGTACATGAGTTTTGATTTTTGAGCACAAATTACATAATGAAGGTCAAAGTAAAGAAGACACAAGATGCAGAATGGCAATAGCAATCTGTGCTTTTCTGAAAGAGAAATAATTATGTTGCCATGTAATAAAATGTATGGTTAAAAACTGTCTTCTAAAAGTACTTGTCTGAAGTTTATCCTTGTACAGAAGTGAATCATGGAAGACAAGCAATACAAACAATACATTAAGAGAACAGAAGACTTCGAAATATGGGGCTTCAGAAGCATGCTGAAGATTAGATGGATTAGGGCAGATAACTGATGAAGAGGTACTGAATAAAATTTGGGAGAAAAGAAATTTATGGAAAAAATAGGCTAAAAGAAAGGAGTGATTGTTGGCTCATGTCCTTAGGCATTACAGAATCATCTATTTGGTAATATGGGGTAGTGTGGGGGATGAACGCTGACCAGGGAGACTAAGGGTTTGGTATGTAGATAGTTTCAAATGTATGTAGGTTGCAGTAATACGCATACATGAATAGCCTTGCACGGGATAGACTACCTTGGAGAGTTGCATCTTTGGACTGAAGACAACAAAACATGAGGACACAGGTTTGGGTATTGTAAGTAGTTTCAAATGGATGTAGGTTGCAGTAGTATGCTGAGGTGAATAGTCTTGTACAGGATAGACTAGCTTGGGGAGTTGCATTTTTGGACTGAAACTACAATAACATGAGGACACAGTTCCCACCGGGTGGCGGTGGTGGTGGGGGGGGGGGGGGGGGGGGGGGGGGAGGGGGGGAATGAATTCTAGAACATACACAATCATAATTCCAAAGTTTGTTCTTTATTGTTTCAAAATCTTGATCACTGGGAAGAAATTAATGGTCTGTATTGGAGAAAATATTGCATTACATTGTTGAAGCATTTCCAGACAGTTCGTAATAAAATTTAATTTGTGGAAAACCTTGTGAAAAAAGGAAAACTTTTCCTTTAACTTAAGAAGATAATCCACTTTATGTACTATAACAACAAAGAAACTTATAAATTGTTTCTTTCTTTGCTTTTTCTATACAGCACAAGAAGCTATCACATTTTTGGTCTTTAAATCATTGATACTGAGGACAAAAATTTAGTACTAAATTCCTTTCAATGTACTGTTTTGTTCACCTGACTGAAAGCAGAAACTACTACAGTTGTTTTGTTACTCAGTACTAATTTCTACAGTATTATAATTTTGAGACAATATTGCAGATAGTTGGGATTTCATGGTGACTGATCCACATACTTGAGGAGTCTGTCTGTTCTCATTCACAAAACAGAGAGAATATGAAGGAGAGTCTCATTTCATCACAGTTCCTGCTTGTTGTTTACATAATCTTATTTGGATTGTATCTGAAGCAGATCATAGTAATTGATGGCCACTCTATGCTTACTTTTGTAATATTGTGTATTTTGTGGCAATCAGGTGATAGTCAGAGTAGTTTTTGTAGCAGCTGGGTTACTTAACTTAAACACACATATAAGAAAATAAGAAATTGAAGAATAAAGTAAATACACTGACTTAAAAATCAAAATTAACCACCACATTAAAATAAGTCCACAGCAATACACAAAATCATCATCATACTCAGTATATTTCTAATGTGAAAGAAAAGAAACTAATGATAAACACATCACTCATTATAAAAGCAGTGTTGAGGAATGACATGGACACAATTATGATGACATCTCAATGTTTTGGCTTTCTAGTGCCTGCTTTGACTTATTTACACCTTAGAAATACTTTCATTCACGATTATTATTTTGCCACATTGTTTCATGCATGAATCTCTCAACTTCTTACACAGTAAGAGTGGGCTATGTCTCATTTTTGGGTTTGATGTTCATCAGATTATAACTTTTTAAAATCATAATGTATGTTAATTACAATCAGTTATGGTAATCTTATTGGCTAATTAAAGCTACCTACAAACCCTTGTGATGGTATATCTATTAAATTAGCTAACAACTCTCAGACATATGTTAGTTGTTACTGTGGGTTAATGAATTCTAATGTTAACCGTGATGTATGATATGCAGTTTTAAATGGTTAGTACACATAATTAAACTCAGCTGTCACTACAGGCCTTCCATTATAAATAGATTTTTTTCCACATTCTACTGCTCTCTTTGCATGTATATGTATTAAAGAAGTTTACTTTTTTGCTCCATGTTCCAGAGATGAGTTGGGTAGTAAATGGATATAAATTCTCTTATTTAATTATCTCTGAACAAAACAATACTGTTCACTCCACCTGAAAAATAAAAACAAATGCTGTATAAATATTCACATAGCATTATTGGCATCCCCTTTTATGTGACCCCACCAAGGTTGAGCCAAATTCGATGAGAAAGCCATAAAAATGAGTTAGGAATATGACAGCAAATGCTATTACATCTCATCAACATTTAGCACATGAAAATGAAATTAGCAAGTGAGTGGGTTAAGGGAGTGCAGAGTGATTGATCTCTAGCACCATGGCTTAGCATCCTGTGACATTTTGGTTTACATTAGAGAGATTGAAGCCCACATAGAGAGTTACCAGCAATTGTTCTTTCCATGAACCGTAGGCGACTGAAACAGGAAAGGGGGAGTGACACTGGTACACAAAGTATCCTCCACCACACACCAAAAGGGGCATGTAATACAGATGTCACTGTAGAGGTAGACATGCTGCTCTGCTATGGCAATGGATGTGTAGAACAAGTGAATAAATGAGCCAACAATGTAGGGAAAAAAATAGATTGCTATGTACCATAAAGATGACACATTAACTTGTAGACAGGCACAATTAAAAGACACTTACACATTAGCTTGTGGCCACAACCATAAACACACACTATTCATTACTTTTGAATACATTGTGGGGGTGAACAGTGATCAATCTGTTACAAATATTTACTATCAAAAACAGTCTTGATCACAATTTATTTATTATAGTGACCGGTTTCGACTGCTACTGTGGTCATCTTCAGACCAATGAGTAAGAACCTCCTTCTGGTGGTAAATCGCTACTGAGAGTAGTGCCTAGCTTTTTGTGTGATGAACCATAGTATCTGAGAAAATTGATGTTGAAGTTTTATGCCTATGGCCTATACCTTGTAGTGTTAGTCATATTTTGACCAAGCGAGTATAGAACTGTGGCTAAGGCTTAGGATTACCATGCTTGCAGCATAGGTTCAAATCCTGCCCGCTTATTCCTTTTTTCTTCAATGTCATTAATCTGTATACGTCACACAAAAGTATTAAAAAACAATCATTTTCACAAAGTAATTTCACTAATGTATCAGTCATTGCAGCAAACATTCTTCAAATGTGTGTTCCATTTGTTACAAAATAGGTTATAGAATCATCTTACTCACATTCACTTGCTGTGTTAGAACAGAATTCTGGACAGTATTTATTGCAGAAGCAACTACAACAAATTTGCAGAGCACAACGGACATTTAATAAAAGCTAATACCTTGCAGGTATTTAGATTTTTCAGAAGCGATACCACAAAAGCCAACTGGTTGAATTCAAAAACACTGTTCCTTCTTTGATCATTCCTGTCAAAAAAGGTGCACTAAGCTGATGCAGAATCAAAAAATGTATTTTTATGGAATCTTCCCTTGAAGCAATGAAACATGGGAGCTGCGAGCAGGGTTTGTACCAGTATCGTCAGTGTGGTAGGCATGAACATTAACTGCTGTGCTCACTCAATCAAAATATTACTAAAGTTATGGGTATAGGAGGCACACATAGTTTTTTTTCTTGGAAACTATGGGCCATTGCATGGAAAGCTGCAAGCCGTGTACTCAAGACAGATCCCTCAACAATGTACCTAAGACTCATCAAAATACATGATTAACAAATCTGATTGTTCTCTTGCTGGTACATATGGCATAAAATGTATAGAAAAGATACACACACTGACCATTAACTCCATAAATATTTGAACCATCATCCCAGGCAGAAGAGAAGTGTGATTAAAACATTGGTGGACATAGCTAATAAGATTTGTGAGCCACTTTATTTTTAAGATGAAATAAATCATTTGCGAATGGCTTTTAAGAAAAATGGATACGTTGACAATGAGATAGATTGAGCACTTCATCCCAGAAGAAAAGTGTCTGACAACATTCACCAACAGCAACTGTCGGCTGGAAAAGTTTTTCTTCCATTTATTCACAATATTACAAACTGTACTGTGAATGTTCTGACCAAGTTTCAAGTTGAAACAATCTTTAGACCCACCAAGAAGGTTAGTGACTGTTTAAGATCAGCGAAAGATGCACAAAACCCCTTAGCAACTCCTGGGGTGTATAAAATTCTGTTTAGCTGTGGGAAGGTTCTTATTGGAACAATGAAAAGAAATGTCAATACCCACTTAACCAAACACAAAAGGAACCATTGACTGAGATATACCGACAAATCAGCTGTAGCGGAACATGTTTTTAAATACGGTGATCTTGAAATAAAATTTATAGAGATGAGGATGCTAGCCAGAAAATTGAATTGTTATGCATATACGTGTTGGGAAGCTATAGAGATTCAGAAACACCACAATAATTTTAATAGAAAAGAGGAAGACTTAAAGTTAGACAAGATATGGCGGTCAACTTTGCACTAACAAAGTGGCAATCGGTTACCTTCAATCGAGAATGATGACATTAGTCAGAGATAGACTTACAGCCAGCCCCATGTGATGCATGGTGGTGCCCTCTATGTGCTCTATATAAACGGGACCTCCACGGCCTGGGCAGCCAGTCACTGACTCACGTCAGAAGAGGCTGTCCACAGTTAGTAACGAAATGTCAGAAAGAAGAAGTTTTAGAGATCAACCATGGCCTCTCAGCCCGGAAGTTTTAACTAATGAAGATGCCGACCATGAAAGCCTACACGCTATGATTGTTCATCATGATTTCTAGCAATTGCAATAAAACTCCTTGGAAAGATCCCAAAAAATACCAACTGACATATTTTTTTTTTTTTTTAATTTAAATATAAGGCTTGTAACACAGCACAATGAAAAAAGTGAAGCAGATGTCAATGTAAGATCGTGATTGAACAATCATTGGTGGGTAAGTAAATGATTACAGCTGCAAATCTCTGTGACAGGTAGAACAGCCACCAGAGTGCATTAGTGTGGTTAATATTTAGTGTTGTTGCCAAGCCTGGTAGAATATTTAAGAGGTGTGAACAGTGTCAAAAGATGAGTGTTCATTGTGAAGGATATGGAGGGTTCCCGTATTTGTTGAGACAGCATTATCAGCACCTTACAAGAGTTAGAAAGGAGCCTCATTGTGGGACTACATTTGGTAGGCTGGTTCAATTATGCAACATAAATATCCAGATTTTTGGAGGATTTGGATGTGGAAGTGGCCCAGTGGTGGACTGCATGGGAATGTAAGTGCAGGAATAGTTATTGTCAAGGTTCCAGTCAACTAAATCTGACCCAACTGCATCTGTCCATCATGAGAGGAGATCGCTGTATCGTGCACCAATCACATCTTAGCCCGTTATCTGAAAACAAGTAGTGGCAACATTCTGCATCATCCCATACCATTCGTCGGAGACTAGCAGCAGCCAGACTAGGGGATTACCACCCCATGCATAGACTGCAACGGACACCACAACACAAATTGCTGCTTTTGGAGTGGGCTGTGTTTAGCTACGAATAATGGTTCTGCACAACCCTCGATGGCCACCGTCGGCGAGAATGGTGTGCCCTTGAAAGAGATCCCATTCTTCTAGTGTTTTGGAGAGGCACAGCAATGTTACTCCTGGCATCCTGGTGTGGGGAGCCAATTGGATATGACTTCTGGTAATGGCTGGTAGTGATTGAGGGAGCACTCATGACACAAAAATACATCACGGGCACCCTGTGTATCCTTGTGTGTTGCCTCTCAATCAACAGTGTGGTGGTCCCATTTTTCAACAGGACAGTGCTCATCTGCAAACAGCACATTTCTCTATGACCAGTTTGCATGATGATGAGATAGTTCTGTGGTAAGAAAGGTACACAGATCTTTCTCCAATAGGACACGTGTGAGATGAGCTCAGACATCAACTCCATCCCAGTGCCAATACCTAGGATGTCAATGACCAGTTGCAATTGTTATGGCCCTTCTTGTCTCAGGAGGAGACACAGAAAGCTTAATCACACCCTTCCCAAACAACTCAGTGCATGCATCCAGGCCAGAAAGAGTGTAATGTCATACCGATAAGTGAGCACATCCTGCCAAGTTCTTTGTAAATTTAATTCAATTTGTAATCTCTGAAATACACATGCCCTCTCAATTTGTGAAGTTCGTTTTGTTTCTTCCTCCATTTCTGAATGCTTCATGTCTTTGTCAGGCAATGTATCTGGTCAGTGAATGTAAAAGCACCATTCTTAATTGAACAACCATTCTGGAATCCAAACTGTGAACTGTTAAGTAAAGTTTTTTGCTTCAAAGTGAAACTACTCAAGTGCGTTACTTTTTCTGATATTTTAGGGGAAGATGCCAGTAAGGGAACTGGACAGTAATCATTACCGTGTCTTCCAGAAGATGCAGGACACAGCCTACTTTGAAGAGCACCAAGCTGCCTGCAACTCAGGCACAACATAGTTTAGATTTGATTCTAGAGAGGTGAAAATTTCTGGCACCACAATAATAAGAATTCAGTGATTATAGTGTGACAGTTTTAGCTGCAACAACCATGCATAAATTTTTGCAGTGTTTTTTTAAACCCAAACAAGATTACAAAGATTGGATAGCACAATGAAAGGGGCCTCACAAGAGACTGCAAATTCCTGTGTGAAAATGAGTAACATAAAAAGTCTTATGTGATTCTCTCATTTGTGACACACTCATTATAACTTGCCCACCAACAAATTAAAGAAAGATCTTCTTTGTTTGACTAACCCATCATTGCATGAATGTTGTCTTTAATATGGGTTCATGAACAGATGCTTGCCTTGGCTCACATGCTTCCTTTCGAAGATTCTAGAGACCAAACAACAGCTTGCATGACCATGTTCAGCAGTCACAGGGTGCCTACAGGCTATAGCCATTCACAAAGATTCCAGAAAGGGCATTACACACCTGTTGTATACAAGTACTAGTTTACAACAAGATCTTTGTGATTAGTGTAGAAAGCAATACAAAGCTACAAAGTGTTGTATAACTACTGTTGATACTTAGCCTTACATAATTTTAATCTTACATGGATTTACAAGTGTTATTATACTTATGAAACCAACATTATTTGATGTAAAACTACTAACTGAAATGATCTTGAACATGCTATGACATCTGAAGCTAACTTAAAAGTATATGTTATGTACTAATGAAATAACTATGATAAACTGTTAGCTTTTGTGCAAGAATGTTTGAGTATCTTAGTATCTACATTCACTGTCTAATTACAAAGTGTCTCACTTTCTAAAAATGTTTATAGAAGAACAAATTTAATTAAAAATGTTAGACATGTTACTACTTTTTGTAAAACTCAATGTTGGATCTAAACATTTGTAAACATGTAACTTTTAATTATATATTTAATTTCATAACGACATCAACAATATTTTGTAATATGGTAATTGTTATGAGTATACTCATATCACAGTAGTGAAGCCCAACAAATCAGTGTCAGGTTATTTTGAGATAGTGCTAATTCTCACCAAGTTAGTAATGTTGTATCAGTTGTGAAACTTCTTGGCAGATTAAAACAGTGTGCCGGACTGAGACTCGAACTCAGAACCTTTGCCTATCTCGGGCAAGTGCTCTTCCAACTGAGCTACCCGAGCACGACTCACGCCCCGTCCTCACAGCTGTACTTCTGCCAGTACCTCGTCTTGTATCAGTTGTAGTTGTATTAAGGCCTTGTTAATATGTAGGTAGTTCTGGATCAAATTTGTCACAATGCAATGTTTAGTTGTAAATGGTGAAGTTGTAAAAAGTTAAATTACAATTTTGAAAGTGAAATGCAGAGTGCAAATAAAAAAAGGATATAGTGAGCATTGTTGTTTCACTTTCATGTGGAAAAACCAGGTGACATTTATTCCTCATAGGTAAGTATTTCTTATGAAATTTATTTTGTTCTGGATTGCCATGCATGCTGTTATCTCTCGGTGACGTTCACAGACTATCTGACCTGAAAATCACAAACTTAATATTTACAAATTTGACAATATTGTGAAAAGGATAGATTGCTACTCGTTATATAGTGGAGATAATGAGTCACAGACAGGTACAACAAAAAGACTCCTAAATAAGTAAGCTTTTGACCAAAAGGCCTTACACACACACACACACACACACACACACACACACACACGCTTTGCGCAAACACAACTCAGAGACACATGTGACCACCGTCTCTGGCTGCTAAGGCCAGACTGTCTAATTCAGAAGGCCTTTTGGTTGAAAGTGTACTTGTTTAGCAGTCTTTTTGTCATGCATCTCTGCAACTCAACATCTTTGTTATACACTCCTGGAAATTGAAATAAGAACACCGTGAATTCATTGTCCCAGGAAGGGGAAACTTTATTGACACATTCCTGGGGTCAGATACATCACATGATCACACTGACAGAACCACAGGCACATAGACACAGGCAACAGAGCATGCACAATGTCGGCACTAGTACAGTGTATATCCACCTTTCGCAGCAATGCAGGCTGCTATTCTCCCATGGAGACAATCGTAGAGATGCTGGATGTAGTCCTGTGGAACGGATTGCCATGCCATTTCCACCTGGCGCCTCAGTTGGACCAGCGTTCGTGCCGGATGTGCAGACCGCGTGAGACGACGCTTCATCCAGTCCCAAACATGCTCAATGGGGGACAGATCCGGAGATCTTGCTGGCCAGGGTAGTTGACTTACACCTTCTAGAGCACGTTGGGTGGCACGGGATACATGCGGACGTGCATTGTCCTGTTGGAACAGCAAGTTCCCTTGCCGGTCTAGGAATGGTAGAACGATGGATTCGATGACGGTTTGGATGTACTGTGCACTATTCAGTGTCCCCTCGACGATCACCAGTGGTGTACGGCCAGTGTAGGAGATCGCTCCCCACACCATGATGCCGGGTGTTGGCCCTGTGTGCCTCGGTTGTATGCAGTCCTGATTGTGGCGCTCACCTGCACGGCGCCAAACACGCATACGACCATCATTGGCACCAAGGCAGAAGCGACTCTCATCGCTGAAGACGACACGTCTCCATTCGTCCCTCCATTCACGCCTGTCGCGACACCACTGGAGGCGGGCTGCACGATGTTGGGGCGTGAGCGGAAGACGGCCTAACGGTGTGCGGGACCGTAGCCCAGCTTCATGGAGACGATTGCGAATGGTTCTCGCCGATATCCCAGGAGCAACAGTGTCCCTAATTTGCTGGGAAGTGGCGGTGCGGTCCCCTACGGCACTGCGTAGGATCCTACGGTCTTGGCGTGCATCCGTGCGTCGCTGCGGTCCGGTCCCGGGTCGACGGGCACGTGCACCTTCTGCCGACCACTGGCGACAACATCGATGTACTGTGGAGACCTCCCGCCCCACGTGTTGAGCAATTCGGCGGTACGTCCACCCGGCCTCCCGCATGCCCACTATACGCCCTCGCTCAAAGTCCGTCAACTGCACATACGGTTCACGTCCACGCTGTCGCGGCATGCTACCAGTGTTAAAGACTGCGATGGAGCTCCGTATGCCACGGCAAACTGGCTGACACTGACAGCGGCGGTGCACAAATGCTGCGCAGCTAGCGCCATTCGACGGCCAACACCGCGGTTCCTGGTGTGTCCGCTATGCCGTGCGTGTGATCATTGCTTGTACAGCCCTCTCGCAGTGTCCGGAGCAAGTATGGTGGGTCTGACACACCGGTGTCAATGTGTTCTTTTTTCCATTTCCAGGAGTGTATGATGAGTAGCAAATTAATACTTTTCATAATATTATCAATTATGAATTGATTACGGACTTACATCAGATGGTGACATTAAAATGTGGGCACTGTACTATTAAACACAAGTGTGAAAACTGTTTTTCAGAGCTGCACAATGTTCTTACTGTGAAATAAAATGGTTGTAAATATAAAGTGTGCAATGATAAGCAAATCTGCCATCATAATAAAACTCTAACAAACATGGAAGTACTTCATAACAAAAACACTGAGAGTAAAAATTATGTTCAAGATGAACATACACAAATAAATAAAATTTCACATGCAGAACATGAATAAACACTTGTATTCTCAGCTTATATAAGGTTTTATCTGTCATATTCTGAGTAAATACAGTGCCACTGAAATTTCAAATTGACATGGGCTCTTCCATTTTTATAATTAACTTACAGGTGTACAATAAACTGGGATTGCCAAAATTAACTGAATTTCAAAGTTCACTATTAGCTTCAGCAACCAACAAACATTAGTCAACAGCCAATTCATAACAGATACTGCATACAAAAAATATTCACAAACCAGACCAGAATTATAGTCGTTAACTTGCAGAGAACAACACATTTGCTGGGTCTTGATTTATTCAATAAACTAGGCTTCACAGAGTCACACTGATATTCTTAATGAAGAGTTGCAAAACCTATTGCAAAAATGATACAATTTCTTTCTGAAGCAACAAGTAGCATTAAAAGCTACAAAGTTCACATCATGGTGAAGCTGAACACTGTGCCAAAATTCTGTAAAGCACCTAATATTCCATTTGTATTAAAAGGGGAAAGTTAAACAGGAACCTAGATTGCCTCAAACAGTCACAAGTAGCCATTGTGTAACAGGAATTGTAGTTATTCAAACACCAATTATATTTTTGGACATCACCAAAGCTTTTGATGTCATTAATTATACACTACTACTCTCAAAATTGAAACACGAGGGTGTCAGGGACTCGGTCACAAATGGATACAACCATACCTGAATGGCAGACAACAAATAGTGGAACTTAAATATCAAGAAGGAAACAACACACATATGTTTCAGTCAGGGAAACAAAATGTTAAATATGGTGTGCCCTAATGTTCCATTCTAGGTCCAATCTTGTTCCTGCTATTTATAAATGACTTAGATTCAGCAACCCCTTCCCAGACATGTATAAAATTTGCAGATGACACCAACAGTCTGATAAAAGGGAAGACTGCAGATGAACTGGAGAATGAAATCAAAGCATGCACATCACACACAACTGATTGGTTCTTCAGAAACAGTCTTATCACAAATCCAGAAAAGACAGTAACTATGCATTGACATACAACACAAAGGACACACTCCTCAAATCCTGTCATAATGTTATCTGGCAAACAATTAGAAACTGTAAACAGCATTACATTTCTTGGAATGTGGATCCACGAAAACCTAAAGTGGGACAAATATATAAGCTCCATCAATAAGAAATTAAGTACCACCTGCTATTGCATGAAAATTCTTACTAGCTGCATGACTCAACAAATGCTAAAAATATATATTACACGCAGGTGGAATCACCGTTTAGATATGGCATGATTTTTTGGGGCAGCTCACCTGTGAGCAGAAGTTGCCTCATTGTCCAAAAAAGAATTGTAAGAACCACAGGAAATGCAACTACTGAAAGCTCATGCAGGCCACTATCTAAGAACCTACAAATTCTTCTACTACCTTGCTTATACATTTCAGAAGTTATATATTTCATTAGGAAAATCATGGACACTGAAGACCAACTATTACAAAAAATGAAACATTCCTTAAGTACAATACATGAGAGAAAGTGGAAACGCATAGTGAGTGTGCAAAAACAAAACTTAGACATTTGTACAAATGCAAAAGCTGTAAACTGTAATCATAGAGATGCTACAAAAATGATAAATATTACTCTGCTTTCTTAACTATTAACAAAAATTGTTGTGAATTCAAAGAAAAGTGTCATGATTTAATGTAAATTTGTTTTCTTTTACAAAAAAAGTAAGCTATGATCAACACAATGTTGTAAAAAACCTCTTGTTTTTTTAACATGAAATCTGATATAAATTCTTGACAAGAGCTTGAAGACATTAACCTATATGTATATATTTGCTTAAAGTTTTGTATATGTAAACTTATTCATGTTGTAGTAGATATACAATTCATAATCATCACATAAATTGAAGTTGTCTCATCTCATCATCTCACAAAAATTGACTTGTCCAATATCAATTTGTAGCTATGTACAAAAATGATGAAACAAACCAATAAAACAATCAGTCAGTCAATTAATGGCGTGCTAAGAATTTATGGTAATAGTAAACCATATCCAATTTCAAAACAGGATCAACTGATGTATAAATTAGCTGGCAGCATGTATTTTTCAAAGCTAGATTTAAAAAAAATGCCTCTTGACAACTGCCTTTGGAGGAGGAAACTGAGAAATGTTTCAGAATAAATACTCCATTTCGATTTTATAAATTCATAATTTTGTCATTAGGGATTACCAGTTCCGTGCCCCAAGGTTGTTCCAGTGCTATTTAGAACAATTAATTAGGCAAGCACCTAATGCTGCTAACTAAATCAGTTATCATTGCCTCATGAAAAGCTCCAGAAAAGATATTACATAATTTAGAATGTATATTTCAGACGTTATAAGTAGCCAAATGAAAATATAACAAGGCAAAGTGGATGTCCTTCTGCAACAAGTCAAATACTTAGGACACTTTTGTCATAAAAAGGCATCAGGTCAACATTGTAACAATTAAGAACAATTCAGCTGGTCTCAAGCAATTGTGTGCTCTTCTACGCCATATCAATTACCACAGAAAATTCATTCTCCAAGCAGTAGCCACGGCTGAACCACTAAACAAACTGTTATGAAAAGGAACAAAATGGATCTGGAACTATGAGTTCGAATGTACATTTGATAATGTAAAACAAAATTTACAACATGCCAAACATCTCACCATATAGATCCAACTAAAGTAGTGTGCAAATTAACTGAGACAACCTCATATTTTTCAAGAAATTGTATTTGGCTAGCTGTAACCAATTTTATCGTGACTATGATCAACAATTGTAGGTCCCCTCCAGTTCAGTTGAATGTCTGTGTACCAACAGCGTGTATTATTTCTATGTTCTTGACAAGAAAACTTTGTGTTAAAATGGACATTTCACCTATGAAGTGGGCAAAAATACATGTAGTTGCTCTTCATGAACAAACATCTAAGCCATAAGAAACATTGCCTCTGTTGTTGGTGTGGAAAAATTTAGTATTTCAAGACTTACTAGGGCATTCAGTGATTATGTCTCATTGTCTCTAAAGAGAAAAGGCAGATGCGGAAAAAATCAAAAACCCACTCCTAGAACTGACAAAATTCTACTTAGAAACAGTAGAATTCATCATCACAAGACAAGTAAGGACCTTCAAAGAGATTTATTGTCTACTGGGATTGAAAATGACTCTTCAACAGTAGGGCATAGGCTTCTTGATTGTGGGTGAAAGGCATAAAGCCAATAAAGAAGCAGTTGCTATCACCCCCATGAAGAAAAAATGTTTGGCATAAAGATATATAAATCTCTGACCTACAATGACTGGAAATGTGTAATTTTCAGTGATGAGTCACATTTTATTGTTCAAGATATAGAGCAAGGGATGTCACATGAGGAACCCATGAGGCAGTGAGAGCTAAGCATACTGAACAGAGCGTAAAATACCCCCCCCCCCCCCCAAAGAAAATGTTTGTAGTTTCTTCAATACAGGTGGCCCTGGGCACTATTACAGTCAATGGAATGATGAATTCAACCAAGTACATGGAAATCCTTAGGTGCAGGACTGTGCCATTCCTTTAGAACTCTGCAGACGGTGGAGGAACATTTCAACATGATCTGATCCTGTATCACACTTCTAAACCAGGGAATACATCTATGGAAGAAAACAACATTAATGTTCTTCAGTGGCCTGGTAGTTCCCCAGACATAAATCTCATTGAGAATTTCAGGTGTATTGTGAAAAAGTGTCATGGTAAAATAGACTGTTCAACAAAAGAATACATGTTAGTGAATGTGGTAAAAGTGTGATCTCATGATGACAAACAGTGAAACTTTTGCTCTAACCTGGTCGAATACATGCCACAACATATTCAGAAGCTCATTAAGCAAAAGGAGGGCACAGTAATTATTAATACTCACTAAGCTACCAACTGTATTACTAATATAGTAACGAAAGTGAACAGTTAAAGTTTAATAATCTTGTCCCCATTAATACACATACTAATGTAAAATGTTAACTACTGCTGCTGATGCTTCGAATACAGAATAGGCAGTCTTACCACAAAACACTATATGATCCACAAAGAATGACTGCATTCATGTTCAAAACAACAGTATTGGTTCAAAGGGTTACAGTCAAATTGAAAAATTCATTCTCCTTACAGATCATGAACCGTAAGTTGCTATATGTGGATCAAACAATAGTGGTTCTACCAGAATGGTACAATACTGACAATGATGGGTGCTCCTTCTATGACATTATGATTATGGAACAGTTCTCAGGTCTGCATTTCAACCTGAAAAGGCTGACTTGGTATTACAACTGTGTAGGATAGGAAAAAAACTTCTATGCTTATGCTGATATATATTTCACTTGATGTATCATTAGTCACAACACTGTAGAAAATTTTTCATTAAAAATGATTTCATTGATATCAAAATAGTGCCAAAAGAGTCAGTTTTGTCCAAAATAAAACAATATATTCTACAAGAGTGGCCTTTTAATGTTAATCAGTCAACCCAACCATAAATCATACTGACACATGAGACATGTTCTCAAGGTCTACAAAAGTATCACATTGGTTGGTACATTCAAAGTCAGGAAAAAAATATGAATCCAGGAGTGCTAAAATTGAAAGTTATTCAAATGCTAAATCAATGCCACTGGGCCTTTGTACGTACAAAACAATTGCCAGTGAGCACTGCTATTGGACAAACATAGATAAAGACATGGAAGTGATAATGGTTAAATACCAGCTATGCCTGAGATACCAGTCAGCAGCCCTGCAGCAATATTTTCTATGGACGCAGGCATGAGAGACCTGGTCATCTTTAAACACAGACTATGCTGGATCATTTTTAGAAAGTTACTGGCTGATTGTCACAGATTTGTTTTCAAAATTTCTGACTGTGCTACAAATGTGATCAGGAATTTTTTCATCAAAGGGTTGCTGAAATTTAGATAGCTGCACCATTCCATCTGGAAGCAAATGAACTTCCTGAAAGATTTGTAAGAACATCCAAATCTCATACGACAAATATAATACAGCAGTAGAATAAGAATAATGCATAATCAATATTATCTTGCTCTCTGCACCCAAATTATTGGTCCGAGAGTAAAATTGAAATAGCTCGTTTTTTGTAGGAAATTTAAAGTAATTTAATTTTGTACTGGGATATATTTTTGCTAATGGCTGTATGTTTTGAGTTACTCTAATGGCTGTGTGTTTTGAGTTACTCAAGAAAACATACAAAAGTGGCCTTCAAATGCACCCCAATCTGATACGCACCGTCTCACAGTCAGGATTTTTAGTATGCTGTTCATGTTACTCCCTCATACCAGTGTCCAAATCTTGTGAGTACTTGAATTATTACCCACACTTGACGTTTTTTGACCTCTAGTGAAAACATATCCCAGTGCAAAACTAAACTGTATTAAATTTCCTACAAAAAAGGTTCTATTCTTTTTTTAGGACCAATAGCTGGCATGCAGAAAGTGAAAGAAAAGTGTCCTGTATGAAACTGTTCATTTCGACTTCCTCTATAGTACCATAGTATGCTGTAAATGACTATCATTTACACCCTGTTTATTCACTAGTAATTAGCTTTTTTTACTTCCCTTTTTTCTGACATGCTCCCCTTCCACTGTAAACCATATTCAGTATCTGAGTTCAGTAACTACAATAAGAAAAAAATAAAAAAAAGTTGGAGATAATATAAACTAGCCTACAAACTCTGTCACACTGCTCCAATCAGGACTGCCTCTTACTCACCATTAATACATCGCAGCTCACAACTCCAGTCACTGCTACCATCAGCCCATAGCACATTGGTGATTATGTGCAGTGTTCCTCTATCCCTGCTGTGACTTCATGGGCTAACTTACCCGAGACTACTGTGGAGCAGTGCAGCAGTGTCCACAGGCTGAGCCTGTGTGTATGGTTCTGACAGTATCAGTTTCCCCCAAACCAAGGGACTTGTGGTACATTGTTGACATTATGAGAAAATAACAGTACCTATATAACCTTGGAGATGAGTGTCCCATACTTCAGTACCCACCGACTGACCTGGATTAAACATCATGCTATTATTGTGTGGGTAGAGAACTTTTGTGTAGTTAAATTCAGGATTCCACCTCAAGATTCAGAGATTTTTAGGATGTATTATTATTTTGTTTGAGGTGCTACTTGGACTGTGTATGGCAGTTCATCAGCAGACACCTTAATATCACAACAAGTATGTAATGGAGCTTCTAACATGGCACAGATCACTGAAGAGGCCCTCAGAGTAGGTGACATTGAGAATAACCATGGGAGATTGTGTATGAAAAATAGATAGATCAGATCTAAAATCCGAAAGTGTTCGTTTGTTTCAGTTCAATGCTGATTTTCACAGATACCCACTGCATATATTTACATAATGAAGGAACATGTATGTACAATCCAATGGTGCTTACTTGTAAAGTACGTAAGAATATTTTTCATTACTTTGCCACCTGGTACCCTCTCATACAGTTATACCAAAGTGTTTTAAGAATCTGCAGTGAAGAATCCTAATTAGAAGATTTAGGAAGATGAAAACACATTAAGAGGAATTAAACATTTAAAACAGAAGAAACAATGTCTATAACAATACTTTATTTACGATTGTGTTACTCAAAACTGAAGAACGTATCACTATTTCTACATGAAACTTTTGGATATGAGTTACTAATTGCTGATGATGTCATTTTGCATAAAGGAGATCTCATACAGTGAATAAGGCTAGGCAACTACACCGATCAACCAGAACCTTATGACCACCTATGTAATAGCCGGTATGTCCACCTTTGGCACAGATGACAGCAGCAACATGTCATAAGCAATGAGGCCTTGGTAGGTTACTGGAGGGAGTTTGCATCACATCTTCACACACAAGTCATCTAATTCCCATAAATTCCAGGGAGGGGGCAATGAGCTCTAACATGATGTTCAATCACGTTCAAGATTTGTTTAATAGGGTTCAGATCTGGTGAACTAGGGATCACCACATCAATTGGAACTCACTGCGGTGTTCCTCAAATCATTCCATCACACTCCTGGCCTTGTGACATGGTGCATTGTCAGGAAACATGATCTTCATGAAGGAGTGTACATGGTCTGCAAAATGAAATGAAATGTCATGTGGCTAGGGCCTCCCGTGGGTAGACCGGTTGCCTGGTGCAAGTCTTTTTAGTTGACGCCACCTCGGCGACTTGCATGTCGATGGGGATGAGATGATGATGAAGACAACACAACACTCAGTCCCTGAGCAGAGAAAATCTCCGTCCCACCCAGGAATCAAACCTGGGATCAAACCTGGGCCCCTTTGCATGGGATTCTGCCATGGTCACCACTCAGCTATTGAGGTGGACACATACTCTGCAACCAGTGTTAGATTCTCCTTGGCAATCATGATGCATTGCCCAAACTCCATTGGACATGAATGTTTCCCAGAGCATAATGGAGCTGCTGCCAACTTGTCTCTGTCCAGCAGTACAGGTGTCAAGGAGCTGTTCTCCTGGAAGACAAAAGATTCGCTCCCTCCCATTGGCATGATGAAGAAGGTATCGGGATTCATCAGACCGTTCAACATACTGCCACTGTGCCACATCCAGTGCCAATGGTCATTTTCCCATTTCAGTCATAGTTGCTGATGTTGTGATGTTAACAGTGGCACATGCAAGGGTCATCGATTGCTGAGGCCAATCATTAAGAGTGCTCGGTGCACTGTGTGTTCAGACACTCTTGTTCTCTGCCCACCATTAAAGTCTGATGCTAGTTCTGCCATGGTTCCTCACCTGTCCTGTTTTGCCAGTCTGCACAGCCAAGAATGTCCGACATTTGCAATGAGGGGTGGCCCGACCCCACAACATCTGGACATGGTTTCACCACATGTTGAAAACACTCACCACAGCACTCCTCAAACACCCAACAAGTCGTGCAGTTTCTGAAATGCTAATGCCAAGCTTCCGGGCCATCAATCTGCTGTTGGCCAAACTCAGATAGATCATACACCTTTTCCATCCTACACAAGATTGCACAATCACTGATACTACATGCACTGTGCGTGTATCTGACTGCCATCTGGACAGATTTATATCTATAATAAATAGGTCAGTGGCCATAATGTTCTGGCTTATAGGTGTATATGAAATAAAATTAACCACAGAATTTATTAGAACTTCTCTTGAAAAATACAGACGGAGATTAAACTTCGTGTGACATGTGAAATGAATCAGGAGACAAACTGACCTTTAGATTGAAAAACTGAGATTATGTAGTGTGATTTACATGTATGCAAAAAATAGAAGCAAAGATATAGACACACACACACACACACACACACACACACACACGTACACACACACAGTCACTAATACTACAAACTTTTATTTATTATATCAAGAATTTATTCAGTGCTGTAAATTTGGACTGAAAATATTTTAAACCCTTATTATCGTCTGCAAAGAAAAAGTAACATTCTATTTCTCTTCACAGCTTAAATAATCTGAGGCTGAAGCTTTCAGTCCAAGGACTTGGACATAGTTATCACAGCACCCTGCAGTTTCATTTAATCCACTTTTAGTGTTTCATGACTCAGTACAAAAGATATACTCGGTGTATTTTATTTTATTCCTCAGAGAAATTAAGACCAACTTCACAAAGTTTTTTGGTTCATATATTGATTTTCACAAATAATAATTTCACAAATTAAATTTTTTGTGAAATTAGTTATCATTTCTCCACAGACGACTGAATACATATCTCATCAGTGGGAACAGCTTAACTTACATTTCTACAAAAGCATATCTAGAACCTCACCATTATAATGATAACAATAGCTCAGAGCACCAGAAACCCAAGCCAAACATCCTATGGAAAATTCTCCAATGTTAAGGTATAAAATGAAATGGTGTTTCGATACATAGCACTTGAGGTGGCTGAGCAGCTTGTGCTGCACTGACATGGTGGCATAAATGTAAATGCACTTTCTTTCTGACTGCTTGTGGGATTAAACATTCAGAACCAAATCACCATTGCTCATGACATGTAAGATGATTGCTTACCATACCAGTATGTAAAGATTCTGTCTCATCTGCTGCGCTTCATCTTTCAGTATTTTAGAATAAATCTTTTACTTTGCAGTACAATAGACACTATTACAAAGCTCCATGTGTCAGTCCAGACATAATCTCTCCTCTCTCTCTCTCTCTCTCTCTCTCTCTCTCTCTCTCTCTCTCTCTCTCCCTCCCTTGCCTTTCATGAACAATGTTGTAACCAAATGAGCTCTCAAAGAAAGGTCATAGCAGCAGTCCATCACTACCTCTCTCATACTTCTCAAAACTCTACAGAAGTTCTCCTGCAGATTTTTGCACTAACAATCCTAAGAAAATAATATGGAAGATAATTACTTCTGCACAGCCTAGAGATTGTTTCCAGGATGAATCTTAAAATCTGCAACATGTGTACACTATTGAAACTTCTTGACAAATCAAAGCTGTATGCTGGACTGTATCTTAAATCCCAACTATTGTGTTTCATAGTCAATGCTGTGACCAATGAGAGGATCCCACAAGAAGAAAGTATGTATGTGATCCACTAGAAAATGCCTTCAATACATGGTGATTACAAACAGTTCATCAGGTTTTGACATCTTATAGCTTCAAACATATAATGGCACCTTGTTTGTACTGATAACTAATGATAAGCGCATTTTTTAACTTTAATTTATGTCGCTGCAGATTCATTGCAATTCACACAGGGCGTGTTCCAAGGATAGTATGGAATACAGCCACCAACCCATCAAAGCATTTTGCAGTGATATTGACAATTCAAGAAGACATGTTGCTTCTGTATAAGAAAAAAGCTCCAGAGGAGGAGGTGTTGCGGTTGAAACATTGGAGTATGTCCGGAGGGCATTCCTTGACAGGATAAACAAATTTACATGTCGTGAAAGTTGTGAACCAGGTATTCTACAACCAAATGTGCAAGCTAATGCATAAGTAATCATATCAGTAACTTCAACTGCTGGTATGTTCATCCCCAAATGGCCGCACCATCAGTCTTATCCACGAAGCATCAGAACATGAAGAATTTACCCCATGACTCATGTTCACTGATGAGGCAATGCTACACACAAATGGTCAAGAGAATTCTCAAAATGTCTGCATATGGGATACAGCCAATCCCAATGCTACAATGGCGATTGAAAGAGATTCTTCAAAGATGTATGACTTATGTGCTATTACATATAATAAAGTGCATGGGCCCTACTTTTTTCCTGGGAAAATTCTGATGGTACAATGTATCTACACATGCTACAAGAATTGTTTTTTCCTAAACTGATATCACAAATTTCATATTCCAACAAAAAGGAGATATGCCCGATTGACATAAAATAATGTGTTGCTATCTGAACGAGTAAATTCCAAATGGATTGGGCACTACACTAAGGATGACTTGGCACACTTCAGGCAACTCCCAAAGTCTCCTGAGCTTACAGTTTTTTGTTTTGATGATATCTGAATGGCAATATTTATGAATGACCTAAGCCAACAACATTGACTGAACTCTGAGATTATGTCACTCATGCACTTATGAACATTCACATGGACGTGCTTGAATGTGTATGAGATGACTTTGACTACTGCATAGACGTTTGTTGTGTAACATGACGACAGCACATAGGACATAACTAATGATGTACGAGAAACTTGAAAATGTGCTTTTTCATTCTCTATTTTTTATTTAATGTGTTTTGAAATACATTCATAAAAACCCAAGAAATCATTTCTAATGACCTTGAATAAAAGGCAAAACTTGTTGTGAACTAAAATTAAGAACATTTTAGCAAATGGAATAGATATTCGTTAATTCAGTACATAGGTGTGGAGCAGCAGTAGACTCCAAAAATGGAAAAACTAACAAGTAAATACTGTCATGTGCTGTGCATCATGTGTGACTGTTTAGTAAATATAGTTGCTGGTTAGTTACATGTGAATCACAGATTGGATTTCTGTCAACTGCAACATTTAAATTGTGATGTTTCTGATTTCTGGAACATTCAAGGATTTACTTAGTTTTGCAGTATGGTAAACTGCTAGAACATTCCATGTATCAATAAATACAAGCACTCTCTACTGTGGCAGGCAGTTCAGTTCCTCATGTGCTTGGTGTGTGTTCAATAAATGTGATATCAGTAGGAACTGTTAGTTCTTGCTGAAAACCTTGCTCTCATTACTATCACTTGATTCTATCTGGAACAAACTTCAGATAGAAATTGAAAAAAATATTTGGCAATAACTAATAGCCTGTCTGCATTACATGAAGAACAACTGAAGAACAGAGCCTAATGTCAAGTGGAGATAATACAGTCAGAAAACCAGAGTGTTCTGGGGTTGCATCACATATTAAACCAAAATATGGAAAATGGTAGCAATGATTCAAAAGTAATAAAGGGCATGGCGGTGGATGTCGATCAAGCACTGTTTTGAAAGATGTCACTGTAACTGAGGACTTAATCAAGTGATGCCAGCAGAATGAGGGAATGTACCAGTAAAAAATGTGCTGACTGGTGTTCAACAGACTTGCAAATGATACAAAGATTTGAATGTTTCTAAAGTCTCTTAATGGTGAACCCAGGTGACCAGAAGTAGCAGAGCTGTACCTGACGCTGAGGATAGAGGAAACAGAACTGCTAATTCCACAAAATACTGTAAGGAAATACTGTAAGGAAAGGAGAAGAGTGTCTAATGATTATTATATTGCACAATGTCAAACAACAGGGCAGTTCGGCACACACTGAGCAACAGCAGTTGACTATAGCCAACCACTGAGATGGAATCCACTGGCGTATCCTGGCCAAGATCACACTCCAAACCAATGCAACACACTCATTCACCACCATATAGAGGATTTAGCCATCCATCCAGCCAAAAAAACTAAATAAGGTGACCTTCTATCGAAGGGAGTCTGCTACAGATGGAAATCCTTCACAGAGGATATTTGCCAAGATGTTAGGAAATCATACTGTTATGTTGAGGACCAACATTTTCAGGCATTAGTTGACTTTGTATGTAATTTTGTGATATGAGCTACTTATAATTCCCAGTTGGAGAAGATTATGTTTCAATATTCAAACATTATTAAGCTGAAGGTTGCAGATGGAAAATATATCCAATTAACAGGAACTTGTATTGTGAGAACAATAATCGGTGACAGAACCCAATCTTTTGAATTTGTAATTTCACTAGAATACAGCATTATATTATCCTTGGATGAGACTTCTTCCAGGCATCACAAGCAATCATGAAGCATGAAAGAGCAGAGTTCCACATTAACAAAGCTACTCCAACTTCATGTAATAATGACTGGTCAGGGTGATAGTCTGCAACTGAAGATAAACTTATTACACCCAAGTTCTAGTCAATAGCCTATACTCTCAGTGAAACCATAAAGCTCTAATTAAGTGCAAAAAAATTCTCAGCCTTACAAAAGATATCTATGCACCAGCAGTGATTATAGCCACCACAATTGCACGAGGGGCACTCTGGGTCATTATCTACAATGAACAGCTACAATCCATGCACAAACCACAATGGTATGTGCATAGGGACAGATGACCAGTCCAGGAAAGTCAGCTCAGTGCTGTAGATGGTGCATCGTACTACACTACCAGTTCCAACCACCTACCAAAGAAATTTACTATCCAGCCACTAATAGAGCTGCATCAATTTTCATACATACTGAAGTCCAGGAAAGAGCCAATGCGGGCCAGATAAGCCAATGTGGGACTGCATGTCAACACAAGAAATCATATGTCATCAATATGTGCTTGTATAGGGTATCTCCAATAGAATACACGTAATTCAGAATGGACTGGACAGGATTCTGTGAGACAATATCATTCATCCATCAGGAAGTCCATGCACTTTCCCTATTGACATTAAACAATAAAGATGATTCCCACACCAATTATTAGTGGGTGAACAAAATCACCAATAAGTATTTATACCCACTGCATGAATCAATGACACCTTTGACATTCTCTGGTTACTGGGAGATTGAGGTTGATGAGGCTGGCTGAGAAAAGACTGGTTTCATAACAGCTGATGGTCTTTAAGAGTACAAAATTGTGTCATTTGTGCAGTGATATGGTTCACCTATGAACACATCACTGACAACTTGTTTCATTGTCTTATGTAGATGATATATCTTTGCTACCTGGATTACATTTTTGTCTTCTCGAGGACATCTGATGATCATCTCAGCTACTTGACAGCTATGCTGAAGTGTGGCCATGAAATAGGTCTTCGTCCACATCCAAGTAACTGCATGTTTGTCTCCAGGAAATAAAAATTGGGGGCACTTATTTAATAGAAAAGAAGTCCACATTCTGATCAAAAGCAAGTAAGAACCTTAACATATTTTGCAACTCCTCAGCACATTCATGGTGTGAAAGGCTTCCTTAGTATGCTCCTACTAAAGTTGCTTCATAAAGGGTGTTAAGTGCAAACCAAGGTCATTATGGGAACTACTGCAGGAAAATGCCAAATTTACTTTGAGAGAGGAGCAAGACAGATCCTGCTACATCCTTCAGGGGGAGCGGACATTTGCAGCAATATTGGTGCTTTCTGATAAAGAGTTCTGAGATGAAACTATGCACTGATGTTAGTGATAGTAGGTAGGCACAGTTATAGTGCGAATCCTGGAAGGCACCTCCAGGGTATTCAAAGTCCAAGAAGAATTACTACGTGACTAAGAAAGAATGCCTTGCAGCTGTTTGGGCAGTCAGCAAGTTCCACCCATTTTTACATGGTAGACCATTCACTGTTGTGGCAGACTATCATTCTCCACACTGATTGACAGACCTGAACGATCCATTAGGATGACTTGCATGATGAGCACTGAAGCCTTAGGACTGTGACATCACAGTTATGTACAAAAACAGATGCTTACACAAGGATGCTGACTAGCCTTTCAAGGAATCCACTGAAAGAACATTACATTGTTAGTGATATCCTAGTCATTTTCAGCTGAACAAGCATTACTGAAGACCATAGAGGCCTTGGACAAGAACGAAGCTATAAAAGCTGAATTGAAACTAACAGACAGAACAGGGTATAAAAGGAATTATGAGACAAAAGTGGTTGCTCATCATCCCAGCCATACTGAACTATTACATATCTCCAACATCAGGTCATCTAGGATGTGCAAATACTCTTGACAGAATCAGAAACGGGTATCTATGCCCAGATCTCTACTGACCTGTCAGACATAATGTAAACCACTGTAGAGAGGATGATGAGACCATGAGCATCAGTTGCTTCCTCCCCACCCCCCTCCTCCCCACTGGTCATCTGGACATTTAGTACCAATTTAACTTGCAGTTTCTCCATTTAACTGGATTGGAATTGACCACTTGGGGAGGTTTCCCAACTTAACAAATGGGAATAAGTGATAATAGTGTGCACTAACTACTACACCCACTACACTGTCACAGAGGTTGTTTCAACTGCTGAATCACTCTAAATCACCAGGTTCCTTGCAGAGGACAATTTTGAACCATGGAACACTGTGTGTAATATCTGATTGTGGCACAGTGTTCCAGTCACAATAGGTGTCATTTCACAATGCAACATCTGCCACAGGGCTACAACTGCCTATCCTCTGCAGTCAAATGACCTCCAGGAAAGTTTCAATAAGACATTCGCAGGTACGTTCTCAATGTAAACTTATGTTGTGCGGATAGGTACTGCCTGTCATGAATTTTGCATATAACACAACGGAGCAAGACACTACAGATTTCATATCATTTTTCATGACACACAATTGACAGGCTGAAATAACAATGTATATTTTGTTTCCATTTCAATCTGACAGATCTCAAAAAGATTACACCTAATACCTCATCATCAGAATCAAAGAAGCAAGACAAGTAACATGCATATGGGCCCTGGATGCCCAGGATAAGGACAGTGAATGTTATAATTTTTACATGAAGGCAACAAACACCACTCTGGTGGTGTTCACAATAACCCAGGGACGAACACTCCTTTAGCCCATAACAACTCCTGTGTTACTTGCCCAACTTTTCCTATGAAGTCATAGATGGTGCTCCTACATCAAGGAGACAAAAGTGCAGAGATGTTCACGACATTCGCATACAGCCCTATCACAATTCAGAAGTGAGGATGATGACAAAGGCTTGAAATACAAATCACAAGAAGACTTGCCTGAGTATAACTTTGTCTTGATGGAATGTCCTAGTAACCAAGATGACGTGATAACATTACCAGAATGTGAGTGTATGCCAGTACTAAACATTTCACCTAATAAATGTGAGTACTGGCCGGCAGTTCTGTCCCATATTTTACAAGCAGTGGAAGAAAGCTCCTGTCTGAGCTCAAGATAGGTAAATACATTCCCCTGTCAGAAAAGTGCAAAACAAGCTGCCTCAATCCTGATTTCACCTTCCTCACCAAAAATTTTGGCTTGCAAATATATTCATATTCCTTTAACACAAAACATTCTAAAGCCTTTCACTCAGTCTCTCTTTGTACCTAAGCCTTCAAATTCAGCATCTCCCTCTCACTGCCAATCTCCTTTTTCTCCCACTGACTTACAGTATATCCCACTGCCACTGACTCCTCTCTTACTTACAATGTCTCCTTATGTCTTTCTTACCACTGCCACTGTCTCCACCATGCCTTGGCTGCTCAAAAATTTTAGAGGACATAATGTATTTTTTCCCCTATACCCACGTGTTTAAAATTTCAGTCCTGAATGTGCCCCTTCATATACCTATGTGTTAAATTTCTCTGGTCTGGAGGAGTCTAGACCCCTAGCATAGGCATGGTCTCCACTCATCTGTGATTTTCACTTCTACTGACTCCTCTCTCATTTGGTCCAACTGCTTCTATCTCCAACAATCACTCTTTCTCATATACTGCCACTGTCTCTCACTGATCATCAATATTTCTCTCCATCTCTCTGGCTCTCACGGGTCTTCATCCTTCCTCTCCTTGTCTTTCATTGCCACTTTCTCTCTCCCACCTTCACTGTCTCCTCTCTTTCTCTCCCATTGGCACTACCTCCTCTCTCTTCCAGGATCACTCTCTCTCTCTGCTACTCTCTTGCATCACAAAGAAGTGTGAATATGTTTGCATGCCAATATTTTTGGTAAGGTTGGCAGAATGAGGATTGAGGCAGCTGGTTCCCCACTCTTCTGTCAGAGTCTTTTAAAGAACAACATATTCCCTTTCTTCTGCTCCAACAGGAGCATTTTCCCACAGGTTCCCTTCTTTTTCTTGCTATAGCACAGTAAGCTGCTTATACATAATTAATTCTGTAGGTCAGTAAAGTTTGGACAGTTTATTTATGTACTTTGACACATAAAAATAACAAATAGGTATGTATGCATAATGTAAGTTTAACACAAAATCGTTTACTTTACATTTTTTTCTGGGTACTTTGCTCATGGATCACATTCCACTGAAAATTCCCAGCATACGATTTGTATCTTAAAAGAGTAAAAATGTTATTAGACATATGAGTGCATGCTGAAAAGTACTTCCTCTGAATTTTTATGTGAAAAATTCTTAAAGCTTTTTAAGAAAAGAAATGTTATGAACATTCTACATCTTTATTATTGATGTCTACATATTTGCAGCCCACTGCCACTTGAGGGCTCCAAATTGTAGTGTGTAACATAGCAGTCTGTACTGTAACTAAGTCGTTGCATGAGAAAGAGCATACTGTAATTGAGTTAAGAATTAGAAGATTTCAGCCACACATGGAGCACCCTCTACCTCAGCAAGACAATGCCAGACCACATATGAGTGCTGTGACATTTGCAACAATCTGACCTTGTGGGTTCAGTGTCATGGATCATACTCCATACAATCCCAACTTGGCCCCATCTGATTTTCATCTGTTTCCAAAACTTAAATAACATCTTTGAGAATTTCACTTTGATAGTGATGAAGTACATCACCATTGTATAGACCCATCCATAGAAAAGTAGGAACATGCAAGGCAATACTGACCCTACAACTTATCTTAGAAGCTGGGTTAAGGAAAGGCAAACCTATGTTTATAATATTTGCAGACTTAGAGAAAGCTTTTGACAGTGTTGACTGGAATACTTTCTTCCAAATTCTGAAGGTGGCAGGGGTGAAATACAGAGAATGAAAGGCTATTTATATTCGTACAGAAACCAGAAGGCAATTATAAGAATCAAGGGGCATGAAAGGGAAGCAATGGTTGGGAAGGGAGTGAGTCAGGGTTGTAGCCTAATCCCAATTTTATTCAATCTGTACATTGAACACGCAGTAAAGGAAACCAAAGAAAAATTTGGAGTCGGAATTAAAATCCAGGGAGAAGAAATAAAAACCTTGAGGTTTGCCGATGACATTGTAATAGCAAAGGACTTGGAAGTTGAATAGAATGGACAGTGTCTTGAAAGGAGGCTACAAGATGAACATTAACTAAAGCAAAATGAGGATAATGGAATGTAGTCGAATTAAATCAGGCGATGCTGTGGGAATTAGCTTAGGAAATGAGACACTTAAAGTAGCAGATGAGTTTTGTTATTTGGACAGCAAAACAGCTAAGGGCAGTTGAAGTAGAGAGGATATAAAATGTTGACTAGCAATGGCAAGGAAAGCGTTTCTGAAGAAGAGAAATCTATTAACATCAAGTATAGATTTAATATCAGGAAGTATTTTCTGAAGGTATTTGTGTGGAGTGTAGCCACGTATGGACGTGACACAAGGACAATAAACAATTTAGATAAGAAGAGAATAGAAGCTTTTGAAATGTGGTGCTACAGAAGAATGCTGAAAATGAGATGGGTAGATCACGTAACTAATGAGGAGGTACTGAACAGAACTGGGGATCACCACTTTAGTAATGGATGGAAGTGTGGAGGGTAAAAATCGAGGGAGACCAAGAGATGAATACACTAAGCATATTCAGAAGGATGTAGGATGCAGTAGTTACTCGGAGATGAAGAGGCTTGCACAGGATAGAGTAGCATGGAGAGCTGCAGCAAACCAGTCCTTGGACTGAAGACTACAACAACAACAACAACAGTGATGAAGTGGTACAAGCAGAGATGATGTTGTGTCTTCTTCAACAAAGTCGAACAGTCTATAGTGATGATATGAATAAACTTGGTCTCTCATTGGGAGAAATGTGACTGTGGCCAGGGTAATAGTTTGGTGACCTCAGAACACTTGCAGTGACCCTAGAACTCTTGCCATGTGTTCACTACATAAGTTCATAAGTTAAAACTCCGTTATGGGCATACATATGGTAAAGATTTTTGAAAATCGGGTTTATAGACTACATTCAAAAGAATGTAAAGTTAAAATTTGAGCTATTTGCTATGGTTACTTATTGCACTCCACAATGGAAAAATGGCAAAAACTGCCTTTTGTGATTTTCTGTGTAAATACAGTAACTTTGGACTTTTAGATCATGACAACAGATAATGATATTGAAAAAAGTTTTGAAGCTACCTGGGAATGTCATCTTCAGAACATATGGTAAAAAATGTGATGATGCACCATACTAAATTTTTCTGGGTCATGGGAAGTATGTAATGTTTAAATTTTGCCCCTGTACTGTAGGATAGCTACAGTATGCTCATTCTTCTGATGGGTATACAAGTGCTCACTAGGCCAATGGCTATCCAAAATACTTGATGACTTAGCTCTGTGATCAATAGAATCCAAGATATTAACTGCTTGAAGATTTTTGAAATATATTAGTACTATGCTCTGTAATGCATGGCCCATTTTTTACAGGAAAATATGACTGTTGCAATAAAGATGCGACACAGAGAGGAAAATGGCTATAGCAGAAATCTAAAGTAATTTCATTAGATAAAAAAGAGTTACCAAACTGCTTTGCAAAGGTAATACTTACAGGTGCTAAATGAGCAGGAAATAAATGTACAGAAAGTGTATGAATGTTTCTGTGTGTTACGTGGAAAACAAAGGAAACGTTTCGAAAAAAGAAGGGTCTATAGAATTCAACGATATCAGAGGCAATCTCATGAAGAAAGTATCACTCTTCACAGGCATATCAGTACATATAAACCTGCAGTTATGAATATTTCAGTGAGCAAAAAATTTTGAATCAAAACTATGACTAACAAGAAAAAGATTATGGTGAGCTGAAATCTCACGTTTCTATGACAAGATAAATGACATTCCCCCCCCCATTCTCCCACACATTGCAACAATTTGTAGATCTTCCTCCACGGATGAGTTCAGACTATGTATGGTACAAGTTTGATGAAGCTATCTGATTATTTGTAAATGCTTTGGTTATATAGACATTGGTTCCCATGTTGAGAAGAAGTGTAGTGTCAACTAAAATGTTTACATCTAGTTGTTCTTTACACCTCATATTCACAGTTGATGGGATATTTCCACATTGGTTTTACAAGATGAGAATTCCCATATTCAAGGAGTCTGAAAAGGTGACTGGATGGAACAATAAATGGAATTTCTGCATCTGAACTCATCATCAATACAGTGTCAATCTTCAGTGAAAACTATTACTTGAACTGAGTGTCCCACATAGATTATTGACTTATATCCAGTGAACTTATTTTTATCTCTGATCACAAATCACATGTTTGCAGATATGTTTCTTACAATTCTAGTGAGCAAGATTTATACAAAGTCTAACATGTCTGAATAAATATTTCCTCTTGGTGCAGGGTGTATTAATATACAAATGTAACATAAAACTAAAAACCACAAGCAGGTTCATGTGGTATTCACCACGATCAAAGCTCCGCACCAAACAATACTGTGCTCCATTATGTGTGGCCGAGAAATGCATCATTGGCTACACTTCTCTGTGCATGGCCCAATGCTAACATCATAGGCTGCCTTTGCACGCACGTGCTTCAGCCCACAGCGAATGGCGACCCATAACACTCAGTGATTGGCTGCCCAGAAAATACAGTGACCCCAACTGCCGGCTCCATTACCTATTGAACCTTATTTACTGCTGCTACTGATGTCTATAAGCCTGTTCTCATTGTGCCATGTTCTACTCCACAAATCAAGAGTGCTACACTGGGTGGTCTACTGTTCGACATTGATTTGGCTGCTCTCGGGACTTAGAATCTGAATGCTGTAATGGAACTCTGACTTCAATTTTCACTAGGCTTAGAATTTCAATGGACTTGTGGTTCTGACAGAATTCTGCATTTCATTTGCATTTCCTGAACATTGGTATGACGACCATCAATTTATACAATTATCTGTAAAGTGTTCATCTGCAGCTTGGCGTTTGGTGACAGAATTATATGTGACAGTATTGCGTCAGTAAACCATAGAATGGTGAAATATTTATTGTGTTATTCCTGATTATAACACAATAAAAATGGTGATGAGCCAGCAACCACCTACATTGGAAGCTCTGCTCAAGCAACCTATGCATCAGCAGGTCAAGAACCAAAAGTTGCTACTGAACACCCTCCAACCATTTCTTCAAAGCTTACTGCAGATGCAAGTAACACAGCAAGTGTCAGCTTCGCCTTCCTTTGATGAGGCTTTCAAGGCCTGGGAAACCTACAAATCAAGATTACTGAAGCATTTCCAAGTATTCTTTGACTGACACCCAATGCAGATACACCCAAATAGAAAAGGAAGTGATGGCCATCATCTTCGCATTACAGAAATTCCACGTTTCTGTTTATGGCACGAAGTTTCACCTCATCATAGACCATAAACCACTGATCTCCTTATTCAATCATGCAGCAAAGGTTCCAAACAGGACTGCTCACTGCCTCATATTTGGCATGGTACCAGTGTGAGATTCACTTCCACAACACGACTGAGCATGTCAATGCTGATGCCCTCTCCCACCTTCCATGGGGACCTGATCCAGAGGTTGACAAAGAAGAAATTCTGTGTTTTCACACTGATGAAGAAGCAGAAGTCACTATAGATTCTTTTCCCATAACCAGCTCCTGTATCGCAGACGCAACTGGCAATGACGAGGTACTCCAACAAGTCCAGAGTCACATGCTTCGTGGATGTCCCAAACGACAACATCCCAAGGCTTCTGCAGCCTTCCATCAGTTCTTTAATGCCCGCCATCAGCTCATGTTGATCAACACAGTACTTGTTTCCAATGAGTGACACCCACAAGTAGTCATTTCTTATTCTTTACGTCGGCACATCCTGCAGCTATTGCCCCTAGGTAGGTCACTGGGGGGGTATCCTGAATTAAACACCTGGCTTGCAGGTTGACTTACTGGCTGGGCATGAAATAGGAGAATGAATGACTCACGCAAAAAATGTCCAGCCTTCCAAAGCCAGCTGGCAGCCCCACGACATTCACTTGCTTGTTGGCCACTATGTGCTTGAATGACTCACGCAAAAAATGTCCAGCCTTCCAAAGCCAGCTGGCAGCCCCACGACATTCACTTGCTTGTTGGCCACTATGTGCTTGCCTGTGGGAGCGGGTACACATTGATTTTGCCGGGCCAGTGTTTAATGCCATGTTCTTGATTTCTGTACATTGTCTGCTGCAATGCCACGTCAACCACCACCACCATCATAGCCTTAGAAAAAAAAAAATTTGTGATTGAAGGTCTACCGAAAGTGTCCATAATGGACAATGGTCCACAATTCTGTGGTGAGGAGTTTCATGGTTTCTGTGCCCAGCATGGCATTAGCCACTTTCCAATGTCCCCCTTCCATGCACAATCTAATGGAGAAGCTGAGATAATGGTCTGCACTTTCAAAACTCAGATGAAGAAATACCTTCAGAATCATTCCACTGATGCATCACTAACTTTTTTTTTTGAGCAATAATAGGTCCACACCCATTGGAGAAAAAAGTCCTGCAAAGCTTCTCCGCTGATGGCAGGCCCTGACCCTCCTGAGCCTGCTCATGCTGATGCCATGGCCACCACCAACATTGCCTGCTTCCTAGTAGATAGTGTCGGAAGTTCCATGCGGCTTTTCGTGGATGATGCTGTAGTATACAGAGAAGTTGCAGCATTAGAAAATTGTAGCAAAATGCAGGAAGATCTGCAGCAGATAGGCACTTGGTGCAGGGAGTGGCAACTGACCCTTAACATAGACAAATGTAATGTATTGCGAATACATAGAAAGAAGGATCCTTTATTGTATGATTATATGATAGCGGAACAAACACTGGTAGCAGTTACTTCTGTAAAATATCTGGGAGTATGCGAACGGAACGATTTGAATCATATAAAATTATGAATCATATAAAATTAATTGTTGGTAAGGCGGGTACCAGATTGAGATTCATTGGGAGAGTCCTTAGAAAATGTAGTCCATCAACAAAGGAGGTGGCTTACAAAACACTCGTTTGACCTATACTTGAGTATTGCTCATCAGTGTGGGATCCGTACCAGATCGGGTTGACGGAGGAGATAGAGAAGATCCAAAGAAGAGCGGTGCGTTTCGTCACAGGGTTATTTGGTAACCGTGATAGCGTTATGGAGATGTTTAACAAACTCAAGTGGCAGACTCTGCAAGAGAGGCGCTCTGCATCGCGGTGTAGCTTGCTCGCCAGGTTTCGAGAGGGTGCGTTTCTGGATGAGGTATTGAATATATTGCTTCCCCCTACTTATACCTCCCGAGGAGATCACGAATGTAAAATTAGAGAGATTAGAGTGCGCACGGAGGCTTTCAGACAGTCGTTCTTCCCGCGAACCATACGTAACTGGAACAGGAAAGGGAGGTAATGACAGTGGCACGTAAAGTGCCCTCCGCCACATACCGTTGGGTGGCTTGCGGAGTATAAATGTAGATGTAGGTGTAGATGTAGATCTTGGTGTGGGCAAAATAATTTGCCCAGCAACCAGCCTAGATTCTGGGAACAATCGTCAGCGCTGTGGCCAGATTTTCCAGGTGCAGCCTTTGGACCGAGTGGAATTTATTTGTTACATTTATAGCTGCTGACTATGTATAAAGTTTATTGCTTTTCATATTTATATCCAAAGTGTTACACATTACTGGGCTTTTGTTGGGTGAAACAATGTAAGCAGTTGTTGAACATTGTAATTACTGTATCTATTGGAATAAGTGGATGTGTTTGTGGTCAACATTTCTCTCAATCAGTTGAACATGAACGAAAATAAATGAAAGATGAGAAAAGCAAAAAAAAAAAACTGTTAAAACATTAATGAATCTTAACAATCTATCTTGCTACCTACACCTTTGCAGTATGATTTCCTGTTCTTACAGAAGGCACATTTACGTATGAGATTTCCACTTTTTATGTAAAATCATAAACATCCATGCAAAAATAAGAAAATCTTATTCTTCTTGGACTCTGAAGGGAAAAAAGTCAAACAATTTTTGTTCTAAGTTTCCAAAATTAGGTACCTTTATCTGGAATTTAGGCTAAATTTGTGAACATTCTCATAATACCGTTCTTAACTGTAGCTTTTCTCAACTAGCTTGCATTTTTGTTAAATTTGCCCTTTTCTTGTATGAAGAAGGAATATAAATTACCATCTTGATATGTGCTGAAGAACAACTTTTACTACAGAAGTGTAGAACACACACACAAAGCACAAACATGAAGAAAACCACACAAAGTTAAAGATGTCAAATAACATAGTTCAATGAGTCTGCAAGTCAAAACTCAAAAGTGCTGTTTCTGTGGTCGATAGTTTTCACAAGTTTATCACTTCTGAAAAAGGCATGTTTTAAATGGTAATGAGCATTTCACAAGTGATAACTCATGGATTGACAGATGTCTGTGCATTACTATATTTTAGTATACACAAGTGCAGTTTACAATTACCAATCTTCAAAAATAATATGATACACACTTCTGATGCAAAAGTTTTTGAGGTTGCACCTGATCCTTGAAATTTACACTCAATGTAAACATTTAAAAATATAACTTGTTCATTTCAGGCACCCTGGAACAGAATGTCAGCAACTACTTGAATGCACAAGCTAACCCAAGTGAGAATAACATATGCTCTTTTTTCAATTCACTCCTTCTGTTCCCTACATCCAATTAGTGGGAGTTGGTCTCATAACATGGATGGTAGAACAGCAGACTATTGGCCTATTGGCTGTGGGTTTGATCCTTGGTAACATCCAATGGTTAACGAAGAAAGTTTTTGGCAACAGCACCTCTGGCAGACTGCTTGAATTTGTGTGCGCAATGGTTTGATGTCTATCTTTAATGGTAATTAAACTGGAAATGGCACAATGTATCAAATTTTTTTTCTTAACAATTATTTTTCAACACAACCTGCCATGCAATAGCCTACAAGCTTTTTAGACTGTTGCTGACCAACCTGTATATAATTTTAAACAAATATTACATATGCAACAATGCACAGTTTTGTTTATCTTTCTCGTAGTCATCTTTAACAGAAAATAGGAAAGCTGTACTTTTTGCATGCCGGATTATGGTTAGAATACTACTATGAAATCTGTATTGTCTGAAACTTTTAATCCTACTCTTTCACAGATTAAAACTATGTGAAATACTGTCATTGTAGCTTCTATCCTCAGAGATACAGAAGCTGAAGAGGTCTTTCTCATACCTCGTATACTGATGATCCCAACTGCTTTACCCATTCATTTTAGGTAGCTTCAGTTCACAATTAAAGTTTTGTTTGCAGTATCAATAAATAAGGTTCAATGTCAGAAAGAGGGGAGGGGTAATGGACATTAAGGGAGAGAGGCAAATAGAGAGGTGGAAGGAGCAGATGCACAGAGAGACAGAGAAGGAGGAGGAGATGGGCAGAGAGAGCTGGGAAAAGGAGATTAGGAAGTATATTCACCTTCCATATATATTTGGCAACTGCAAAGCATTGCTGGGTTTGCTAGTCATTATATGGGCTGTTTGGAAATTCCCATTACAAGCTTTATGACTTCTAGAGGGGAGTGAGTACATAACACTTTGAATAGGAACCCACGTCCTGAAACATACCATTTCGGTTCTATGATGGTTTCAGTTCAGAGGTTTGATGCACTCTGCTGGAGGAACTGAATTAGGTGTGACACAGTACAATTATTAGCTAACTATTTGAAAGGAATCGTCCATTTATGACTTAAATAAATTTTTTTATATTAACACTTCAACATTACTTGATTACATTATTCCAAAACAATAACGAACGCAATAGTTAACACACTGGACTCACATTTGGGAGGATGGTTCAATCCCGCATCTGGCCATCCTGATTTAGGTTTTCCGTGATTTCCCAAAATCACTCAAGGCAAATGACAGGATGGTTCCTTTGAAAGTGCACGGCCGACTTCCTTCCTCATCCTTCCCTAATCCGATGAGACTGATGACCTCACTGTTTGGTCTCTTCCCCCAAACAATCCAACCCAACCCAAGAACAAACCAGCACATTGTATGTACAGAACATTACTGACACATTACAACAGTGGCTTGATGTGGTGATCACCATTTGTTATCACAGACATTTTACCTACAAAACACATTCTGGTACACACTTTCTACCTCATCTGCTGTCTCTTCACTTTCTAATGCAGCCACCAGAACTTGTGCCAGCAGATCTTCCTCTGTCTCTACAGGAATCTTGCAGAAAGACAGACATTAAGTGGCATCAGATGACTGTCTGACATAGTGTACATCATTTGTCTATTCTATTGTATACCGGGACAAGCAACTCTGAGACTTTTCTCTTACCCTCAGCAGATGTGAATGCATTACACATGTGAACTGAAACCGTCATAGAACAGAAATGATATGTTTCTGGACATGGGTTCCCATTCAAAATATTATGTACTCACTTCCCTCTGCAAGTGCTAAAGTTTGTAATGAGAATTTCTCAACATAGTGTACAAGACTCCAAGGATGTGAGGATGATTTTCTAGGTTGACAGGAAGCATGAAAGGAAGTGCTGTGATAGAATATGAATGATGTTTTATAGACAAACGGTTCATTGGAGAAGTAGATTTAGGGAGAAATGCTCTAGTGAAGAAATTGGTCCGTGGAGAAATTGCTTACGAAGAAATAGTGTCATGGAGAGTCAGTTATGTACAAGGACTGGCCATTTGTTTATATATAATACATAGCAATATATGTGTGATTTACGTGAATGAGAGGCAAACAGACAAAAGCTTATCCTTTCCATCCCTCCCCCCTCAATATCCTTGCAGCATCATGTATCAAAGAATGGATGGAGGGCACTGATGATGGCCAATTTACTGTGTTGAACATGGAGGTAATAAAAGGAATATTGATTTCAGTTTCATTCTTGATGAAATGGTGGAATGATTACATGCACCAGTACTCTACTACAATCCTCATAGTATTTTTAGCAGCACCTCTACTGGAAGAATAGTTTTCATTTCAGAGTTGTACCATGATTTGACATCAGAGTTTTTGGAGGGACATAACTAGCATGCTCCAATTCTTTTTCTTAAAAAATCTCAAGCATCCGTGAGATATTGTTGGTGGCAGTTTATTAGAGGGAATACAGGAATGCATTAATGGCTACTGTGATATTTATTTTGCAGCAGCAAGGGATCAGGATCAATTTTTGGAGCTATAATAACATTCTGTATCATGAAGAACACCACTTCTCTGTGCCATTGAGACAGTCCATATTCTTGTAAGAGAGCTAGGGGTAGGAAGAGGAAAGGGTGTTTGTCCTTGGGGGTCTACTTATTTTTTGTCAACACTGAGCTTCATAATTTTTTCTGTTCTTTTTACTAACCACAATGCAAAGGATTATCATGACACCAGTCCTATATGTTAGCTTTTCAGAGACCCAACCATGACAAAATTGTCCCACCTGATATACAAGATAAACAAGACAGATTAAATATCCTCAGATTTAATGAGTAATGTAGTGATTGCAATGAATGCAGGAGATGAAATGACTGAATATTACTGAGCTATCAGTTTAATAAGTAATGGCTTCAAATTATTGACATGAATTATTTACAGCAGAATGGAAAACCTGGTAGAAGTCAATCTTATGTAAGATCAGTTTGGGTTCTGGAGGGATTTAGGAACACACAAGGCAATACTGACCCTATGATTTACCTTAGAAGATGTATTGGAGAAAGACAAATCTGTGTTTCTAGCACTTTTAGTGTACAAGGAGCTCTCCCCAGTCTGAGAATATTTAGGGATACAGTTTAAAAATTTTTATTTCAAAGACACCAACCAAGCCTTTACATAAGCTCTTCCAGTATAGCTTCAACTGCAGCCTATGTGCAAGTCTGCCTGCCTTTCAGTACAGAACCAGGTGAATCCAGTATAAGATGCTGAATTCAACATAGTGTCTCTTTCCTCGTGTCTCTGCTGACTAAACCGGTAACTCCACATCACCATTTAGTCAACAGAGAGTGTCGGTGGTGGGTCATATGTGTGGCCACTAGAGGGCCCTGTGGACAGAAAGCTGTTGCTTCTCTTTCTTGCAATCCAGACACCAGACAGAGCAGAATCTCTTAGTTTCCAGATTTTAGCAAGTATGGATGGCCTAGTGCCTTCTGCCTTTGTCTCTGCTCATCAGGATAGGTCAATGACCACATGAACATTATCTGCTGCCACTTCCATTCCCTATTACTTTTATTTTATCCTCAATGCCCTAGACTGACAGTCAATTTTCACCTTCACCCCAATGTGAATCCTTCTGTATTCCGTAATTTCAGAATATACCATGGGTTTCCTTTAATTAATTATTTCATTGTGCCACTTTCCTTCCAATGCTCACCCATACTGCTCAGCATCCTGTACAGAAGATACAGAGAAAACTTTTGACAGTACTGACTATGAAATTCCGAACCAAACTACAGTTACAAGGGCCAAAGGACATGAAAAGAAAGCAGTACTTAAGAATGGAGTGAGGCAGGGTTGTTGCCTATCCCAAATGTTATTCAATGTGTACATTCAGTAAGCAGTGAATGAACAAAAAAAAATTGGAAAGGCAACTAACGTCCACAGAGAAGAAATAAAAATTTTGAAGTTTGCCCATGAGATTGTAATTCTATCAGACATGACAAAGGACCTGGAAGAGCTATAGAACAGAACAGATAGTGTCCTGAAGAGTTATTGCAAGATGAAAAACAAACATTAAACAAGGATAATGATGGTGATGAAATTAAAGGAAGCAATGCAGAGGAAACTAGATTATGGAATGGGACACTAAAAGTAGTAGATAAGTCTTGTTATTTGGGTAGTAAAATAAATGATAATAGTCAAAGAAGAAAGGATATAAATTGCAAACTAGTAATAGCGAGAAAAGCTTTTACAAAAAAGGGAAATTTATTAACATTGTATACAAATTTAAATATTAAAAGTCTCTCCTGAAGGTATTTGCCTGGAGTATAGCCCTATACAGAAAAGAAACATGTTCAATAAACAGTTCAGATAAAATGAGAATGGGAGCTTTTGAAATGTCGTGCTGCACGCTACAGGAGGAGAATGCTAAGTATTAAATGGGCAGATCAGGCAACTAATGAGCAAAAAGTGAACCAAATATGGGAGAAAAGAAGTTTATGGCACAATTTGACTAAATGAAGGGATCAGTTAATAATTCCAGTTTGGTAATTGACAGATGTACACTTGTGTGTGTGTGTGTGTGTGTGTGTGTGTGTAAGTCATGGAGGGGAGGTGGAGTTGTAAATATTTCACAGGGAGACATGGAGAGCTGTATCAAGTCAGTCTTCAGACTGAAGACTACCATGACAACAAAAACATTATACATGTAAGAGCCAACCTCACAAGAACTTTTTCAGGAACTTCTCTGAAAAAAACTAGGACTCTAGAAGGAATTGTGTCACAAGCAGCCATTGGATTTAGGTACAGAACTATATCATAATATCACAGCTTGAGTGTATAATGAATTCTATATTGTATAAGTAGCAATCTAGAGGTGACATGCTCATTACATGTGAATATATATGATAAAGAGCTATAAATAGTTCAAGTAAAGACAATTCCTGTCTGAAAAATGAATTTATATGTTTAGACATATTTTCTGTTATTAAAAGTATGACTTATACTGTATAATTAATTTACTTTCCAATACTCAATTTTTTGTTGAGTGATTATAGTATTCATGGACAGCAAGAAAAGTTAACTCAAATATGTGAAGAAGAATCATTTTAAAAAATGCAAAGACTGGAATGTAATGAAAAGATTTAGTTGGCTACAACCGACTATGTGAGCTGCCAGTATTTTTTTTATTCACCTGATAAAGATGGACAGTAGTCCATATCATAATTAGTGACTCAGTATAATGTTCAAGAACTGTTGTAAGAACCGGGTTGAACTAAAACATTTTGTATCGCTCAGTTTCAGTAGGAAAATGTGGTGAAAACAAGAGCATCAGAAAGGATGTTTTACCCATGTTTTACCACGTTTCTCATAATCTTAGTGAACACGGGATTTATACCTGTAAACTTAAAGAAAAAGCAAATAAAGAATTTAACACTGTTAACACCAATTTATAAAAGATTTTGGTTATGTATGTGTTGTTTATTATCATAAAGCACTAATTTATATGTTTTGTTCATTTTTGTGTGTGCTGAGAAAATATTGTCTTTCTGAGATCTATACAGCAATGCTCACTCTGCAGATGATACTATACTGTGAGTCGCTGATCACTGTTTGCAATAGGTCAAAGCCTGGTGAGTGGAGAGTATTGCCCAAAATGGCTGTTAGAAAATCTAATATAGGTGAAACTAGAATATATCATCATAAAAGATGAAGAAGAACTGTTAAAACACATTAGCCCTTGGATATGAGTTGAAATGAAACTGAATATTATGTGTTGAATATTTCTACCTTTGATAGAAGTGTTGTTATTTTTTGAAGAGTGAGTATCATATTCATGGACAGCAAGTACAGTTAATCAAAATACATGAAAAAGAATCATTTTACAAAATGCAATGATTGGAATGAAATGAAAAAAATTTAATTGGCTACAAATGACTTCTTTTCTGTTGACAGTATGCACAGTCATATTCAATCATTGCATCTTTATAGTGGTGGTGTGATCAAATCTTTTTGACAAAATAATTAATTCTCAGATAATACAGCACTGTTCAGGATAGTACACATATTACCACTACAGTATGAATCTTCCCATCTTGCCCTGCATCTTACTTTTATTTCTTTCTCAATTCTTTTTCTTTATCTTATATCCACCTTCTACTTTCTGCCCCATGTTGATTTATACATCACCAATACTTTCAATTTAAAATCTGTTTCGTCTCACTTTTTCTTTCAATTCTCCCTCTCTTCCTTAAGCCCCAACCCCTGTTTGCTTGGTTCTCTGTCCATTACCTCAACCTGTAACCACCTCCTTAAGTTCTCTGTCCTGTAGCCTCTCTCATTGCTCCACGTAACCATCCATCATATTTTATCCCGTATCATTCCTCACTCTAAATTTAATTATTCCCTGTCTTTTTCAACTTAGAACTGTCAATCATATGTAACAAGTGTAACAAGGTAATAGGAAAGTGCCAGAAAAGATTATCTGTTTCAAACCCATTTGTAACAGCTCTGATACAGTACACATGTTTCACTCTTAGGAATACTCTGCATTCTACAAGCACCAATCCAAGAATCAAAACTTTTGTATATTTGTTTATTATAGAACTGTAAAAATCGTAGCATATTTTCTGTCCAAGATTTATGTTGTCATTATATAAACAGAAAGATTACATTTGAAAAGCATTAATGACATTTAAAGACCAATTGTGAAATTTTATCCTTTATTGTAGTATCATTATTTGTCCAATTTTTGCAGCCCAAGTCAAAATGCTAGGAAGCAGCATCACAAATTACTCAATAATTGTGAAATTGTGGGTTTATTTGGGGTTTCTGGTGGCTTAATCTTCTTTGCCAGTTCATACACATTTTCATCTGTTATTCTAACCTGAAATTGCAATATACAGAAGGTCAGAAATTGCCACTAAACAGTTTAGGGACCTCTAAAGTATAATGAAACACTATGAACTACAGTTAGAGTTGTACTAGTTAAATTGTATCTTCTCATATCATCACTTAACAGATCATACAGTCATATCACCAGTGCAAGCCTTTGGCTTTCATAAAATATAGGCTCCATCCTATAAAGTGGTGGAGAAAGTAAATGTCTTGTAATTGATTTCATCATAATTGAATTTTAGGCATTTTATTCCAAAAACAGATTTCTCATATTGCAGACATTACCAGACATACTATTAGGTGGATACTATTATTATCTGATTAATTGTTATAATTTTATTCAATATCTGTAAAACATCTGTCTAGCTTATAATCTGACTGGATTAAATATTTAGTTCTATCATAGAATAAGGAAGTGCTTTCTGTCTGCTTCCAATTTGAAAGTGTGAACTGTAAATAGAACAAGAATCATCATCAGCTACCTACTGAATACATACCCTAATAGCAAAAACTAGACAGTCCAGAACAAAAGGAGAGTCACTGTATGTATAGCAATATGATGACATATGCACTTCATACAACATGGAATAAGTTATTACTGTTTGTCCAGCTGACCTTATATCCATGCGAGTGGCACCAACCAAGAGACACAGGGACAGGGACAGGGAGCTGGCAGCATGTTGAAGGCAGAATGTTGCACCTGTCCAATCATGGTTAGGAGAGATTTGGGCAGTGAGAATGGTTTCACATCCATGGGCTCTCCCATAGTAGCCCACTTACCTACTTGCTTTTGAATGGGTTAATGGGGGGCACAGGTCATATTGGTGAAAGGCAGTCCAGATTACAGCTAGCAGCACAGTGAATTGTTGTTGGAGTGTCAAATCCCTGGGTCAGAGGCAGCGTTGAGGATGGGAGCACTGGGGGTTATGAAGTTATGATTCACCACAATGTTAAAAAGCTACGGGCCCTTGTGGATTTCAATGACACTTCGGGTCAACCAGGTGCTGCCCAAATGGGCATACCAAGGCACATGTGCTTCGGATGTAGGCAGAACCCGTACTTAGGTAGGGTGTGCTTCGCGGGTTCAGGAGGCCTAGCAGGGTTTAATGCCTGCAATTGTGTAATATATCAATTGAACTGACCCTGTTGATAGAAACTTTGCACTGGAGGCAAAATGAAAAGAGGCAGTGGTCAAGTGTTCGATGACACTGTGACAACAGAAGACCCCTATATGCGATGCCATGAACTGGGGACTGTCATCAGACACTACTGTGTGTAGTGCTACTTTTATTGCAAAGATTATAGAGAGAGAACTGATGGCAGCATAAGTGGTCACTTAAAAAAATCACTGCCACAGAGGAGGAAGTTGGAAATGGTGTCCACCAACAGCAACCACAAGGTCCCTGAAATAGCCTGAGCCTGGTAAAATTAAAGTGTACTCTCTCCTATGTGTGGTCTGGGTGTGTCCACTGAGTGAACTGTTGTGCCAGGTCCACCTGGTATAGGGAGCATGCATAACAAAAGAGGCAGGCAAGTTCAATGTTAGCACAAATACCCACACAGCATACATTCCACCATGGTAATGCCTTCATGCATTTCATCGTCCACTGTGAGGCATCAAAGAGCTGGAGGACGTAATGCCAGAGCTGCAACAGAATGATGACCCAGCATCCAGTCAACTGTGGTCAACATTAAGATGCTATTTGTATCATTGCAAAATAGTTATGAAATGCTGGCTCTGCTTATTCTGGCCACCCTGATTGCACCACTGACAAAACTTTGTGCAGAACTGGATCACAGGACGGTACCATGGCTACCTTATATGCTGTCAGTGGACATTATTCCATAGTTTGTTTCAGGTGCTGACTGACCACAAAACAAACCATTCAGCAGTGACTGAACTCTTTATCAGGGTCAGTGGGAAGGCAGGATATGGCTTCTGCATTGACGCATTGGGCAGTATGATGAGAGCGGATTTCATAGTTACACCCACTTAAAAACAAACAACCACCATTGCAGACATTTTGCTGTGTTTTTTTTTTATCTAAGACCTTTGTTCAAAAATCAATATTAAAGATTTGCAGTCGTTAATGGATGCACCATTTGTGAGCGTTAACTCTAGGCCTGATGGGTATAGTATCAGCATTACAACATTTTGAAAAAGTCCTTAAGGCATTGAAAAGCCTGTTGAAAGGAAGCTGACTACACAAGTCTGTTGTCATTTCTGCGCAGGTAATAGAGCAGGTGCACAATTTATGCTGCTTGTGGTATAAACTTCGCATAGTAAGTGATTTTGCCAATATTGTTTGAGATTAGTGAACACTGGCATACTTATTACTGCATCAGCATGGTTGCTTGTAGGTGTGATACCTTTGTCACAGAGGATGCGTTGGACTGAGCGTGAAAACACTGCACTAATTGACAAAATAAACCATTTTCCAAGAGTATTTTCAAAAGGAATCTAATGTTCATGCTGTTTTCTGCAAGGAGTGTCTGTTACAATAAAAATATTGGCTATATAGTTTATACAGTGTGGAATACCATGGATCAGTTGCTCTAATTATTTTGGGATGTGGCTGGGAAACCAGCACTAGTAAAATCCACATGGTGTATTTAAGACCAGTAACTGTTTTGATTCGCTCCTGATGGAAGTTGCAGGCTGGCATCTTTTAAAGTAATGTTTGAATAATATTGATGCCCGGCTTGTTTTGCTAACACATGCTCTGGGCACACTGTGGGGTACAGATCAGTGTTGGACTGAGAATTGATGGTTGCCTTAACACATCCCCACATATATGTAAAGAACCATTAGGTTTTTAATAACAACCACAGACATTACCCACTGACTGGTTGAGATCAATGAAATGAGCCCTAGTTCCTGTAGCCACGCAAAATTGTTGCAAACGCCATCTATGACAGCAAACAATAGCGTATGAGCTCTACAAAATTTTGGTACTACTGATGGTTTCATAGATTCGTGGTGTTACATATCATTCCAGAGCAGTGATGTGTATACCTAGATGTTCTTACCGACAAATGATGCTTGTGAATGAAAACCATAAAACAAGTTATTGTAGAGGAGAGCACAAATATCGTACATATTTGTTATTTTATTTGCATGTGAAGAACCATGCTTAGGTACAACAAGTGTCTTCATGAAGGGATGGTGATACAGTAACATCACAAGAAAAAGTACCTACAAAGATGTAAATGAGCTCCTAGTATTGCCAGCCTACTTTGGAGAGGGGCAAAGCCCTTGGAGAACGTGTAACTCTGAAAATGGTTACAAATGTGCGAAAACAAATAATGTCGCCAGAGATTTCCTATTACCTGGCCAGTTGTGACAAAGTGCATGGACATGGAAGAACATTTTCATACCCATACCGTAAAGTGTTTGGAGTATTGCACAGTGTCTGTTCACAATAAGAAGAGAACATTTTCAGTGACCGACAAACATGGAAGTACAAAGAAAACAAGATGCTGTCACAAAAATAATTTGTGAAGCCTCTTCGATGTCTTGAATGTTACTATGCATTGCTAGCAAATGAAATGACGTTGAATAAATTTCATCAGAAACCAGGAGCTGCAAAGACGTGCTGAGCTGGACAAGTTTTAATTTAGCAGATACGACAAGTTAGGGTTGTGTTATTCCTCTGAATGGAACAATAATTTGAGGAGAAGATTCTAGAAATTGAAAAGAAGATGAAAAAAGAAAATCTATTTTCTCTGTGGGTATGCTCCATAGGATTAAGATACATGCTGTAACTGTTTACTGAAAAATCAGTGATGAGGCTGAGACCATAAACATAGATTATATAAATATGGTGTCCTAGAAGAACTGATGGCACAGAATGAAAGCACTGACAATATTTTTAAAGCAGACAAATTTTGTCTTTTTTTCGAAGTTATGCCTGATAAATTTTACATTGTGCAAAATGAAACTTAACAAAGTAGAAATCTCAGCAAGAAAGAGATCTGGTACTCAATAGTGCCAGTGCTGAAAGGCAAGATAAAATTATGTTGCTTGTCACTGTTAATACTGCAAATCTTCATTTCTTCAAAAACATGTAAACTGCCAAGTGAATAGACTTATCGGTGAGGTGTCTGGAAGAACTGATGGCACAGAATGAAAGCACTGACAATATTTTTAAAGCAGACAAATTTTGTCTTTTTTTCAAAGTTATGCCTGATAAATTTTACATTGTGCAAAATGAAACTTAACAAAGTAGAAATCTCAGCAAGAAAGAGATCTGGTACTCAATAGTGCCAGTGCTGAAAGGCAAGATAAAATTATGTTGCTTGTCACTGATAATACTGCAAATCTTCATTTCTTCAAAAACATGTAAACTGCCAAGTGAATAGACTTATCGGTGAGGTGTCTGGATAACAAGAGATTATTTGTCACATAACTAAAAGGGTTTGATCACAAAATGGACAAGGACACAGCTATAACAAACAAACTTCTTCAGGAATCATAAAAGTGTGAGAACCTTTTTTATTGCAGCCATCTTGTTCAACATTATCTGTAACACAATGTGCAATACAATGTCCTGAAGTACATGAAGCCATTAAATTGCCTAGCTGTACTTAGTTGTTGGTTGCTGTAGAACTTCGAGTCACATGTAACAGTACATTGGAATTTCTGGGGAAATATTTTTATATTGTTCATGGCCAAATGGATAAAAATTGTTATGTTGTAAACAATATAATGGAAGGAAACATTCCACGTGGGAAAAATTATATATAAAAACAAAGATGAGGTGACTTACCGAACAAAAGCGCTGGCAGGTCAATAGACACACAAACAAACACAAACATACACACAAAATTCAAGCTTTCGCAACAAACTGTTGCCTCATCAGGAAAGAGGGAAGGAGAGGGGAAGACGAAAGGAAGTGGGTTTTAAAGGAGAGGGTAAGGAGTCATTCCAATCCCGGGAGCGGAAAGACTTACCTTAGGGGGAAAAAAGGACAGGTATACACTCGCACACACGCACGTATCCATCCACACATACAGACACAAGCAGACATATTTAAATATGTCTGCTTGTGTCTGTATGTGTGGATGGATATGTGCGTGTGTGCGAGTGTATACCTGTCCTTTTTTCCCCCTAAGGTAAGTCTTTCCGCTCCCGGGATTGGAATGACTCCTTACCCTCTCCTTTAAAACCCACTTCCTTTCGTCTTCCCCTCTCCTTCCCTCTTTCCTGATGAGGCAACAGTTTGTTGCGAAAGCTTGAATTTTGTGTGTATGTTTGTGTTTGTTTGTGTGTCTATCGACCTGCCAGCGCTTTTGTTCGGTAAGTCACCTCATCTTTGTTTTTATATATTATGTTGTAAACATGTAGAGTGGACAATGTCTATGTTAAAAATTCTGCTGTTGAAGACCTACAGGTAGCCTGCAGAAAACTCAGCAGCATCCAGTTTCAAGGTTTTATTTGGCTTCATAAGAATACTCAAAACATCAGATTTGGACGTAGAAGAAGCAACAGAAGGTTATACAGAAGATTAGTGTTGAAAACTATGCGAAGATGGAATCGGAATCAGGATTACTTCTTTTGAAACATCAGGTTCTGGGCATAATAACTGTGATGTGCAACATGTCTTTGCAGGAAATGTTGAATTGTCTGATGATGTAAATGGTATGATGATTAATCACACAGAAAAGTCTGTACTTCATCATCAGTGCAAATTGAAGCAATATTATCTTCACCCATATTTTTTTAAAAAAAAGGTGTTATTATTGTGTTCCTAAAAAGGAGTTTGTACTCTATTGCAAAAAATAACTGAATTTTCATTACAATAGCACATACAGTTCTTTCTTACATCAGGAATCTTTTTATGCAGATGCATATTAAGATTACTTCTTACATAAAGGTCTGCTATCATACTTCCCTCTTAAATTTTTTCTGTTTAATGTGTGCTTTACTCTCATACCCTTGAAGAGAGTCTTAACAAGATTTTTCTGTATCTCATTTCTTTCTTATAGTTGTATCCAAAATACAGTCTGAAGTGTACTTGTGTTGTGAGTAGCCTGTCATATATCAACAGAAATCCTTACATAAATCTGATTATTCAACAATTTTGGAGACTATTCTCTCTCTCTCTCTCTCTCCCTCTCCCCCCCCCCCCCCCCCCCCGCCCTCTCCCTCTCAGTGTGTGAATGTGTGTGTTTGCGAGATTAGAGCAGTGGTCACCAAACATTTTAGCCTAAGGGCCACACTGGCTCTTCCACTAACAGAAGTTCCAAGGGTCAAGACCTAGCTACAGTCTAAGTTTTCATGAGGCCTGACATCCAGTACTCCTCTGAACTCTCCGGTAGAATTTCAAAGTTCTTGGGATGTTTACCACTGCTCATATGTACTATATACATACTATATACAATAATGCATGCATAATGCTCGGATAGCCTAATGCAGGGGTCTCCAACCATTTTAGCCTAAGGGCAATTCTGGCGCGTCTGTGAAGTCCTAAGGACCAAGATTTAGCTATGTTAAGTTTTCTTGAGGCCTGGCGCCCTAGTGCTGCCAGGAACTTCAGTCCAAAAGTTTTTGTGGTGCTAACCTCTGCTGTCTTTCTTTACAAGCTGACACTGAGTGGTACTGCAATAGTCATTATTCAGTGAACTGCTTGTTGATCATCCTTGAACTGTGGCCTTAATTTCATTTTTTATACATTGCTGCAAATAAATACCATTCATGAAAGTCATTGTTACACACTCTCACAAAACCTTGTTACTTCCATGTGTCATTAACATCATAGCGCGTGGTCAGGGCATAGCATGAGCTGCATACGGTGTTAGCAATGCAGAGTATTTTCCCACATTTCTCACTACACAATGGCAATAGTTCCCAATAGCATTCCTTTTGTGTGAATTCATGTAAATATGGAAAAGGAACAGAAGATAGTGAGTGAAGAAATTTTAAAGACCAATGGAGACACTAATACACTGACATCAAAAGTATCTGGACGCCCCCAAAAACATACGTTTTTCATATTAGGTGCACTGTGCTGCCACCTACTGCCAGGTGCTCAACGTCAGCGACCTCAGTAGTCATTATACACCATGAGAGAGCAGAATGGGGCCCTCTGTGGAACTCATGGGCTTCGAACGTGGTCAGTTGATTGGGTGTCACTTGTGTCACACATCTGCACACGAGATTTCCACACTCCTAAACATCCCTAGGCCCACTTTTTCCAATGTGATAGTGAAGTGGACATGTGAAGGGACACATACAGCACAAAAGCATATAGGCCAGCCTCATCTGTTGACTGACAGGGACTGCCAACAGTTGAAGAGGGTAGTAGTGTGTAATAGGCAGACATCTAACAAGACAATCACACAGGAATTCCAAGCTGCATAAGAATCCACTACAAGTACTATGACAGTTAGGCAGGAGGTGAGAAAACTTTGATTTCATGGTCGAGCAGCTGCTCATAAGCCACACATCACACCAGTAAATGCCAAACGATGCCTCGCTTGGTGTAAGGAGTGTAAACATTGGACAACTGAACTGTGGAAAAACATTGTGTGGAGTGATGAATCACAGTACACAATGTGGCGACGTGATGGCAGGATGTGGGTATGTCGAATGCCATGTGAACATCATCTGCCAGTGTGTGTAGTGCCAACAGTAAAATTCGGTGTTATGGTGTGGCCGTGTTTTTCATGGAGGGGACTTGCACCCCTTGTTGTTTTGCTTAGCACTGTCACAGTGCAGGCCTACACCGATGTTTTAGGCACCTTTTTGCTTCCCACTGTTGAAGAGCAATTTGGGGGTGGCAATCGCATTGTTCAACATGATAGAGCACTTGTTCATAATGCACGGCCTGTGCTGGAGTGGTTACACAAGAACAACATCCCTGTAATGGACTGGCCTGCACAGAGTCCTGACCTGAATCCTAGAGAACACCTTTGGGATGTTTTGGAGAGCCGACTTCATACCAGGCCTCACCAGCCAACATTGATGCCTCTCCTCAGTGCAGCTCTCTGTGAAGAATGGGCTGCCATCCCTGAATAAACCTCCCAGCACCTGATTGATCATATGCCTGTGAGAGTGGAAGCTGTCAAGGCTAAGGAAGGTCCAACACCATATTTAATTCCAGCATTAACCAATGGAGACCGCGACAAACTTATAAGTCATTTTCAGCCAGGTGTCCAGATACTTTTGATTACATAGTGTATTTTGTGACTGAGTCAAATAACAAGGCAATGCGTATAATTTACAATGAAAGAATATCAGTTCCCAAAGAATACAATTATGAGACTAAATATTCTCAGAGTTATTACAAATTTATGGAAGCCAATGGTTAGAAATATATGCTTATTTTATACATGGGTTAAAATCTCAGCAAATATTGTTTAAGAAAGTAGATACTGAACAAGAAGCAGCAACTCATGATAGTTTCTGTGTGGCTCACTCGCTCAATAGCAAAACATGGAAAACAATTTACTGATAGCAACTCAATTAAGGATTGCATGACTAAATCAGTTGAAGAGATGTGTCCAGAATTTATTTTAAAACATCACTTTGTCAGGCAACAATTAGGCTCAAATCATAAATGATATTGCAGAAAATATAGTAACTCAGTTGTCTGAGAAAATTCAGCACATAGAGTGATTCTCTTTGATTCTAGATGAGTCAACAGATGTCTCAGATACTGCACAGGTGTTAATTTTATTGAGGGATAAACGAAAATTATGAAGTGTATGAAGAGCTTCTTGATGTTCATAACATTCATGGCATGGCCATGGGAGAAGAAATTTTTATAGTAGTAGAAAATGTATGTAATATCACATGATTTCAATTATCATCAATACTGTGAGTTTATTAAATAAATTGAAGAAAATGACCTACCATGTAATACAGCGGTACAGTGGCTTAGCTGTGGAAAGCCTCTGACGCGATTTTTTTAAGCTCCAATAACAACTGAAATATTCTTGAATGAAAGAAATCGTCCTCTAGCTTACAAAACTATGTGTGCTTGTAGAAGTTATCATTGTATACAGATTTAACTAAACATTTGAATGACCTTAATTTAAAAGTACATTGAGAAAACCAGCTACTGCCTGACTTGGACACTTGTATTAAATACTGTCAACAAAAAATGGTTTTGTTTCAATCTCAAATGAATGAAAAACCTTATTCAATCTGAAATCAGAAACTACATTTCCTGTAGATTTTGCAATTGAAACTTGAGTGCTTTAAAATAAATTTTGAGTCTCATTTTTCAACTTTTCATACAATTACAATGATATCAAGATTTTCAAAATCCTTTTAATGCCGATATAGACACTCTTGCCCCAGAACTTCAGACAGAAATTTTGATAAAGATAAATATTTAAATTGACCATTGCTGGAATTTTATGAGCATTCCACTCTCACAGTAAGACCAGTTGCACAAGTATGCTTACGGCTTTCTTTCCACTTTCTGCACTTTTTTCTGTCAAAAAAATTCTCAAAACTGAAATACACAAAAAATATTTACAAGTATAAACTAACTGATGAGCATTTGATTTTGCTGCTGATAATTTCCACCAGTAAAATTGGTCCATAACTGTAAACAATTTTAAGTGGGAAGTTGGAGCTACATAAACCTCATTAATTATAATTAAAATGCTTAATTTCTTAAGCCAATTGTCTACGCATGTCACTTAGGCACACTAAATTTTCAAAAAATCCCATGTAATTAATTACAGTTAAATGTTCAATCACATTGTATAATCTGTTAATGTGTATTTTAATTTGCCATAAAATAAAAACAACTGAATATTGTATGTATAAAATTATTTAATTGGATGGATAAAAAATTACTCACCAAGCAGTGGCAGAACATGCAGATAAAAGACTATAGTTATTGTTAAGCTTTTGGAGCCAATGGCTCCTTCTTCAGGCAGAAGGGGAAGGAAGAAGGGTGAAGGAAAAGGACTGGAGAGGTCTAGGAAAAGGGGTGAGTTTGTGAAAGTCACCCAGAACCACGGAACAGGGGAGACTTACCATACGGGATGAGAAGGAAAGATTGTTAATTCTTTCCTTCTCATGTTCTGTGTTCTGCTGCTGCTTGGTGAGTAGACTTTTTATCTATCCAATTAAATAATTTTATCAATAAGTGAATACTGTATGTGTTTTATGTGATTTATTTGCACTCTAACTGCACAAAGCCACTTTACTTAAAGAGTATGTGGTTCATTTGTCAATCTCACTCATAATTAACTCTCATTAACTGATACATTTGTAAAAACATGTACTCAAACAGATTTATGATAAAGTATTGTAATTTTTATTTATAGTGCAGTGTATCCTAATTTAGAAAAAAAAGTTGTCTAAAGAAATCTCTGTGCTTCAAAATTTGTTAAAAAAGAGGTATAGCATTATTGTTAGTTAAATTTGTGGTATGCATAGCTACTGCCTTTTGAGCATCTTTAATGAATTTGTGTTAGTTGGTGATGACACATCAGAATTGTAATTCAGGAGCAGATACTGCAAGGAAAAGGATTACAATGCAATGGTGAAGAAAAGATCTTGCAACATCATTGCAGAGAATTTGCAACATCGTCACGGAAGCCCGAGCAGTGGTACAGAAAACAACAATTGCCATGCAAGGTTCAATACGGTCTGTAGAGCTGACTGAATACAGCATTGTCAGAGCTTCTACCTCACAGAGCAGTAGTTTATTGGAGAAGGCATGACTTAGTGTTCATTTATAGTGGTGAAAGAGACTGATCCACAGGGTGGTTTTTGAAATGGTTATTATTGACTGAAAAAAAAATAGCACTCTACAGACTCTTTTTGCGAAACATCATTCGTTAAGCTAGTCACTTTTTTCTCATTGTGCAAATCACTCATTATGTGAGGTGCTTGATAAGCAAGGTTCGACTCTAATACAAAAAAAGTTGTGGCGGGCTGGATACCATACGTGTCTGACCTATTACCGCTGGCCAGACTGATGGTGTTCATGGACCACTGTTGGCCCGCAGGCTGTAATTTGGAAACCTCTATATTAGAGTGTTCAGTTGTGAGTTCATTCGTGTCTTTCCTTAAAAAATTTGAAACAAATATGGTCAAAATGCATAAAATGTAAAAAACACAAAATACAAACTCTGTTAGAAATGCGACCACTTTCCCTCATTTTCATTATCTGTCGCCAGCACACTTTCATTAGTCCTCAGACTGTAGAACTGTAAACATTGTCATTATTCTAAAACCTTCTGAAACTTGAATATAAAAGCAGAGTAAAGGCTGAAACAGCTCAGAAAAGTGTATCTGGCTGAAGCCAAGCATTGACTAGCTGTGTCCTTTCTGCCGATCAGCGAAGACTTAATTTACCTATTAGTGATCTGTACCATCATAGTGAGGTGATAATATGCACATTTATACACCACTTAAGAAAGGAAGCTTAAGGTTTAACGCCATTAGACACAGAGCACAAGCTTGGATAAGGGGTGAGTGAATCAGGACAAACAGTCTTGCAAAGTAATTCTGAACATATTCTCAAACAACTGTGTCAAACAAGTTGTCCTACAGCCCACAAGCAAAAGAAATATTTCAGACTATCTGGCTATGTATAAACATGATTTTTTCACAAGAGATGTCAACGAGAGACAAATGCTGTTACAATGATAATTAAAGGCAACAGTACAGGAGGGTACTTCTATGTGGTTAAACCGACAGATCATTACTAATAATCTACTTAAAAAATAATATGAGAACAATTGGTTCAAATCCAAAAAATGTAGAAAAACTATGGTTAAAGGTCAAAGACATAGGAAGCTACAGTTTAGGCAAACACTATCGAGCTGCGAGCTGCCCCAGCTTTGTGTGGGTAACATTAACCATCTATGGCTAGTTGACTTGTCTGGTGTACTGGTAACAGATTCTACACATTAATCTTCATCATGAATCAGTCTGTCTGTTAGCGAAAGCAGTATCACAATTCCTGCAGTCATTCCTCAGATTTGTTGTTGTGGCCTGGTTTGATGCAGCTCTCCATGCTGTTCTATCCTGTGCAAGCCTCTTCATCTCAGAGTAACTACTACTACCTACATCCTCCTGTATCTGCTTACTGGATTCATCCCTTGGTCTCCCTCCACAATTTTTACCCTCCACACTTCCATTTGTGATCCCTTGATGCCTCAGAATGTGTTCCACCAACCGATCCCTTCTTCTAGTCAAGTTGTACCAGAAATTCCTCTTCTTCTCAGTTCTCTACAGTACCTCCTCATCAGTTATATGATCTGCCCATGTAATCTTCAACATTCTTATGTAGCACCACATTTCAAAAGTTTCCATTCTCTTCTTGCCTAAACACTGTATCGTCCATATTTCACTTCCATACACTCCATACTTTCTGAAAATACTTCCTGACACATGAATCTATACTCGATGTTAACAAATTTCTCTTCTTCAGAAACGCTTTCCTTGCCATTGCCAGTCTACATTTCACCTGATTTATTTAGACTACTACCTGATTTATTTAGACTACATTCCATTATCCTCGTTTTGATTTTGTTGATGTTCATCTTATATCCTCCATTCAAGGCACTGTCCAGTCCATTCAACTGCTCTCCCAAAACTTCAAAGTTTTCATTTCTTCTCCCTGGACTTTAATTGCTATTCCAAATTTTTCTTTTGTTTCCTTTACTGCTTGCTCAATATACAAACTGAATAACATTAGGGATAGGCTACAACCCTATTTCACTCCCTTTTCAACCACTGCTTCTCTTTCATGCCCCTCAACTCTTACGATTGCCATCTGGTTTCTGTACAAATTGTAAATAGCCTTTCGCTCCCTGTATTTTACCCCTGCCACCTTTAGAATTTGAACGAGAGTATTCCAGTCAACATTGTCAAAAGCCTTCTCTAAGTCTACAAATGCTATAAACATAGGTTTGCCTTTCCTTAATCTATCTTCTAAGATAAGTCATAGGGTCAATATTGTCTCGTGTGTTCCTACCTTTCTACATAATCCAAACTGATCTTCCCCAATGTTGGCTTCTAGTAGTTTTTCCATTCATCTGTAAGGAATTTGTATTATTATTTTGCAGCTGTGACTTATTAAACTGATAGTTTGGTAATTTTCACACCTGTCAGCACCTACCTTCTTTGGGACTGGAATTATTATATTCTTCTTGAATATGCACATTTATACAACATCTTGCTCACCAGATGGAAGAGTCTTGTCATGGCTGACTCTCCCAAGGCTATCAGTAGTTCTAACGGAATGTTGTCTGCTTCCAGGGCCTTGTTTCAACTTCGGTCTTTCAGTTCTCTGTCAAATTCTTTCTGGTACTGTGTGCCGCGGAATTTGAATCCCCGCCGGACATCATGGATGTCGAAGACCCCAAGAGATCTCTGCACCATCGCGGCATAAGCTGTGGCGGCGCATGCCTCCTGGCCCGCATTTAGTTTGAGGGCACCACAGTGGAACACGTGGTTCCAGCGGCCAACAGCGGCACCCCCGATAGAGTATTTAAGCGCCTGCCTCTCGCTCAGCCAGCCGGTCTAACCTTGCATACGTCTCTGGACACATTGCCTCGCCTTAGACAGCTTATTTACTTTCTTGTTCTGTGTACGAGTGGATGTGGTTGTTAGTTTTCTTGTGACTCCACTGATTCAATCTTGTTGTTGTTCATTCTGTCCTTTGTTGTTCGTGTCTGTCCTCTCCCGCTGTGTTGTTGTTCATGGGCCGCTCTGCCGACCCCACCACGCTTTCTGTCACTTCAACCCCGTGACCGTTCTGGTCGCTGTTACAACATTTTTCAGGCAGTATCATATCTCCCATCTCATCTTCATCTACATCCTTTTCCATTTCCATAATTTTGCCCTCAAGTACATAACTCTTGGTAGATCCTTTATATACTCCTTCCACCTTTCTGCTATCCCTTCTTTGCCTAAGACTGGTTTTCCATTGATTCTTTTCTCCACACGCCCGGGTTCGATTCCCGGCGGGGTCAGGGATTTTCTCTGCCTCGTGATGGCTGGGTGTTGTGTGCTGTCCTTAGGTTAGTTAGGTTTAAGTAGTTCTAAGTTCTAGGGAACTGATGACCATAGATGTTAAGTCCCATAGTGCTCGGAGCCATTGGAACCATTTTCTTTTCTCCAAAGGTCTCTTTAACTTCCCTTTAGGCGGTGTCTACCTTACCCCTATTGTCATATGCTTCTACACCCCTAAATTTGTCCTCTAGCCATTCCTGCTTAGCTATTTTTCACTTCCTGTTGATCTCATTTCTGAGACGTTTTGATGTCTTTTCACCTGTTTCATTTACTGCATTTTTATATTTTTTCCTTTCATCAATTACATTCAATTACCCAAGGATTTCTACTAGCCCTTATCTTCTTGCCTACTTGATCCTCTGTTGCCCTCACTATTTCATCTCTCAAATCTAGCCATGCTGCTTCTACTGTATTCCTTTCCCCTTTTCTTGCCAATCATTGCCTAATGCTCCCTCTGAAACTCTCTACAACCTCTGGTTTTTCACTTTATCTCCTTAAACTTCTACCTTTTTGCAGTTTCTTCAGTTTTAATCTACAGTTCATAACTAATAAATTGTGCTCAGAGTCCACATCTGCCCCTGGATATGTCATACAGTTTAAAACCTGGTTCCTAAATCTCTGTCTTCCCATTATATAATCTATCTGAAACCTTCTGGTGTCCGGGGCCTCTCCCACTTATACAACCTTCTTTCATGATTCTTAAAACAGGTGTCAGCTATGATTGAGTTATTCTCTGTGCAAAACTCTACCAGGCAGCTTCCTCTTTCATTCCTTACCCCCAGTGCTTATTCACCTACTACTTTTCCTTCTCTTCCTTTTCCTACTATCAAATTCCAGTCTCCCTTAACTATCTGAATAATTTCTTTTATCTCATCATCCATCTCTTTTCTCTCTTAATCATCTGCAGAGCTAGTTGGCATATAAGCTCATTCATACTACTGTGGTGGGTGTGGGCTTCCTGTCTGTCTTGGCTACAATAATGCATTCACTCTGCTGTTCATAGTAGCTTACCTGCATTCCTATTTTCTCATACATTATTAACCCTACTCCTGCATTGCCCCCATTTGATTTTGTATTTCTAGCCCTGTATTCACCTGACCAGAAGTCTTGTTCCTCTTGCCACTGAACTTCACTAATTGCCACTATATCTAACTTCAACCTAACCATTTCTGTTTTTAAATTTTCTAACCTACCTGCCTTATTAAAGGAGCTGACATTCCACATTCCGATATGTAGAATGCCAGTTTTGTTTCTGCTGATAACGACGTCCTCCTGAGTAGTCCTTGACCAGAGATCCAACTGGGGGCCATTTTACCTCTGAAATATTTTACCCAAGAGGGCACCATCATCATTTAACCATATGGTAAAGCTGCATTCCCTTGGGAAAACTTCCAGCTGTAGTTTCCCTTTACTTTCAGTCATTCGCAGTACCAGCACAGCTTCACTGTTTTGGTTGATGTTGCAAGACCAGTTCAATCAACCACACTGTCGCTCCAGCAACTATTGAAAAGCCTGTTGCCTCTCTTCACATACAGATAGAAAAACATGCCAGAGGACTTTATGATACGTAGTGACAGATATGCACAGATTCTGCTCAAGCAATGATGCTCACTGGAGTTGTGGCGAATAAAATATGGACCAGGTAACAATAGTTATAAATTATATAAAAAACTTTCCTCATGAATCAGTATATTTATTTGTAAACATTATGTCAAAATCTCTACTGTTGTTCTTGAGATTATTTGTAATGTAAAAAGAAAAACTGTGTACCTAAAATGGAGTTATCCACAAATACGTAAAGCTATCAGCCTCTGTGTGTGTAATTTGTACTTTAATTTAATTTTCTATGTTTTTTTTAAATAATAAATTTATGCATTAATAATTGTACAGGAAATTAAGTAACATAATGTGAAATGGACAAGAAAGAATAAAGTAGCTGTTTTGATGAGTGACCGCTGTGCAGGTTCATGTAATGTGTCAAAATAAAAATAATTGTAACAAGACAATATAATAGTATGTGATAGGAACAATTGTTTACAGATTGTGTAATATATTTGGTTGAAGAATTTGAATATTATGAAAAGTGTACAGAAACGAATGATAATCAGTTATATGGATATCAGTTTCACTAGCACACTGTGTCACGTGACAACTCAGACAGAGATGCGAAGCAGAGGGCCTCTTGGTGGTGGGAGCTGCATAGTTATGGTGGGCTAGAACAAGCTGGGGGTTACATGTGTATGAGTTGCAAGGTAGGAATAGGCCTATAGCATTATTCAGAAACTAATCTCCAGTTTACAAGTTTGTGAGATGAGAATTTTGACTGTGAACATAGTGCAACTTACAGTGTCTGTAACGTAGTGAACAGTTTATTTACCTACAACTGCTCTGCTAGAATTATTTCAGATTCCAATTGGACCATTGTGTATAGTATGTGTAGGACCATTATTCATAGCAAAGTATGTTTCTATGAATAAAGCAACAGTCCCAAACAATGGAAACTCCAGGTATGAATATCACAATGTAGGAAGACAGGGAAGAGTAGATATACAAACAAATCCACAGCACAGCCATGGGCATCCGCATGGCATCCTCCTATGACAAATGGGCCATCTAGAGGAGATCTTCCTAGGCTCCCAAAACACCAAAACCCTTGTCTGGTTATGGTTCACTGATGATATCTTCGTGATCTGGACACAGGGGCGTGATACCCTATCTTCGTTCCTTAACAACCTCAACACCCTCTCTCCCATTTGCTTCATGTGGTCCTTCTCAACCCAGTGTGCCACCTTCCTAGATGTTGATCTCCTCTCTGATGGCCTATTCCACACCTCTATCCACATTAAACCCACTATACACCAACAGTACCTGGATTTTGACAGCTGTCATTCATTTCACACCAAAAAACTCCCTCCCCTACAACCTGGTCAGCTGGGAATGGTGTATCTGCAGTGATAAAAATTCCCTTACTCAGTATGTAGAGGGTCTCACCAAGGCCATCACAGACCTGATCTGAAAATACATCTCCCTTTCCATTTCCCTTCACATTCTCTGTTCCTGTAATCATCCTGGCCTCAACCTACAGTAACTACTGACCCACACTTTCCACCCAACAGTTTCCACCACCTCTGTCCTATCATCTCTCTCTCCATTCTCATCTCCCATTCTGTTTATTTGCCACCATCTGCCAATGTATCTGCCCATTTTTCCTCACTTCTCTACTTTTTGTGCTCCCTTTTTCGACACCTCCCTGCCCCACAACTTCCTAATGCTGCACCGGTTGACGTTCAGTCCGTGCACACTCCACCAGACAGCATTCATCTCTCTCCCTGCCCATATACTACTACCCTTTCCCCCTTCCAGCTGCTTGTATCCCACGTGATAGATGCATTCCAGGCCAAGATGCTGGAGCTGGTGGTCATGTGTACATGAGGTGTGCTTGCTTGTGAGTATGAATGGTGTGTGTCTCTCTTTTACTGGTGAAGGCCGTGGCTGAAAGCTTTGTGTAAGTGTCTTTTAATTGTGCCTGTCTGCAACTTAATGTGTCTTCTTTGTGCTAAGTAGCAATCTGTCTCTCCTACATTGTTAAAGGAACATTATAATTCAAGTGTACCCTAAATGTATATTAGTACCCTGAGAGATTATAGCCTTAATTCCCAGTTCCATTACTTAATTTACTTTTGTCTTATATACCAGTATTGCACTGACTGATCTCTTAGGCTACCTTAAGAATTGTTATTTGGTTACATAAGGGCATAATGCAATGGTGTGCAATGGAACCTCTGTACAGGTGAGCATTTAATAGGTTGTGCACTCACCCTCTGCTGGATCATTAGCAGTAATAGTTACAACTAACCATAGGTAACACTGCCTAGCCTTCATATATAGGCAGAAAAACATGATGGGGAACTTGATTTTAGTTATATGTGTAGATGTACCACTTAAAGTAATAAAATAAGACAATTAACAGCTTGGTGAAGTTGTATCATTCAGTGGATGCTGTGAAAACTCTCACTACAAAATGGAATATTGGGAAACATAAATAAAACTTAATAGAAATGTGTGAATCCTACAATAATTTCCAGTCAGACATTTTACATTATGTACACTGTTGAATTTCCAATATCATATTTAATGAGAATCCCTGACACAGCACTATTTGCTGACTGGAAAAAGGGTGCATATCACATATGTTTACAAGAAGGATAAAAGAATAGATGCATGAAATTACAGTCTAATAATGTTAACATGCATCTGTTGTAGACTCCTGGAGCATATTTTCAACTAAAAAATTATAACAATCATGGAGAAAAAAGCTTATATTCAGGGAAAACCACTAGTGTGAAACACAAGTAGCTTTATTCATACACAATTTCTTGCAAATAATTTATGCAAGTGATAAGGTTGATGCTATCTTTCTAGAGAATTCCACAGGGTATTCAACACAATCATATTATCAGATAATATTCAGAATAAGATAATAAAGAATATCTTCACAGAAATGTAACTGGATCAAAGAAATAATAATTAATAGAATGCAATTCATTATAATGAGTAGAAATTTTGTCCAAGTCTTTGTGTTATTTCCCTATGATTGGTCAATGACTGTCCAGAGGAAAGTTTCATTCTAGTCCTCACACCAAGGAAAAATGCTTAATAATACCAGGGATTGAGCTTGCAGTAACACACACTAACTGCTCAGCTGTTGAGGCAATACTACTGACTTAAGGACTGTAACGAATTGGTACAGCTTTTACAAACAATGACAGAAATGTTCAGGAAGTTTAAATGTGAATATTGGCAAGAAAGGCAGAGTTGTTCTTGTGTAATGCTGTCAAGTAATCTAGAAAACCAGTATTTGAGGAAATTAATTTAGGAAAAGCAATGAATCCAAAAGCCCACTGCACTATGAAGAGCTGGTGCCACACGGAGAGTGGTAACTTCTCCTGCTAAGAGCAGAGGCTGGGTATGGGGCTAGTTCTGTAGCCGCCTGTGTCCCTCTCAATCCTCTCATTATGTATAGCTGTGATGAGCTTGATGTCTACCGTGTACATGAAATCTGGCCAGGATTTTTATACAACCTGGAGCACACAATTGGCTTCAAAAGACCTGTACTAAGACAGTAAGATGTTCAGTGCCTTCAGAAATCTTCCTTTTACGTTACATAGATGTGGTAACTGCTGCATCTGGGAATAACATGAGGTCAGATGAATCTTTGAATCTCAGAGTAGTGTCCCTTATTTGAAAGTCGAGCAAATCAAAATTTTTGGGAAGCACTTAATAAAAATTTTTGGGAAGCACTTAAAATCACACACACACACACACACACACACACACACACACACACACACACACACACACACACACACACAACCTGTAGAAAATTTAAGAGCTGTTTTTCAGGTGGATTATTGTGGCAGGATTTGAAGAAAAATAAAACAAACATCAAACATCCCACAAACATGGGATGTTGGCACTGAACTGTTTACCAGGAGCCCAATGCAACACTGACAGAAATGGTAAGTGTTACACCATGAAGCACCAGCCCAATATTTACCAAACTTTGTGGAGATATCACCACGTAATAGGTATTATCAAACTTTATTCCATTTGGAACTGATGACTATCATCATCATCAGTATGAGGTGTGACATCCAGAGACACCAATTCTCCTGCTCATATGGATCAAACAGACCTTCTCAAACTCAAAATTTTAAAAAAAGTTGAATGATAACAGATAAATGTCAATGGAAACCCTATTAACAGAGGTATTCTAGAATATTATGCCTCCAAGCAGTTTCCTATCCTTTTTCTGTATCTTAAAATAGTCTTATTTAATGCTGCTCTGACAGGAAAACCTACTGTGTAGCCATCACCAATAGGGACAGCCTTTTGACAGTGGATCAATGCCTCTTGATACATACTAAGAGCATACCTACCAGATGTATGGTGTTTGACTTGAAAAATAAAATAAATAAAAATTAGTAAGTTTTAGCTAATGGAACATAAACATGTTACGAGCAATATTTCTGAAATTTTCATTTCCATTCTGAAAATAATATCTAATTCCTGAGGTCAGTGGCTTTATTTAGCATTAAGTATCCTTATGAGAATATATTAAAGAAAATACTTATGCTACTGCAGCAAAAAGAACAAAAGGAAAAAAAAAACAGAACATATGTTTGATGCCTACAAAATTCTTTAAATTACAGGAGAGTACTTACCATCAACTGATTAATGTAGTATTCATAAGGGATGTTCCCTGTTTCACCATCAATAGCAATAGCCATCATTTCATCCAATTCTTCCTGAGTGAATGGTTCACCTTCTTCCATCATTGCTTTACTCAGAAAATCTTTGGTGAGATACCCCTTGTTCTCTGGATCCAGTGTCAGGAATGCCTTTAAGAGTTCTTCAGGTGAAGCTGGTTGCAATCTACAAGATGATAAAAGCAAAGTAAATAATGTTTAAATTAGTATAAAATAAGGGTTCAAAAGATGTTTTAAATTATAATGATTACAAATAAAATTACTACACTTTTAGGAATAGTATTATGTTGGTGCACAAGTTTGTAGCACTTTTGTTTTTGTTTTGCACGTTGGTATTCCGGTTACTATGGATTTATTATTGATTGTCATTTCTTATTTGTTGTTCACTGTTGCTCTTTGAGTTTACTTATTGTAATTTTGTGATCTGGAGATAGTGTGTGGGGCTGTGGACACTAGAACATGGAGTGCCAGGTGGAGAAATAGGAACATTTCTGATATATTCTTCTGTTTGAGTTCAATAGAGGGGTGACAGCAATATAGGCAGCCACAAACATTTATGACACGTATAGGGCAGTGTTGCTGGACAGAGCATGGCAAGAAAATTGTTTCCTCCTTTCAAGGAGGATCATGTTTACATTAGTACTCCACATTCAGCAAGAACTTTAGAGTCTGATTAAGATTGTTTAAACACATTAATCCACAATGATCCATGTCTGTGCCTGAGAACTGGCAAATGTGATGCCAGGCGGGTGATGGAGCCCCTTAGGGAAATAGCGGGAAGGTCAGGGAAGAAGGCCAGTGTTCACTCTGTCTGCTTGCCGGGTGGTCTCATCCGAGATGTGGAGGAGGCCCTACCGGCGGCGATAGAGAGCACTGGGTGCACCCGACTGCAAATTGTTGCTCATGTCGGCACCAATGACTCCTGCCGTCTGGGTTCAGAGGTCATCCTCAGTTCGTACAGGCGGTTGGCGGAATTGGTGAAGGCGGAAAGCCTCGCTCGCGGGGTGAAATCAGAACTAACTATTTGTAGTATCGTTCCCAGAACCGATCGCGGTCCTCTGGTTTGGAGCCGAGTGGAAGGCTTAAACCAGAGGCTCAGACGATTCTGCGGAGATCTGGGGTGCAAATTTCTCGACCTCCGCTATCGGGTGGAGAAATGTAGGGTCCCCCTGAATAGGTCAGGCGTGCACTACATGCCGGAAGCGGCTACAAGGGTAGCAGAGTACGTGTGGAGTGCACATGGGGGTTTTTTAGGTTAGAGAATCCCCTCCTGAGACGCAGCAAGGTAGGAGTAGGCAAAATGCAACAGGGAATAACAATATTAATGTGCTAATAGTAAACTGCAGGAGCGTCTACAGAAAGGTCCCAGAACTGCTCTCATTAATAAACGGTCACAACGCTCATATAGTACTAGGGACAGAAAGTTGGCTGAAACCAGACGTAAATAGTAATGAAATCCTAAACTCAGATTGGAATGTATACCTCAGAGACAGGCTGGACAGTGAAGGGGGAGGTGTGTTTATAGCGATAAGAACTGCAATAGTATCGAAGGAAATTGACAGAGATCCGAAATGTGAAATGATTTGGGTGAAGGTCACGGTTAAAGCAGGCTCAGACATGGTAATTGGATGTCTCTATAGGCCCCCTGGCTCAGCAGCTGTTGTGGCTGAGCACCTGAAGGATAATTTGGAAAATATTTCGAGTAGATTTTCCCAACCATGTTATAGTTCGGGGTGGAGATTTTAATTTGCCGGATATAGACTGGGAGACTCAGACGTTCATAACGGGTGGCAGGGACAAAGAATCCAGTGAAATTTTTTTAAGTGCTTTATCTGAAAACTACCTTGAGCAGTTAAACAGAGAACCGACTCGTGGCAATAACATATTAGACCTTCTGGTGACAAACAGACACGAACTACACTCCTGGAAATGAAAAAAAGAACACATTGACACCGGTGTGTCAGACCCACCATACTTGCTCCGGACACTGCGAGAGGGCTGTACAAGCAATGATCACACGCACGGCACAGCGGACACACCAGGAACCGCGGTGTTGGCCGTTGAATGGCGCTAGCTGCGCAGCATTTGTGCACCGCCGCCGACAGTGTCAGCCAGTTTGCCGTGGCATACGGAGCTCCATCGCAGTCTTTAACACTGGTAGCATGCCGCGACAGCATGGACGTGAACCGTATGTACAGTTGATGGACTTTGAGCGAGGGCGTATAGTGGGCATGCGGGAGGCCGGGTGGACGTACCGCCGAATTGCTCAACAAGTGGGGCGTGAGGTCTCCACAGTACATCGATGTTGTCGCCAGTGGTCGGCGGACGGTGCACGTGCCCGTCGACCTGGGACCGGACCGCAGCGACGCACGGATGCACGCCAAGACCGTAGGATCCTACGCAGTAGGGGACCACACCGCCACTTCCCAGCAAATTAGGGACACTGTTGCTCCTGGGGTATCGGCGAGGACCATTCGCAACCGTCTCCATGAAGCTGGGCTACTGTCCCGCGCACACCGTTAGGCCGTCTTCCGCTCACGCCCCAACATCGTGCAGCCCGCCTCCAGTGGTGTCGCGACAGGCGTGAATGGAGGGACGAATGGAGACGTGTCGTCTTCAGCGATGAGAGTCGCTTCTGCCTTGGTGCCAATGATGGTCGTATGCGTGTTTGGCGCCGTGCAGGTGAGCGCCACAATCAGGACTGCATACGACCGAGGCACACAGGGCCAACACCCGGCATCATGGTGTGGGGAGCGATCTCCTACACTGGCCATACACCACTGGTGATCGTCGAGGGGACACTGAATAGTGCACGGTACATCCAAACCGTCATCGAACCCATCGTTCTACCATTCCTAGACCGGCAAGGGAACTTGCTGTTCCAACAGGACAATGCACGTCCGCATGTATCCCGTGCCACCCAACGTGCTCTAGAAGGTGTAAGTCAACTACCCTGGCCAGCAAGATCTCCGGATCTGTCCCCCATTGAGCATGTTTGGGGCTGGATGAAGCGTCGTCTCACGCGGTCTGCACGTCCAGCACGAACGCTGGTCCAACTGAGGCGCCAGGTGGAAATGGCATGGCAAGCCGTTCCACAGGACTACATCCAGCATCTCTACGATCGTCTCCATGGGAGAATAGCAGCCTCCATTGCTGCGAAAGGTGGATATACACTGTACTAGTGCCGACATTGTGCATGCTCTGTTGCCTGTGTCTATGTGCCTGTGGTTCTGTCAGTGTGATCATCTGATGTATCTGACCCCAGGAATGTGTCAATAAAGTTTCCCCTTCCTGGGACAATGAATTCACGGTGTTCTTATTTCAATTTCCAGGAGTGTATTTGAAAAAGTTAACGCAGAACAGGGAATCAGTGATCATAAAGCGGTTACGGCATCGATGATTTCAGCCGTAAATAGGAATATTAAAAAGGGTAGGAAGATTTTTCTGTTTAGAAAAAGTGACAAAAAGCAGATTTCAGAGAACCTGTTGGCTCAACACAAAAGTTTTGTCTCAAGTACAGATAGTGTTGAGGATCAGTGGACAAAGTTCAAAACCGTCGTACATAATGCGTTAGATGAGTATGTGCCAACCAAGATCGTAAGAGATGGAAAAGAGCCACCGTGGCACAACAACCGAGTTAGAAAACTGCTGCGGAAGCAAAGGGAACTTCACAGCAAACATAAACATAGCCAAAGCCTTGCAGACAAACAAAAATTACGCGAAGCGAAATGTAGTGTGAGAAGGGCTATGCGAGAGGCGTTCAATGAATTCGAAAGTAACGTTCTATGTACTGACTTGGCAGAAAATCCTAAGAAATTTTGGTCTTATGTCAAAGCGGTAGGTGGATCAAAACAAAATGTCCAGACACTCTGTGACCAAAATGGTACTGAAACAGAAGATGACAGACTAAAGGCCGAAATACTAAATGTCTTTTTCCAAAGTTGTTTCACAGAGGAAGATTGCACTGTAGTTCCTTCTCTAGATTGTCGCACAGATGACAAACTGGTAGATATCGAAACAGACGACAGAGGGATAGAGAAACAATTAAAATCGCTCAAAAGAGGAAAGGCCTCTGGACCTGATGGGATACCAGTTCAATTTTACACAGAGTACGCGAAGGAACTTGCCCCCCTTCTTGCAGCGGTGTACCGTAGGTCTCTAGAAGAGCGTAGCGTTCCAAAGGATTGGAAAAGGGCACAGGTCATCCCCGTTTTCAAGAAGGGACGTCGAGCAGATGTGCAGAACTATAGACCTATATCTCTAACGTCGATCAGTTGTAGAATTTTGGAACACGTATTGTGTTCGAGTATAATGACTTTTCTGGAGACTAGAAATCTACTCTGTAGGAATCAGCATGGGTTTCGAAAAAGACGGTCATGTGAAACCCAGCTCGCGCTATTCGTCCACGAGACTCAGAGGGCCATAGACACGGGTTCACAGGTAGATGCCGTGTTTCTTGACTTCCGCAAGGCATTCGATACAGTTCCCCACAGTCGTTTAATGAACAAAGTAAGAGCATATGGACTATCAGACCAATTGTGTGATTGGATTGAGGAGTTCCTAGATAACAGAACGCAGCATGTCATTCTCAATGGAGAGAAGTCTTCCGAAGTAAGAGTGATTTCAGGTGTGCCGCAGGGGAGTGTCATAGGACCGTTGCTATTCACAATATACTTAAATGACCTTGTGGATGACATTGGAAGTTCACTGAGGCTTTTTGTGGATGATGCTGTAGTGTATCGAGAGGTTGTAACAATGGAAAATTGTACTGAAATGCAGGAGGATCTGCAGCGAATTGACGCACGGTGCAGGGAATGGCAATTGAATCTCAATGTAGACAAGTGTAATGTGCTGCGAATACACAGAAATAAAGATCCTTTATCATTTAGCTACAAAATAGCAGGTCAGCAACTGGAAGCAGTTAATACCATAAATTATCTGGGAGTACGCATTAGGAGTGATTTAAAATGGAATGATCATATAATGTTGATCGTCGGTAAAGCAGATGCCAGACTGAGATTCATTGGAAGAATCCTAAGGAAATGCAATCCGAAAACAAAGGAAGTAGGTTACAGTACGCTTGTTTGCCCACTGCTTGAATACTGCTCAGCAGTGTGGGATCCGTACCAGATAGAGTTGATAGAAGATATAGAGAAGATCCAACGGAGAGCAGCACGCTTCGTTACAGGATCATTTAGTAATCGCGAAAGCGTTACAGAGATGATAGATAAACTCCAGTGGAAGACTCTGCAGGAGAGACGCTCAGTAGCTCGGTATGGGCTTTTGTCAAAGTTTCGAGAACATACCTTCACCGAAGAGTCAAGCAGTATATTGCTACCTCCTACGTATATCTCGCGAAGAGACCATGAGGATAAAATCAGAGAGATTAGAGCCCACACAGAGGCATACCGACAATCCTTCTTTCCATGAACAATACGAGACTGGAATAGAAGGGAGAACCGATAGAGGTACTCAAGGTACCCTCCGCCACACACCATCAGGTGGCTTGCGGAGTATGGATGTAGATGTAGATGTAGATGTAGAACTGTGATTATTTCAAAATCTTGTGACATTTCCATGCAATGGGGATGGTTGAGAAATCAAGTATATGGGTAGCGTGTCATCTAAGCCAAAATTACAAAATCAGTGAATAGCCATAAGTGCTCATCAACAGCATCAATCATTCCTGTCCTGCATTGTTACTGGTGAAAAATGGTGTCTTTACACTAACATAGAGAAAACGAAGGAATGACTGAGCACAAACAAAGCAGCAGCTTGCCCCACAAAGACCTATGTGCACATCTGCAAAAGATAATGTTATGCACCGGGTGGAACAGTGATGGTGTGGTGTACTATAAATTGCTTCCCCAAATGTAACCATCACTGCTGCCATTTACTGTCAACAACTGAGACATCTTGCAGATGCAGTCCAAGAATAACAACATGGAAGACTGCATGAAGTGGCTCTACTGCATGATAAAGCCTGCACACATTCTGTTAGACTGACAAAAAACATTATAAAGGAGTTGAATTGGGAAGTCTTTCTGCACCCCTCTTATCCACCCATTTTGCACCTTCAGATTTTCACGTTTTCTGCTCTCTATCGAGAAATCTTCAAGGAACTTTCTTTCTGGGAAAAACATGCTCTGAACATGGCTTGATGAGTTCTTCACCTGAAAACCATGTGATTTCTACAGTCGTGGAATCAAAAAGTTACCCCAGTACTGACAGACTGTTGTAAATATTGAAGGAGAATATATTATTGATGTCTAAAGTCCCTGTTACCTGTATCTGTTCTGTTTATTACACTTACGTAAAAACACTATGAACTTGTACACCAACCCAATACGTCCATGTATGCCTATAATGTATAATGAAACATAACTATTTTCCTGTCCCCTGCCTGAGTCTCAAAAAGTTAAGTGTGTATATTGCAATCAGCAAATGATACATCACTGGGAATACCTCTGCTTCTTTATTGCAAAGACATATTAATCCATCATCATGTAGCTAACCAAGGACAAAATATTATAGAGCACCTAAGCTTGTAGACAAGTCATCAAATTTATTCTATAGCATGTATCTAACATCTACAAGAACAGGGAACATAAGCTAGAAATGAATTATAGTCTGACAGTGAATCTGAAATTCACACAGATATGGTAACAAGACAGAGCTGTTATTCAGCGCAAAGTTTACAAATTTGCTGACAGGAATAACATAACTTACTGAAGGCAGAACCTACAGTCATTACTGTAGGAAGGCACACAAGTAAGTTTGCACAGAATAACCAAACTACTTTATTGGGAACACAGTTTATAATCTACATACAAAATCTGTGTACGTAGCTAGGCCAAGTCCAAACAAGTAGCAAGTGTCTTGAAAGCAGAGTCCAGTGAGAACACAAACGAACCATAACACAATGAGTAAGAGAGCCCTCTGCTCCAGGATTATACACACATCAATAAAAGTTCTGCATCACCCTGGTTCCCAGAACTCCTGAAGACAAATGTTGACTGTGGATATTGTATTACAGACACAGTCCGTCAGAGATGTCACTAAGCCTGCCCAAAGGTGTAAACAACCATGCATGAGCAGTGCCTATTAGATGGAGGGGGCCTGACAGTTCAACCATGGCTAGACTGTCAATACTGCGGTTCGATCATGTCCGCATTGTTACTTTGTGCCAGGAAGGGCTCTCAACAAGGGAAGAGTCCAAGTGTCTCTGAGGGAACCAAAGCGATGGTATTTGGATGTGGAGGAGATACAGAGAGACAGGAGCTGTCGATGACATGCCTTGCTCAGGCTGCCCAAGGAATACTACTGCAGTGGATGACCACTACCTATGGATTATGGCTCGGAGGAACCCTGACAGCAACACCACCATGTTGAATAACAATTTTCTTGCTGCCACAGGACGTCATGTTACAACTCAAACTGTGTGCAATAGGCTGCATGATGTACAACTTCACTCCCAACATGGTGAGGTCCATGTTTGAAACTTCAACACCATGCAGTTCGATACAGATAGGCCCAACAGTGTGCCGAATGGACCAATCACGATTGGCATCATATTCTCTTCACCAATGAGTGGTGCATATGCCTTCAACCAGACGATCATCAGAGACGTGTTTGGAGGCAACCTAGTCAGGCGGAAGACCTTAGACACACTGTCCATCAATTGCAGCAAGGTGGGGATTCCCTGTTGTTTTGGGGTGGCATTATGTGGGGCTGACCTACCTCGGTGGTGGTCACGGAAGGTGCCATAATGGCTGTACGATACATGAATGCCATCCTCTGACTGATAGTGCAACCACATCAGCAACATATTGGCCAGGCAGTCATCTTCATGGACGATAATTCGCGCCCCATCGTGCACATCTTGTGAATGACTTCCTTCAGGGTAACGACATCGCTCAACTAGTGGCCAGCATGTTCTGCAGACACGAACCCTATCGAACATGCCTGGCATAGACCGAAAAGGGCTGTTTATGGACAATGTGACCCACCAACAACTCTGAGAGATCTATGCTGAATTGCTGTTGAGGGGTGGGACAATCTGGATCACAGTGCCTTGATGAACTTGTTGATAGTATGCCACAACGAATACAGGCATGCATCAATGCAAGGGGATGTACTACTGGGTGTTAGAGGTACTGGTGTGTACAGCAGTCTAGACTACCACCTCTGAAGGTCTCACTGTTTGGTGGTATAACATCCAATTTGTGGTTTTCATGAGCAATAAAAAGGGCAGAAATGATGTTTATGTTGATCTCTATTCCAATTTTCTGTACAGGTTGCAGAACTCTCAGAATTGAGGTGATGCAAAACTTTTTTGATGTGTGTAGTAGATACAATCTCATGAGGTCGTGCTCTGTGTTGGCTGCACGCGCTGACCTTGATGCTACTGTTGCTGTTTGATTGTGCCACTGTCTGCCGGCTGCATCCACGCTGTCCAGTTGGGATGGGCAAGCTAAATTGTAAAGTCAATAACTCACATGTTGTTATCTTCACAGCCAGTGGGGTACCAGTGTGGCAGATGTGGTAACAAGTGGTTATTATAATTCAGACCCCTTGGCAGGGTGACTGTGAGACTGGTGCACCTCTGATGTTCCTCGATCACAGCGAGGGACAGTCCACAACACCCAGGAAACTGTCATCCATATTGTCTGGGGCATCAATGATGGGTGCTCTGAGCAGAACAAAAAGTTCTCCATTGGCTGCCACTGGAGAACAGGTCCAGAAATGTCCCTAGTGGTGATGGCTTGATTGAAGGTGGATGCCACAGATGTTACGCTAGCTATGGAGGACACTGACGAAGATGGATCCATGAGGACACTGGGGATTCAGGGGGCAGGAGCAGGAACTGGCTGGTACAGCACCTGCTGATCATGCAACACCACTGTTTGTTGATGAAGCTTGTCCAGATGTGGCCTCTGATACTCATGCAGAGGGCTAGAGAAACATTAAAGGAGGATGAAGGGGTGAAGGAGGCAAGATTGCACTTAGTGGTAGAGGTGGAGAAAAAAACAGATACGGGGACTCCAAGGATGGAGGAGAAGGGTAGGACCCAGACCCCTGAAGGTATGAAGGCCTGAGAGTTGAGTGAGGGGGTGGCTCTGGTTGGCTGCCCACCCGTTGATGGAGTTGCTTTCAACGTTGGGTCACCAATCTGTCCTCCAGCTGCAGCATGAAAATTTTCTGACCCTGTCATCTGTGGACAACCCTTAGGGTCCAGTGCTAGCAGTGACCAAAAGTGGAAGGTCAGATGGAGGTCCATGGCATGTGCCTTGGCGACTGATGTGACCAACAAGGGCAGGGGAAGGAAGCAGTAAGTTCAGGACGGTGCGCAGCTGACACCGGTGCAGCGGTTCTGCTGAGTCCCTCTTGCTCATAGACATGAACCTGTAAGAATTGAAAAAGGATTTAGGTGCATCTTCTGCCAGAGTGTTGCCAATATACTTCTTCCTTTGGGTCTTGAAAGTCTGTATGAGGATTTCTGCCACCCCATTCAACAGAGGGTGGATTGGGGGAACCCTGGCCTGGTGACTACCATATTGAGCACCATAACCTTGACAAATCTGTGTGGTAAAATATGGGTCATTGTCTATCATCATTCTGCAGGGGATGCCTTGAATGGCAAAAATCTCAATGAGGGCCTGTACCGTCAATTCTGCTATTGCAGAGCGACAATTTGTGATCTATGGAAACTGAGGGTTGGTGTCCATAACCACCAGCTAATAAGCATCCTAAGAGGGACTGTAAAATCTAAGTTGAAGTGCTCCCATGGCTGTGAAGTTTCTGGCCATGTAGAGTAAAATTACCACGCAGTGGCCTGGTGGCCTGCACACATAGAACAATCAGCAATTAAATGTTCAATCTCATGATCTGTGCCAGAACAATAAACATGTCGGTGAGCCAGCATCTTCATTCCTGACACCTCCCAGTGGCCATGGAGCAGGAGGCACAGAATGCAAATACATGTTGTCGAGAGGAAGTTGACAGCTTGTTGCTTGCGGGTGTGTTTCTGGCCTCTGTTGTGGTAGGTGAGCTTGATCCGGTGCCTACTATTGATTTTCGTGTTACATCTTTGCCAATTGGTGTGTTAGTGACAGCTTACACCAGAACAGTATGTATTTGGTGTGCAAGGCAATTAGGTCACATGAGTTGCACATGAGCAAAAGCTCCTTAAAACATGCATAACTGAAGTTGTGCTCACGACCCTGACGCCAAGTTCACGGAGTCTAGAGGAGTAGCAATACAGTAGATTTAAGTGGCATATCTTTCAGATTGCAGCACCTGTGTTACGCTTAACAGCATTCAAGGAAAAATAACCAAAAAATCCGTTGGTTTTCGAAAGTTAAAGTGTTCACAGGCTCTTACACATCAGCCGCCACTGACTGAAAGCTACCATTAAGGCTCAAGGAGACGCTACTCTTAAGAAGTTAAAAGAAAGAAAATAACAAGTTGGCAGTGATTAAATCACAAGCAGAAGTGTTTGAGGAGGTACTGATGTCTACAGTTAATGTACACGGTAGTAAAATTACTGTTGTGGAGAAGAATTGAATGAGTTGCCTAACAAAGTGCAAACAGACATTATGACACAGTGTGATTTCGTGAGGAATGAAGTACACGATCATTTGAAAGAAACTGATGATAAAGTACAAATCTTAGACAACCAAATCTCAGGTACACAGGAGCAGGTTGAAGTATTGTTGCAGGGGAAATTTTTGAATGAAATTTTCAGTCCCCGAGCTACCTTAATTAGTTTGGAAGAGAGATTACAGGTACTCTTCATGAAAAAGTACAGCATACGGTTGAATCTACTAGTACTAAAACCAGTTCTTTGGGAAATACGGTAGATCCTAGAAAGGGAATACAGAATTGCCACAGAAAATACAAAAATAGAAATTATAAGTTTTTGAGGATATTCAAACGGAAAGTGGAATACATTTTTCTAAAAAGTTTCCAAAGAAAGAAGAGACAGCAGTAACAGGCAATTAGATAGGAAGCATATTACAGGAGTCAGACCAGAGTTGACTATATAAGTATCAGATGTACCTATATTTAGCGTATTTGACTTAGCTTTGATAAAAGATGTCCACAAAGTAGCAACTAAGTTCTTTCCGAGATATTGTGAATCTTTTAAGGCGGTAGGAATACCACATAAAGCATTTTTCCTGGTTGATCCAGTCACATGCCAGGAAAAGGGAATATGCAATGTTCTTGTAGTTAAGAAATATATATCCCCAGGAGATGTTGCACACTTTGCAAATTAGGCAGAATAATGCCGGTTGGAAACCCAAGTTAATAGTTCTGGTATTTCTTCTTTCATTTTTTCCAGAGCCATTCCCTTTTCTTAAACTATTCTATATTCTGTACCTCTTACTTTTCTACCTCGTTGAATAACTACATCATATCCTTGTTTATAAAAGCAGGAATATTGCACTCCAAGTTCCTATTCAGACAACTGGAATTACTATTATTATTAATTATTACTAACATGTATTTTGTTTCTTACAGTGAAAGATACATACATATGAAATCTATGTATACTGTTAAGTATAACTGGGATTTTCTATTTTTTTTATGAGGTAACATACAAAATGGTACAGCTTCTATTGGTTTTATATGAGAGGTTCCTTTCTTCTCTGCCAGAAGTGTCAGTTCTAACTTTCCCTCCGTCCATATTCTTAAGTATCTATCAGTGGAACCCTTCTCTGTTCCACAAGTTTCTATCACAACCTGTTGTCACAGGATGGCTGAGGGGAGCAACAAATGTATGGTAATATGACTTGGACAAGCGGACATAATTTTCACACCATACACATATTGTGTACGACGTCAGATGCTGCATGTTAGGTACATCACACAAGTCTGAAATATGAAATGCTGACATGAGCACGATGAGTAGATGATCACAGTGCCATCAAGAAACTTATATAGTCAAGAAACTGATTAATTAGCGCACATGTGCAGTAAATAAAACAAGATCATTTTAGTATCGGACACAAAATTTAGGCTATATTTAAGTAACATAATGTTGAATCAGTGTCAGAAGACTCAAATGATATCAAATCACCCAGGTGCATATACGATAAAAATGTTTTATAAAGTAAGTGACAATGGAGAAAAGAAAATGATTGACCTCGACTACCCTAGCACTTTTTGTCGTCAATGTAAAATCAGTTGATTTTCAAAGAATGAAGTGGCAATTTCAGTCCCTGTTTTGTACGCCTTGTGACATTTTTAATGATTCATTGAGCTGTATGTGTTAGTTTGGAAAATGTTAAATACAAACATAATAGTGCATCTAAATGATGCAGAGAAAAAGAAATGAACATGGGACTATTGTTACCTAAAGTTATACGCTAATACAGATGTGTTGGTTTCGTGTAGTACGAATATGTAGATTAAAGAAATTCTGTACATGGAGCATGGTGCGGTATGCTTCAAAACTGTGGTCCCGCGGTATGCTTTAAAACTGTGGTAAAGACATGTCAGCAGTGAAGGAAACCCTTCCTGTCAGCATGTGAGAATTGAAGCTGAGGTACTGTACAGACAGACTTTATATGGTGAAGTGCACCCTGCTTTAGGTGAACTGAAGGAGTTGAAATGGGTAGGCAAAGAATAGAGAGAGGCTGTCCTACATCCAAGGTCAGGTGCATTAGAGAAATAAATGGCTTGTCCCATATTTTCTGTAGAGCAGTCTGGAGACAGATATATCCAATGGAGGTACTTAGTCCTTTGGTTAGGTGAGTCCACAGAGTGATAACCTAAACCATTTTTATTGGGGAATGAGAAGGCAGCACTTTCATCTGAAAGAAAGAATGGTTGTAGAGTATCTGCTCATAGAAGGGGTTGAACTCAATTACTGAGGTTGGAAAAGACATGTTGAGTGACAGTTGGTCATTTTGTCAAAGGGGGCACCCAAAACAGTAAGAGGCAAACAAATTTACCGTGGAACCAATGTGTGGTAATCTGCATTCGATACATGCTGATGTTTTAAAATCTTAGATTTGGTTAGTTAAAGACGAAATTAAGTACATTGCATTGTTAATATTAAACCACTGTTGTTACCTAATAATGTATCTCAATTTAAATGAAGAAAACACATTCCATGTTCTTATAAACTAGAAACATAATTGAAGTCACTCATGCTGGCAAAAGATGGTCATGTCTTTTATAAAAATTGCATGTGGTGCACCACAATCTGTGATCTGTGCAGATGGTACATATACAGTGATGTAACACAGCAGGAGCAAGGTACAACATGGTGACACTTGCTGGACGTGGACATTTATTCCTTGATGATGCCCCCTGAATGTGTCATGAACACCTCAGAGCAAATGGACAGACTATGCTGTAAATGCTCAAGAAAAAATGAAGACTTTAAATTTTAGATCTTATGTTGAGTTCAGTGTGATCAGACATACTGACTGATGTATTTGAAGTTATGAATTATTGATAATTGGATCTGTCTTTACGTTTGGTGTAATTAATTGACGCAATACATCGCGTTATCATTGAAGATGTGTTTGTCATTCAGTAGCTGGAAATACTGAGAAACTCTCTTACAGTATCACACTGCCTGGAGATAAAGTCAAGAAGAATAAGTTCACATATGGCTACAGTACGGAATAGTTGGTCCACAAGAACAAAATAAAAAGGTGAGTTTATTTAAAAAAGGACAGTAAAAGCTAACAAACACCACACCAAACTGACAGATCCATCACACAGTGTTCCCTACTCATTGTGTTAGAGTCAAGTTGCCACACACACAAACACCCAAACATACATATGAACTGCAAGTTATTACTGATGGTATTAGAGTGCATAATTTCATGCCTTTATTTTACAGAAGTTCCTTATAACGCCCTTTGAAACTTTTATTTCATTTGATAAATTGGACAGATTGAATAGTTCTTCTCGATTCATCATACAGCAATGATAATTTTTTTATTAGTTTCAGTGTAGAAAAACTTCTTTCACATGATGCAACTGAAACACAAATGGTCAAGAAGTAGTGAATTGTAAGTGATGTGCAGGATAATGACTCACTGAAGTTCCAATTAATTATAAATTGAAGGATTTCTTGGGCTGTCTATCCAGCAGCAACATCCACACTTGTATTGGCTGCAAATAGATGCCTAAGATACCTTTTTTACAACTTGCAGCACCTGATCCTTATCAAACTCGTGAAAAACTTCTACTAGATTCTCCAGTGCTATGGCCAGATCATCATCGGAAGCTTCAAGCATAAATTTTGTTGCAACAATTCAGGAGATGTAGTTGATTTCCTGCATGGTCATATATCATTGTGAGAGTTCTTGTAAAAATCAATCTATGAATTCAAACATTGATTGACAAACTCCTTCTGGAACAGATAATCCAGCACCATGGACTAGTTCACCTGGCATTGTTTTATTTAAGACACTTCTTCTTCATGGGTCAGTGTTAATGTACACACCATTGCATTTTTTAGTGCCAGCATTGCCTATAATTGTAGTTGTTTCATCACTAAAAACTCTTTCAGGGTTTTTAATGTGGTGAGTCCTTTATCCAGAATCATTTCTGACTGTTGATATTATTGGACTAAATTTACTTCCTGCAGTATCATGTGCCAGAAGTTGATGCAGGTAAAAATGGGAAAATAACTTATAGCTGGAAGGACCAAGCTTGCTGCAGATCTATTACCGAAGTGGGCCTTGGACGTATCTTGCATATCTTCCAAACCACTCGTAATTGTTTCCGTATTATCTTTGATGGCTTTAATTGAATTGTAATGAGCACTCCAGTCATAATCAGACAAACATGTCAAACTTTTTCCAGTATTTTTGATAAGTAATTTTCATCTACAGGAATTAGGGAAGTGTTAGATTCCACCCACCTGCTTTGACCTGAGATGTCATCAACATAACAGAAACGCCTACTTCCAGTGTATACGAAATGACGATGATGTCATCACTACATATTCATGCCAACAAACACGAACAAAAATAAAAATGACACAAAAACATCTCACTTCAACAATAAAATGAAAATAAAGGGACAACTGTGGAAAATAGGGGCTTTAGGATGGGGACAAGCTGAATATATAACAATACAAAATGCCACACCATCCCAAAAGAAATAGTATCCAAAAAATAATCTCAACTTGTGACGTAATGCTACAGCTACAAAACCGACAAGAATTGTACATTTCAGTCTGCCTGTATGGCTAAAACGAATCCCTCCAAAAAGTGGATTCAGACATTTCCTTTGACTAATATAGCTTAAACAAATCCCTTCAGCACCATAAAACTAACACCCTTAAATATGAAAAGCAAAATCAGACATTCCCCTTGACATACACAATTCAAGCACAGCTCTCAATACCAAAACGAACAACATCTACAACTCCAAAAAGTGGAATCAGACGTTTCCCTTGACCTATATAGCTCAAATGCAGCTCTTGCTACCTACTAGAAAACCACTAGCAAAAAAACCACAACCAAGAACTCCACATACCTACATAAGTCATAAAACAGCAGCGAAACCAAAACTCCAACAACTCGAAAACCTAAAAACCTCCATTTCAGTAGCTCTATTAAAACACAGCTGAAATACCAAAAAATAAACAAAACATCACAATTGCTACAGAGTAAAACCAAATCGAAAATCAATTACCAACAAGATCCGTCGACAAAGTCACTTAGGTTGGCCACTCTCTCTCTCTCTCTCTCTCTCTCTCTCACTCTCTCTCTCTCTCTCTCACACACACACACACACACACACACACACACACACACACACACACACAACAATGAACACCAAAGTAGTCAACCTAAAAAAAATGTCAAACTCATAAAGAAAAGACAAATAAACTATACTAACTGACTGAAAACAAAGCAAATGTTTCCAAATCCACATTACAGTACTAACTAACCAGACTAAAAAAAAAACATTACAATAGTGATAATGAAGACTGAAATGAACCCAATACCACATGTTAAACTTAACATATCAACATCCACCACCTGAGGGCACCAACAAATATAACAACATGGCACCTACAAATATGAACCAAATCAAAAACACAGAGACATCACATACAACGCCATTACTTCATGAGTCAAAGCAGATGTGTGGCATCGAACACTTCCAATGACCCTATCTACATGTAGAGGATGAGAAAAATGAATGTAACTTCCCTACAGTTAACCAAACTGGTGACACTAGTGGGATCACATGAGGACACAAAAACTCTGGAAAAATTTAATGAATGATTAGCACAGGGACTGAGAATAATGTTTGGGCTGACTTCTTGAATTTTTCATTGTAATCCCCACATGTGCCTGATATTGATACAGCATTGTCATATCCTTGAGCTCTGCAGAACACACACCAGACCATATGTATTCAGCCGGTGTCAAATAACTTTTAACATATCATCTGCAGTATTTCCCAACATTAAAAAACCTAAGAAATATTTGAACTTCCACAATGTTGTCTTCTATGTGGATGTATCTAATTGACTCTTTGGTCAGTTTTGCCTTCATAAGGAGTGATGTCAAATATTATTCCACAATATTTAGCATTTTGTTACACTTGCAATAATGTTTTCCTTAACATGTTCACCCAAAATGAAAATAAATACACTTTGTATCCCTTTTGACAAATAAAAAGGTACTCTCTTTGACCCACCAGCAGACTCTTAAAGTTTTCAACAATGCTCTTTCAAAACTGGCTTATCTGTTGCCATAACCGCACAGAAAATTCCTTGTTTTCCAATGGAATGTCTTCCTGACGACCACAGACTGCAAGATTTTGATATATTTAAAAGACAATGTAAAACGGTTCTTCATTTCTTGGTCTCGTCATTAACTTATGCACATATTTTTAAACTGTACTTCTAGTACACCTGTGTAGCTGGCATAAGTTTCAAAAAGGTGTCACATAGAATAATTGCATCAAATAGGCAGCTGGTTATCATTCTACAGTTTTTAAGTTCCATGCAACATTTTACAAAAAATTCTGAACACACCCATTATCAGTTGCCATGGCCTGGTAACAGGTAAGTAAGTACCCGTGTATATATTTTGCATATGTATGGGGCCTTGAAATCCAAGCTGCCTCTTATTTACTGAACGTGGGGTGGGATAGCTATCTAACAAAGGAAAATGTAGATTTCTTTACCCTGTCTGACTTAACTAGAACAAATCTCGAAAAGGATTATGAAATTGCAGCTATAAAAATTACTCAGTTCAACCTGGTTATTGTTACAATTTACCAATCAGCATCTGGAAATTTTGAACTTTCCTTAAACAAAATGGAGTAATTGCTAAATAAAGAACAAAATGGATTGTGAATTGATAATCTGTGCTGACTTCAATATCAATTTCCTCACAAATAGTGGAAATAGAGAGACCCTTTTGAACCTTGCTACATCCTATAATTTAAAGGCTGAAGTGAAAGCTGCTACCTGAGTAACAGAAACTTGCCAAATAGCTCTAGATCAATTTCTGGTCAAGAAGAGTTTACACAACACTTCACTAAAAATTTTTAATGCAGGTTTTAGTGACCATCTTGCTCAAATATTAAGCATAAAAGTAAAAGGCAGTATTATTAACAACATGTCTTTAAGAACCTCATGTGGAAGTTATAATCAAGATAATCTGAACTACTTCAACAGCTTGTTACAGAAAGAAAAATGGTCAGATGTGTACAAAATGAATGATGTAAATGAAAAATTCTACACTTTCATTGATACATTAACCCATTTCTTTCAAATTGCATTCCCACTGGAACCTGCAACTATATGGGGGAACTCTAGAACAAACAGCTGGATCACAAGGAGAATAAGGGTTTCATGCCAGAAGAAACGACTACTTCATGAAATATGCAACTCAAAAAATTCCTCGCCTGAAGTATGTGCATACTATAAAAAAATACCCCAAAATATTAATAAAAGTAGCAAAAATAACGCGTTATGATGAATACTTTTATAATTCAGCTAATAAATTATAAGGCTATGTGGAGTGTTATAAAAAAAGAATCTGGAGAATACGATCTTGCAAAAATATAACACTATCACAAAAAATAAAAAAGTAAAAAATCCCTTAGAAGTAGCCAACACATTTGAGAAGTTTTTCACAGGTGTTGCTGATAACATGTTACAATCAAACTTTAAGAGCACCCGGGCAAAATGAATATAAAATAAGTGCATGTAGAGGATCAATGTACATCAGTTCTGTTTCACAAGATGAAGTAGTTAAAGGAATGAAAGGAGTAAAAAATTTCAACTCTGCAGGCATTGATGGTATACTTGCAACAATATTAAAGTAGAGTGAATCAAACCTAATTGAAATACTCACACACTTATGTGACTGCTCACTTCAGGCAGGCACTTTCCCTGATATATTGAAAACATCAGAAGTTATTCCAGTATATAAAAAGGTGAGAAAGATAATGTAAATAATGACTGACCCATCACAATTTCCTCCTGCATCTCTAAAATATTAGAAAAAGTTATGTTATGACAAACTTATGAAATTTATAAATAAAAACAGCATAATGTGTCATGCAAATGAAATGAGCTTATGGCATTGTTGGCCGGGAGGCTCCAACATGGATCCAGAAATAAGAGGTCAACGACAACTGCTATTTACGAGTGCATCAATTCCATCCTAAACCTGATGGACAAAAAACAGGAATCAATAGGACTATTTATTGACTTGTCAAAAGCTTTTGATATGGTGGATCATAAAATTGTGCTATCAAAGCTTGAAATATATGGTATTAGAGATTTGTCTAACAAATGGATCAGGTCCTTCCTGATTAATCATAAGCAGACAGTGTGCATCAAGTTCACAAATACTGAACTAAGAACTGTATCCGAACACTTATCTTACAATAAACAAATTAAATGTGGTGTACCCCACGGATCAGTAATGGAACCCCTTCTGTTCCTCCTGTACATAAATGGAACTTAAAAGTTGATGCACATACAACAATCATGTTTGCAGATGACACCAGAATTGTACTAAAAGGAGACAGCAACGAAGTTACAGCAGTCAGTAAACATGGTCACAAAACAACTTAGCAGATGGGCACAGAATAATCAACTTGTAATAAACAGTAAAAAAACATTCCACTAAAAAGTCACAATACTCCTAACAGGGACATGTTCCCATCGGTCTCTATCAACCATGAACTAGTTGGTAACAATACTGAAACCAAATTCTTACGACTTTGGCTGCAGAGCAACATCAAATGGAATACACATTTTGAATGTCTCAATGCAGAGCTTTGCGAAACACGTTACCTTCTTTGCTCACTAAAATCATGCTGTGGTGAGGAAAAAGTACTGAATGCCTATCATGTCTACTTTCATTCTTGTCTTAAATATTGGATCACCTTCTGGGGAAACTCTAAAACAGCTAATAGCACTTTTAAACTGCAAAAAAGGGCCATTTGAATATTGTTTGGGTGCAAGCCTAGAGCCTCTTGTAAACCTCTGTTTAAGAAATCTGGTATTCCTCCATTACCATGTGCATACATTATGGAAACCTTTTTATTATTTAAAATAAATGTAATAGCTAAGGACTGCAGACTGCAAACAACTGTGATATACATCATCACTTTACTAGAAAAAACAGAAACTTACATATAACCCAGATCAGCACAGCTCTGTGCCAAAAAGGTACTTTTCACACGGGAGTTAAGCTTCATAACTAGCTTCCTGAAAACATTGCTAGGTCAATACCTCTGGAAAATCTCTAAAGTCATACTTACAGTATCACTGCTTTTACTCCATTGAAGAATATTTAAATTTATGAAGCATGTGTTATATAAATACTTATGTATAAAGTGTAGTATTGTAACTTAAATATTTATGCCTAGAAATGACTGTCAGCTGCATATTTATAACTTGAGTTGTCCAATTTCTTATGCATAAGCTGCTTTGTAGACAACAGGACCAATAAATACAACAACAACGTATTTTGGTCTTCTTTGGGACTTGATTAGAAATGGTCTGGTTCTAGAAGGGCCTCCAAATCTGGACAGCCCTCAAGATTTGGATGCCCTCTCCCCCAGGACCACAGACACAGAGCAGGCCCCACCCCCCTCCCCCCTCCCATTAGTCCACCACTGGTCTATGTGAAAGTTCGTATTTAGTATAAGTGTGCCATATTATAGCTCTTCAGGTCAAGGTAAAGAATGGTGATGTAAAAGCAAATAATGCTTTTACAGTACAGTTCACAGAAAATAAAGTATGGCATTAAGTAGCCCTTCAGGTTTAAAAATGAGAAATATGTTCATTAAAGTGAATTAATACACACACTACATGTTTTTTGTCTGTTATATGAGGGAAGGTAACTGCAGCAGACAAGGCATTTTGTAGCCCTGAATTTTCACTCATATCATAACCCAACTACAACCTTGTGATGCACAAAGTATCTGAGAAAATGGCGGTCAGAAACCTTTGACAGACTATTAATCACACTCACATTGTTTGTGGTGATTAGAGCTGATATCTACAGCCAAACTAAAGGCAGAAAAATATCAGTTTCAGCTATGAAAGTGAACAATAACTTCTCATTTTCATGAGTTACCCGAAACTATCCTCAAACTGGTTACAGGTGGCACAAGCAGATTCCAAATGAAAAAAGAATGATAGGAAGAAAAAATAATAGCAAATAAATAAGTCAATATAATGACAAAAATGATGTGACAAAAAATTAAAAATAAAAAATTACAGTAAAACCAATTAATTGAATATAATGATCTGAGTCATTTTGATACAGATTTACAAATAAAAAATGTTATATCACCTGACACAATTTGAATCCACGACCTTCTGCACCTATGGACCGTAACTTGACTACTGTGGTACAGCACCACTCTATATTATGGTGTTATATTTATTCCTCTACAGAACCTGTAGCAATGATAATGTGCTGCCTTCAAAAAGTGTGGCTTTATGCAATGTTGTATGAAGCATGTATATGAAGCATGTCAACTGTAGGCCGACGTCTGAGATGATGATAATTAAATATTTGATGTTAAATCAAAACTCGTGTAAAAGGATCCGGAAGTGTTTGGCTAGTGCTGTGTACGAAACGTGTATTTTGTACCATCGTTTTGTGTGGGTGTTGTTTTCTGGTGTGATTATCACATCTTATAAAATCAGAAATAAAAGAGCCACTCTCAGGTTTCAGGATTCAAACACATCAAGAACATATGGCAGGCAAGGAACTGGAAGTGAAATGACCTTTTCTGTGGCATTCTGGAAGTGGCAAACAGTTAGGGCATGACATTGTGCCCTCTGATTGGAGGAACAAAACTCCAATGAATGAAGTGTCATCTTTCAAGTAATTTAAATCAGAATTTAGATTTTCCCTTGCTGAAGGTGTCCAGTGCCTGATTTTTTTGTTCTGGCACAGGAATTCAAACAAGATTCCACAGAAACTGACAAAAGTTTTATGCGATATGCTATTTGCATTTCAGGAATTTTGTTAACTGAAGAACACCAGCAAGATTGCATCAAACAACACATTTCCAGTTCTGAGCATCAAGAGACTAAGTCTCTTCAAACAAAAAAATCATGGCAACCTCTATTATGAAATGCATTTGGACAGTGATCTTCAAAAAACCAAAATTTGAAGGAATTCAAAATTGATTTGTGTGCAAAAGTCATTAAAGCTGGAATCCCCCCCCCCCCCCCCCCCCATCAGTACGGTGAACCATCTAGCACTGAAGGGGTTCCTTCAAAAATACACAAAAATCTCAATGCCTGATTAGAGTACTTTCAAAAAGAAATACATAAAGCCTGCTTACCAAGAACCCATACAAAGATACAAGGAGAAAGTATCTGATTGAATGAGGAAATAATTCTGGGTGAAAAGATAGACTCAATGGAATGATATTTTGAACATTTTAGTTTTTCCCTGAGTAGGGGAGAAAGTTAAACCCATGTTGTTACAAATGTATGAGCTGCTGAAAGGCAGTGTCATTACAGTAATAGAATAAATTATGGACTTCAGTCAAAAACTGTGGCCCGGTGGCATCAAGCTTGAAAAAGTTCTTCTGGTGGTTATGGACCAGGCTCCATAGAAGGTTTCAGCACTTAACCAATTGAAACCATTGTCCTCTAAGTTGAAGCATGTGACCCATTAACAGGGTTTGTGAAGACACAAGAAATGAACATAACATCAAAAATCAGTTCATCTCAGCACTGAAGAAGATTCTATTGAAAGTTCAGAGTCATGTTGTTGCCTACAAGGGAATGAGTGGCCTGCCCTTTCCTAATTCCCAGTCATTATTCAAAGGGGATCCTTCGATCAAGTGCACTGCTATGTCGTGTGAGAATTTTGACAAGATTAAAGAGTTTCTACCTTCTATGGATCCAGTCAACGCAGATGCAATTTCCAAGGCACAGCAACTTCTGCTTTTGGAGGAAGTACATAATTTTCAAACATAAATATTTTGTGTCAATAGTTACAAGCAGCTATTAAATTATTAGAAGAACAAGGTTTTGAAAAGAAAGAAAAAACAATGGGATGCTTTTAGTTCTGTGACAGAGCAGTTAGATTGTGCTGCCAAAGACAAACTTAAGTGTAGTCTTTAGAAGAATATGGAATTGAGGATTTTGCCACATCTGTAGAGTTCCCATTCTGAATGAATACAAAGTTTGCCCCACTGGATGTTGAAAACAACTTTAATATCTACAGACACATTTTTGTTGTTGTGGTCTTCTGTCCAGAGACTTGTTTGACGCAGCTCTCCATGCTACTCTATACTGTGCTAGCTTCTTCATCTCCAAGTACCTACTGCAACCTACATCCTTCTGAATCTGCTTAGTGTATTCATCTCTTGGTCTCCCTCTACGATTTTTACCCTCCACGCTGCCCTCCAATACTAAATTGGCGATCCCTTGATGCCTCAGAACATGTCCTACCAACCGATCCCTTCTTCTGGTCAAGTTGTGCCACAAACTTCTCTTCTCCCCAATCCTATTCAATACTTCCTCATTAGTTATGTGATCTACCCATCTAATCTTCAGCATTCTTCTGTAGCACCACATTTCAAAAGCTTCTATTCTCTTCTTGTCCAAACTATTTATCATCCATGTTTCACTTCCATACATGGCTACACTCCATACAAATACTTTCAGAAATGACTTCCTGACACTTAAATCTATACTCGATGTTAACAAATTTCTCTTCTTCAGAAACGCTTTCCTTGCCATTGCCAGTCTACATTTTATATCCTCTCTACTTCAACCATCATCAGTTATTTTGCTCACCAAATAGCAAAACTCCTTTACTACTTTAAGTGTCTCATTTCCTAATCTAATTCCCTCAGCATCACCCGACTTAATTAGACTACATTCCATTATCCTTGTTTTGCTTTTGTTGATGTTCATCTTATATCTTCCTTTCAAGACACTGTCCATTCCATTCAACTGCTCTTCCAAGTCCTTTGCTGTCTCTGACAGAATTACAATGTCATCGGCGAACCTCAAAGTTTTTATTTCTTCTCCATGGATTTTAATACCTACTCCGAATTTTTCTTTTGTTTCCTTTACTGCTTGCTCAATATACAGATTGAACAACATCGGGGAGAGGCTACAGCCCTGTCTTACTCCCTTCCCAACCACTGCTTCCCTATCAAGCCCCTCAACTCTCATAACTGCCATCTAGTTTCTGTACAAATCGCAAATAGCCTTCCGCTCCCTGTATTTTACTCCTGCCACCTACAGAATTTGAAAGAGAGTATTCCAGCCAAAATTGTCAGAAGCTTTCTCTAAGTCTACAAATGCTAGGTTTGCCTTTCCTTAAGCTATCTTCTAAGAGAAGTCTGCCTCACATGTTCCAACATTTCTACGCAATTCAAACTGATCTTCCCCAAGGTCAGCTTCTACCAGATTTTCCATTTGCCTGTAATGACTTCATGTTGGTATTTTGCAGCCGTGACTGATTAAACTGACAGTTCGGTAATTTTCACACCTGTCAGCACCTGCTTTCTTTGGGATGGGAATTATTATATTCTTTTTGAAGTCTGAGGGTATTTCGCCTGTTTCATACATCTTGCTCATCAGATGGTAGAGTTTTGTCAGGGCTGGCTCTCCCAATGCTATCAGTAGTTCTAATGGAATGTTGTTTACTCCCAAGGCCTTGTTTCGACTTACATCTTTCAGCCTTCTCTCAAACTCTTCACGCAGTATCATATCTCCCATTTCATCTTCATCTACGTCTTCTTCCATTTCCATAATATTGCCCTCATGGATATTACCCTTGTATAAACCCTTTATATACTCCTTCCACCTTTCTGCTTTCCCTTCTTTGCTTAGAACTGGGTTTCCATTTGAGCTCTATATATTCATACAACTGGTTCTCATTTCTCTAAACACCTGTTTAATTTTCCTGTAGGCAGCATCTATCTTATACCTAGTGATAAATGCCTCTACATCCTTACATGTGTCTTCTAGCCATTCCTGCTTAGCCATTTTGCACTTCCTGTTGATCACATTTTTGAGACGTTTGTATTCCTTTTTGCCTGCTTCATTTACTGTGTTTTTATATTTTCTCCTTTCGTCAGTTAATTTCAATATCTCTTTGTTACCCAAGGATTTCTACTAGCCCTCGTCTTTTTACCTACTTGATCCTCTGCTGCCTTCACTATTTCACCTCTCAAAGCTACCCATTCTTCGTCTACTGTATTTCTTTCACCCATTCTTGTCAATCGTTCTCTAATGCTCTCCATGAAAGTCTCTACAACCTCTGGTTCTTTCAGTTTATCCATGTCCTATCTCCTTAAATTCCCACCTTTTTGCAGTTTCTTCAGTTTTAATCTACAGTTCATAACCAGTAGAATGTGGTCAGAGTCCACACCTGCCCCAGGAAATGTCTTACAATTTAAAACCTGGTACCTAAATCTCTGTCTTTCCATTGTATTATCTATCTGAAACCTTCCAGTGTCTCCATGCCTCGTAGACAAACACAACCTTTTTTCACGATTCTTGACCCAAATGTTAGCTATGGTTAAGTTATGCTCTGTGCAAAATTCTACCAGGTAGCTTCATCTTTCATTTCTTACCCTCATTCCATATCAACCTACTACTTTTCCTTCTCTTCCTTTTCCTACTATCGAATTCCAGTCCCCGATGACTATTAAATTTTCATCACTCTTCACTATCTGAATAATTTCTTTTATCTCATCATACATTTCTTCAATCTCTTTGTCATCTGTGGAACTAGTTGGCATATAAACTTGTAATACCATGGTAGGTGTGGGATTCATGTCTATCTTGGGTACAATAATGCATTCACTATGCTGTTCATAGTAGCTTACCTGTGCTCCTATTTTTTATTCATTATTAAACCTACTCCTACATAACCCCTATTTGATTTTGTATTTATAAACCTGCGTTCACTTGACTAGAAGTCTTGCTTCTCTTCCCACTGAACTTCACTAATTCCCACTATATCTAACTTTAACCTAACCATTTCCTTTTTAAATTTTCTAACCTACCTGGCTGATTAAGGGAGCTGACATTCCATGCTCCAATATGTAGAACACCAGTTTTGTTTCTGCTGATAATATCATCCTCCTGAGTATTCTTCACCCAGAGATCCAACTGGGGGACTATTTTACCTCAGGAACATTTTATCCAAGAGGATGCCATCATTATTTAACCATGCCCTCAGGAAAAATTACGGCTTTTGTTTTCCATTGCTTTCAGCCTTTCACAGTATCAGCACAGCACGCCCGTTTTGGTTAATGTTACAAGGCCAGATCAGTCAATCATTCAGACTGTTGCCCCTGCTACTACTGAAAACACTGCTGCCCCCTCTTCATGAATTGCATGTTTGTCTGGCCTCTCAACAGATATCTCTCCATTGTGGTTGCACCTACGGTATGGCTGTCTGTATTGCTGAGGCATGCCATCCTCCCCACCAATGGCAAGGTCCATGGTTTATGGACATTATATCTCCTAAAAGAGACAGACTTCCTTTTAAAAATATAGATATGTCTAACGCCTGGAAGCAGAACATCTTCATTTTTTTTCCTTCTTCTGATGAGTATGATGTGATGAACTTGTATGCAACTCAATAAACTGGAATTGTGTGATGGAATCATTTGTAACTCAATAAACTAAAATAGTAGAAGAGAATTTGTTGAGTAAATCAGCACCTTTTTGTCCTTTTGTATCTTTTTTAGTATCTTTTCCCTTCTTTTTTATCTGAAATTTGCACCCAAAAATCCTAATCCTGATAATATGATACAAAAAATGTTCATACTGATTTGATTGAGCAGGGAAAATTGCTCGTGAATGATAAGTCTGAATCTCCAATACAGTTTCCATTCCCTTAAATTAGAATTTTGTGTAGTTATCAATAAGGTTTGTCCATATAGAAAAATGAGATGTATTAATTCATACAGGCTTCAGTTGAATGTGCCAAAGATACACTAATTCATCTTACACCACATTAAAATAATCTGAGAGGGCAGTGGAAAAATTAAAAATGTTATACCTTAAATTTTTTTTTAACAGAACCTTTTTTGTTTTAATGCTTGTAATAGCATTCAGGAGAGCTTCCCCTTTACAACAACACACGAAAAAAAGGAAAGAAAAAAACCTGGGTAACTGAAAGTATCAGGAGCTCTAGTATTAGAACGAGAAAATTGCACATGTAGGTAAAGAATGACTGTGATGCAGAGTTTGTCAAGTATGTAAACAAATACAAAAGAATATTTGGCAAAGTAGCTATACAGGAACAACAAATGGCAAACGCTAAATACATATCAAATGCCTAAAAGAAATCAAAGGCTGTTTGGTAAAAAAAAAAAAAAAAAAATCCCAATATAATGCAACACAGATCAGGAGAATTCAGATATACTCATGTATCCTGCTATGAAGAGGCTAACATTATAAAACACCTGTTGTTGTTGTGGTCTTCAGTCCTGAGACTGGTTTGATGCAGCTCTCCATGCTACTCTATCCTGTGCAACCCCTACAAAATCTCAAATCCATGGGCTGGGATGAAATTCCAAATAAAATAATGAAGGCAGGATGTGATATATTGCACCACAACTCTGTCACATAATAAGTCAATCATTTGATGAGGGCTGCTTTCCAGACAGACTGAAATATGTGGAAGCTCAATCTATCCACAAAAAGGGCAGACGAGAGGAGACAGGAAATTTTTGCCCATTATCAATACTACCATTTTTTTCAGAAACATTTGAGCGAACAGTGTACAACAAATTAGAAAAATATAACGAAAACTTAACATTATTCTTGAAAATCAATATACATTTAGGAAGAAGCAAAGCTCTATGCAAATTATTAATGAACTAATTACTAAAATAATCAAATGCCTCAATAACAAGCAGTGCATATCCATTATCTTCTGCGACTTCACTAAAGCACTTGACACGGTAAATCCTAAGTAGCTGCTCCTCAAATTAGCTTCTTATGGCTTCCATGAAAAATCTTTAAGTTGTTTCTCATCCTATCCCAAAAATAGAAAACAGAAGGTAATTATAAAACATAAGGGTGAGAAAGCCTGCTTTAGCTGGATGGAAATACAAGCAGGCGTACTCCAGGGGTCCATATTAGTCCCTTTCCTGTTTCTGTATTATATAAATGACATGTCAGGTAAGGTAGCTTCAGATACAATTCTGTACGCAGACAACTCAACAGCAGTAGTCTACAGTAAAACCACTGAAGAGTTAGCACAGGAAACAAAACAAACTCTTCACACACTAGAAAACTGTATAAATAATACTGCTATGAAACTAAGCATAACAAAATCACAAATTGTATACTTCAGCACCAAACAAACTGTTGGATATATAACACAGCTAAGTTATGAAGGCAGAGAACTGATCACTGCAGAATCTGTTAACTTTCTTGGACAGATTATAAACAAAAACTTGTCATGGACTGATCATATGGATTGCTTACTGAAATGGTTATTTTATTTTTTATGAACTTCAAGCACACCTGTTCCCCTCTATTTGCATCATGAACCACTATGTCAAATCTTCAGATGCATGGGAATAATCTTCAAGAAGATTAATGCCGTTTTGTCATCAGCATTGTTGTACTGCGAGAGGGAAGAGGTAATTATCATTAATAGGAAGAGAACTTTCAAGACCAATCATTTCAAGTTAATGTTGCAGAAGTTTGAAAGCAGTAGCTATCGTCATGTCCTGCATGGTGTTTGTGTAAAAGAAAAAAAACTTTACCAATCGATAGGCACTGCTGAGAACAATACTACCATCATACACTATTGGCCATTAAAATTGCTGCACCAAGAAGAAATGCAGATGATAAACGGGTATTCATTGGACAAATATATTATACTAGAACTGACATGTGATTACATTTTCACGCAATTTGGGTGCATCGATCCTGAGAAATCAGTACCCAGAACAACCACCTCTGGCTGTAATAATGGCCTTGATACGCCTGGGCATTGAGTGAAACAGAGCTTGGATGGCGTGTACAGGTACAGCTGCCCATTCAGCTTCAACACAATACCACAGTTCATCAAGAGTAGTGACTGGCGTATTGTGACGAGCCAGTTGCTCAGCCACCATGACCAGACGTTTTCAATTGGTGAGAGATCTGGAGTATGTGCTGGCCAGGGCAGCAATCGAACATTTTCTGTATCCAGGACCTGCAACATGTGGTAGTGCATTATCCTGCTGAAATGTAGGGTTTTGCAGGGATCAAATTAAGAGTAGAGCCACGGGTCGTAACACATCTGAAATGTAACGTCCACTATTCAAGGTGCCGTCAATGCAAACAAGAGGTGACCGAGACGTGTAACCAATGGCAACACATACCATCACGCCGGGTGATATGCCAGTATGGCGATGATGAATACACGATTCCAATGTGTGTTCACCGCGATGTCGCCAAACACGGATGTGACCATCGTGATGCTGTAAACAGAACCTGGATTCATCCGAAAAAATGATGTTTTGCCATTCGTGCACGCAGGTTCGTCGTTGAGTACACCATTGCAGGCTCTCCTGTCTGTGATGCAGCATCAAGGGTAACCACAGCCTTGGTCTCTGAGCTGACAGTCCATGCTGCTGCAAATGTTGTCAAACTGTTCATGCAGATGGTTGTTGTCTTGCAAACGTCCCCATCTGTTGACTCAGGGATCGAGACATCGCTGCACTATCCGTTACAGCGATGCGGATAAGATGCCTGTCATGTTGACTGCTAGTGATACAAGGTCATTGGGATCCAGCACGGTGTTCCGTATTACCCTCCTGAACTCACCGATTCCATGTTCTCCTAACAGTCATTAGATCTCGTCCAACACGAGCAGCTATGTCATGATACAATAAACCGCAATTGCGATAGGCTCCAATCCGACCTTTATTAAAGTCGGAAACATGATGGTACACATTTCTCCTCCTCACATGAGGCATCACAACAATGTTTCACCAGGCAACGCCAATCAACTGCTGTTTGTGTATGAGAAATGGGTTGGAAACTTTCTTCATGTCAGCACGTTGTAAGTGTCACCACCGGCGACAACCTTGTGTGAATGCTCTGAAAAGCTAATCATTTGCATTATCACAGGATCCTCTTCCTGTTGGTTAAACTTCACATCTGTAGCATGTCATCTTCATGGTGTAGCAATTTTAATGGCCATTATATGATAGCGGAACAAACACTGGTAGCAGTTACTTCTGTAAAATATCTGGGAGTATGCGTGTGGAACGATTTGAAGTGGAATGATCATATAAAATTAATTGTTGGTAAGGCGGGTACCAGGTTGAGATTCATTGGGAGAGTGCTTAGAAAATGTAGTCCATTAACAAAGGAGGTGGCTTACAAAACACTCGTTCGACCTATACTTGAGTATTGCTCATCAGTGTGGGATCCGTACCAGATTGGTTTGACGGAGGAGATAGGGAAGATCCAAAGAAGAGCAGCGCGTTTCGTCACAGGGTTATTTGGTAACCGTGATAGCGTTACGGAGATGTTTAATAAACTCAAGTGGCAGACTCTGCAAGAGAGGCGCTCTGCATCGCGGTGTAGCTTGCTCGCCAGGTTTCGAGAGGGTGCGTTTCTGGATGAGGTATCGAATATATTGCTTCCCCCTACTTATACCTCCCGAGGAGATCACGAATGTAAAATTAGAGAGATTAGAGCGTGCACGGAGGCTTTCAGACAGTCGTTCTTCCCGCGAACCATACGCGACTGGAACAGGAAAGGGAGGTAATGACAGTGGCACGTAAAGTGCCCTCTGCCACACACCGTTGGGTGGCTTGCGGAGTATAAATGTAGATGTAGATGTAGATGTAGTGTACCTTTCTCTCTTGTCAAATTAATTGTATTTTTATACAATTGCGAGCACTCCTTGGGTGGTGCCATAGAGAGACAGGATCAGGTTATTGTTTAAATGTTATATAATTGTATATTTTGTAATCTTTCTTTATATTAATTGTCATTCTCTTTTTTCATTTCATGCTTGGAATACTGTTGCCATCATAACAAAGGAGAGGCAGACACAAGGTATGCAGAAACCAAAGAGGATTAACTAGGGAACTAATATCAAGAAGACCAAAAAGAAGTGACTTGAAGGTTGAAAAATATATGGCATATTGCTTGGTGGACTGCACTTTAGTAGTGCCTCTTCCAATAGTAGTCATAGCACCTTTTGCAACTTATGTCCCAATCTGAAGGATTCTTTTCTAAAAGGTAGATATTTATGTTCAGAAACTATTTTTGATGTCGAGAAATGTGTGCATCCAGTTAGGTCACGCTAACAAGAGTTGTATTACATGTCCAGTGATGCACTAAAGATTAAGTTGTGAAGTGATATCATCACAATTATGAAAAGGATGTTTTATACCACTATATTCAGTTGTTTAACTGTTTTGCTGAAAGTGGTAAAAATGAGTACATCAGGCAGGTCCATTGTTGGTAGTCCATTAGCAAATATGTAGATGCAAGATGTCACTGACACAGACATAACAGCAAATGACAGCAAAGTTTCTGTGACAATGGCCAACCGTACCCTTTAAATGCTACGGACACAGATAACAGTAATGTTGAAATCCATGATGCTACCATGATTACGGCAGATGAAATGGGTTCTCAGTTTTCACTGGGAAGAATTTTCTCTCATGGTGAGAATGAAAGGTGCAATAGAGCAGGTTTGTTAAATTATATGTTTCCTGCGACACAGGCACCTGGTGGGAATATAACTGAATGAAACATAATGGGCACACCAGTACACTGAACATGTCACAATTAATGCAAGAGATAATGAGGTACTTTGATGTGAAATTCAGTATACAAGCACAACAACTCAATGATTTAAAAAATGATTTTACAAAGGGACAAAAGCAAACATCTAACAGTCTTAAAGTTCATTTAACAGAGCAATTTTATAACATTAGCCAGTATTTACATACTGACGTGTCCAATGAATTAATGTGTGAACTCATAAATATTGGAAAGGAGTTAAAAGCAGAGTTGCTTGTTGACTTACCCAAGGATATAAATAACATGAATCAAAGACCATTATATAAGGAACAAGAACAACTGGCAGGTGAGTTAAGAGCTTCGAGTGATGTATAAACTAAAATGCAATAGGCACAATCACAAATATGTAAGAATTTGGACATCCCAATAGGTGCTGTAAATAAGTTGTAGTCAGTATGTAAAGATTTACCAGAAGAAGTACATAAACTGTCATTGCCACTAAATAATTTGAACACTCGGTTTGTGCAAAAACAGAAGGAAAGAAATAACGAAGATGTAAAAGAATTAAAGGATAGGGCTGAAGCAGGTATGCTAGACCTAGGTTGTACCCTGGCGCAAAGGTAGTTCAGGAACACATAATTTATGTGGAAGTAGCCACGAGGTGATGAAGGAAAAAGAGATGCGCTATTGGCCATGATAGATCAGCCATCAAGTGGAGGAAAAGTTACTGAGTAACTTAATCAATGTTGCAAAAGTAATAAAAGAAAATCTTATGCCAAGCAGTCAAAGAGCCATTAGACCAGACAGGTAATCCTAGTACCTATCTGCAGTTTGTTACAAGCCCATCAGATGAAGTAGTTAGGAGTTACAAGATGCAGCAGGCGCTCCCGACTACTGTACCTGTCATGTAGTTGTACTCAGGATATAATCGCATGCAACAAAACAGTGCCACACCATCAACAGACAGTGCTGTATGTCTTTCCACATTATTAGCTGACAAAGGTTTATTACAGCATTGACACTGCCCTATTTTTTTCATTGGAAGGCAAACTCAATGGTGTTCATAAGGTGCTTTCATAATGTATTCCATAGAAATTGGAAAAAGACACAGGAGATCTATTTTCTTGTAGGATACGTGCAAGGCGACATCTTGCTATGGACCACAGATATGGCAGAAAGATGCCACCCTTGTGAACAGTTTGAGAGTATTTTTGGATAGATTTTGGTTTGCTGCAGTATAGGAGAAGTTGTGCTATGAAGTTTTTAATCCATCACCATTCAACAGCAAACATTCGGAGCTAAGAAAATACTCTGACAAGTATTTCACTAAAACTTGATACTGCATGAACCTGATATTCCATGTAGATGTGTTAAAGATTTTGAAAAGCCATCTGCCAGCAAACATCTGTGAAAAATTAATTGCCATTCCAGAACTTAATGTAAGAGTATTTTTATCAGTACTTGATTCCACTGACCTTATTTATGAGGAAGGGCCAGTGAAAACACAAAATGTCAATGCACAGGTTGATCCCCAAACATTTAGCAAACAGTTGGCAACCATGTCCACCTCGCAACAAGTGCCAAAGTGGTTATAGGAATCACTTTTGCAATTGGAAAGGCCAAAAATATAAACAAAGTAACAGGAGCAATAAAGGACAAAATTTTAACCAAACAAACTATAATGATCAGAGAGGGTACAGCCAAAAGGTGCACAGTGCACTGCTGATGTGGCAGTAACCGGTGCAGCAGATGGCAAGGACAAAACATAAACAGGCAATCAAGCATTCTGCCAACAGCTGATTATAGTCAACATAACAACAATTATGTTTTAAATAGTGGGCAAGGCCACTGACATTTCGAATCAAGAGCTGCACAAGACATCATTTGGAGGAACCAAGCCCAGATCGTACACTTAGTTGACATCACCTCAAATGAAGATGTCAGTACCCCAGTCAGATAAGGAAACTTAAACAGGTCTTGACAGGCCCCCATTCAATGGACAATGAAGGGGGTGTTTTATTAGATATGAGCAGAGCAGAGGTATCAAAAATTAATTGTTCTACAAAAATACCACTAACCATGACAGGGAAGGTGAGGAAACAGTGCAGGCAATAGTTAACACTCAAATATTCAACTTAACTGTACATATGGTACTAAATACTGGCACCATGACTAACATGATATCTCAGGGACTGTTTGATGAATTGCAAAAGTGAGGCTGCATACCAACACTTCCATTTCAGAACAGCAAAATACAGACACCAATAGAAAGTACGTCTAAGGGAGTTAAACTGCAAGCATTAATCCCTGTTAAAATTGATAGTTTTTCTTTACAGTGTATTTTCCTAGTGGTTGAGAAGTTGATAGTGAATTGCCTTACTGGCATGGACACTTTTAGAAAATATCAGGAACAAACTGATACAGTAAAAGGGAAATGCCATTTTGCAATAAGTGACCAACAATTCTCAATAGACTTGGTTAAAACAACCACCAATGAAAACAAACAATAGCGCACCTTAAATTCTACACACAATTATTTTATCCAGGTATCATTTTTTTAAAATATACAAGGCATTGAACAGCTACCAGAATATGATATGCAACAAGCTAAGTGAGTCTGAGTGTTGACTGAAGACCAAAAAGGGGAGCTTCAGGAACTAGTCAGATATGCACATGGTTTTTGGGAGACTCCCTGGAGCAATTTAAATAACCGAGACATAGTGCATATATACACAAGATGACTCAGTTCATTTGAACCTGTATATCACAATTTTATGCTTAGTATTATGGAAAGATTTTCAAATAATTATTTCATGTTTGTTAATTGAATAGAATGTAAGTTTTAGTTATTTAAGATTTTGATTAAGTGTCCATGAGCCACATAAAGCTCTGGAAACACTTCCATCGCTGAGCACAAGACTTATTTTAATAATCCGTGCACTCTCTAAATGCACTGCGAGTACTATACCTGAGACACAGAACACATGATGTAGGGAAGACATGCAGACACTACGCACATGCACTTGGGCTCGCCTACAAGTCAACAGCTGCTCCACAAGCACATAGCAAAACACAGTCTGACGCACTGCATAGCCGGAAGACTGATGCAGCTCAGGAAAAGAATGCCAACCAAACCATATTTCATAAACTTTACAATATAAGTTAACTACTACAGAAATACAGAATCTACTCTACAAAGCTGAAACTAAAAGGGAGAGAAGAATTAATCTAAGGGATATTTACAGCAGACAAAATAAAAAAGTAATTATGAAAAATATCTACACACAATACTATTATGTATAGTATACATACATCTACAAGTGATTGTATACAAGCTATACTAAACACTATAGGAGGCTATCTATGTACAATGAAGGAAGGAATAAATGTAAAGCTTTGAATAAGCTATGAAAAATAATGAGACTGTGCCCTGCTACAACAACACTTTTACTTTCAGGTCCAAAAGATAAATCAAAACGACAGCAGCACTATAAGCATTTGTGCTCTTGTAACACAAGATGATTGATGAATACAGCTGCATACCAATGGAAAATGATATGTATATATTGGAAAAGTGATGTTAGTACCCATCGAGTACTAATTGCCTACTTGTAAGTTAATATCAAGTTCCCTTTTGGGGAATGTTGCACAAACACATCCTGTGATAAATAAGGTACACAACGGTTAGGTGTTACGCATCAAAGCAAAAGAGCTGCACTGTAATATTAATCATTATAAGTATAAAAATTTGGATGTGAATGTGATGTGCGTGTATGAAAAGTCTAAGTATGTCAGACATATAAAAGTTAAACTGAGGTCTCATACTACCAAACTGTAAGGGATCAGACCAGTTGCTGATAACAGCACCAATCATTTATGTTCATGGTGCATTTGCACATGATCATGAGCCATCCAAACACTGTTTTACAGCTATTCACTGACACAGTCTTTGTAGCAACATATTTATACATATCTTAATACACAAGAGCGATGTCCTGTATTAAAAAAGGTATAAGTCACAAACACTGAAGGGCAATCATTATAGGTAGTTTCAAACAGTTGATGTTGATGACACGTATAACATATTGTTGTACAGTCAGAATTTACCAGTTGGTAGAAAACATTAAATAAGTGAGTTAACATGCAAATGAGTTAACATACAAAAAATGTACTCAATGGTTCTCTTAAGCGTAAAGAAAGAACTGTAGTAGCAGAGTAAAATGAATGCTTATTGCTTTCAGTATAACCATTCCTACAGAGTAGTAGGCACTTTCTAGCAGACTTGCAAGAAGCATAGCTAAGTCTAGCTATGATGGCTTATCGTGATTTACATGCCATGAAGTTTTCTTCTCTTCAGCATCTGGAATGTCAGATGTTCACATCAGAAAGGATGTATGGACAAATGTTTATGCACATCACATGGAACTTATGTTCACATGTTGTCCCGTCAATATTGGAAGAAGAAACTTAATTTGGGTTGACTAATGTCTTACATAAGACAAAACGTAATGCTGAAAATATCAATGGGACAAAGAGGCTATGAAAAAATGTATATAGTAGTAATAGATTTGAGTGGTGATCATGTGGCAAAAAATGTAACTGCCACCTAAAAATATATGTATTTACCAAATAAGTAGTGAGTAAACCTGGCATGCCAGTGGTCCTAAAAATATAAATCCTTAGATACCCAGTTTAAGGTAATAAACATCATCATTATCAGTGTTCTGCCAAAAAGGCATGTTTTCACACGGTAATTCTCCAGGCTGTCCGGTCTTCTGCCATCCTCTTCAGGTCTGCATAATTTTCTCTTTCGTTTATGTCATCTATCATCTTGTATCTCCTTCTTCCTCTCAATCTCCTCCCACAAACCAATCCTTCCAAAGCATCTGCTAGCAAGCACTCCCTTCTCAGCGAATGTCCCAACCAGTTCTTTTTCCTTTCTCTTACAACCTTCAGCAGACATCTTCTCTCACCAACCCTTTCCAATACTCTTTCATTATTCACTCTTTCCATCCATCTTACTGTCTGCATTCTCCTCCACATCCATATCTCAAATGCTTCTAACCTTTTTTCATCCTCTCGTCTCAGCGTCCTTGTTTCTGCCCCATATAGCGCCACACTCCAGACAAAACATTTGCCAAGCTTTTTCCTTAGACCTTTATCTAATTTGCCACGTAAGCGTCTCCTCTTTCTGTTGAATGCCTCCTTCACTATGGTAATTCGAGTTTTCACCTCCTTGAGGCATCTCAAGTCTTCAGTTATTGTGCTTCTCCCTCATAGTACAATAATGACGATGACAGTGTGGTGGTCATCTTCTTGAAGATTTTTACCATGCATCTGAAGATTTGACATAATGTTTCATGATTCACATAAAGGGAAATAGGTGTACTTGAAGCTCGTAGAAATAAAATACTTTTCTTCCATGAGCTATCCATATTTAAATGCACTTACTTGGCTAATGGTAGATTGTCCTACTTTAATATTGGACAGTCTGCGTCTTGTACTGATGACCATACTCTTTGTTTTTGCTGTGTTTATTTGCATCCCATATTCCACACAAGCTTCATTCAGATCTTTCAGCAAGTTATTCACTGTCCGCTCACTTACTGCCGCTAATACCATGTCATCAGAAAATCTTATACATTCTATTCCAATGCTGCTTCCTTCTGATATTCCATTTCCAATCCTTATCCTTACTTTCTGGTGTAAGTATAGATTCTGTATCAGTCATCTCTCTTTCCAATCTACTCCTTTCCTCTTCAAAAGTCATGACTGTGAAGTCATACCGACACTTAACAAATCCAGAAAACTACTGTACCCATGTGTCAAAGAGCTTACCAAAAGAAAAGTATTTCAGCCCTCAGCAGAGTCATGGGATGACATACATTTTACAAAAGTGGAGGTTTGGAATAAATTAGAAAACATTGTGAACTTACATTGACCTCAATCAAGTGTCGATGTGGTGCTGAATGCGTGAGTTTGGTCTGATCACTGAAATATGTGAATTATGGCAGGGAACCACTGCCCTGGGGCATAAGTGATGAGCCTACACATCTCAGCCTTGATAACCCAAGTATGCACACATGACACCACACAACCCTGAAGCAACATGACGAACACTTTCACTGCAAACTTTGTGATAAAAAATGAAACAGTACTCCGAACTCGGACAGTCTATCTGTAGCTGCAATACCAATGAACTCACAAAACGCACATGCAGCATACACCACATGAGGTACATGTGCTTAACTATGCCAGTAGCAGGCAATGATTATACTTCAATTAGAGGAGCAAAAACTTTGAGTTTCAATTGCACTTATTGTAAACTATTTATAAACATAAATGTACATATTATAATGCTGACAAGTTCTGGTCAAAGAACAAATTAAAAATTTGGCTACCAATAAAGGTCTTTTGTACTCATACAGCCCCAAAAATCACATTTTAAAATGTTTAAAAGATACAAAATTTACTGCGTCATTGTCATCCAACAAGAGATGTAGCTCCATCTCTGACTCCACCATCAACAGGAATTCAGGTAACAGTCTTCTTTTTTTTTTATACTGTGTACTGCTGTCCGATTATGTTGACCATGTCAGTATACAGTAGGAGGGTAGTTGTGTAGGTACCTATAAGGTTTATCTGCATAGGAAAATGAGACGTACTAATTCATACAGGTGTCAGTTGAATGTGCCAAAGATATATTAATTTATATTATGCCGCATTGATGTAAGCTGAGAGGCTGATGGAAAAATTAAATATTCTATACCTTCAAATTTTTTAATAACACCACTCTTGTTTTGATGCTTGTAACACAGCTCTTCTCTTCTCATCCACCTTGTTGTATGGACATACCTTGTTTTGTATGTGCCTAACAAATAAGAAATGGATAGCTCATGGAAGAAAAGTATTTTATTTCTATGAGCTTCAAGTACACCTATTTCCCTCTATGTGAATCATGAAACATATCAAATCTTCAGATGCACAGTAAAAATCTACAAGAAGATGACCACCGCACTGTCATCGTCATTATTGTACTATGAGGGAGAAGAGGTAGTTATCATTAATAGGAGGAGAACTTCCAGAGTTAATTATTGCATGATACTTGTGTGAAAGAAAAAACTTTACCAATGTTCTGGTACTGTTGATTACGGTGTTATCGTCTTACCTCACTCTCCAACCAAACTAATTATGTTTATACAATTTATACTACTGAATTCATAACAACATAACTATTGTATAATAAAAATATGAATCATTTTATTTCAAGCTTGGGAGTAAATGCATAATTTTGCTAATGTGTGCTGGTAATTCTTTTCTCTTGTCCAATTTTCTGAGAAAGAATAGAATCAGTGACACCATAGGGAGTGGCTACAAATGTACTCACCAAGTGCACATTCATAGGGTGTGAATAAAAAATGCTTGTGAAAGTTGTTAATCAAATATTCAGATTTTATGTATTAAAGAACCTGTATTACACACTATGTATAGCTTAAATTTTATAGTCTGATGTACAATTATGTTATTGGATTTTTTGAAAGTATGTATTTATTGCTGTATTTTTCAACAACTTGGTAAGGTTCAAGAATATATTTATGTATAATATTACAAATGTAAATGTTTAATCACAATTCCACTGGCAGTGGATTATGCAATCTGATATTTCTAAGGTCTGTCTGTATAACTCAATTGCTGGATGGGGGAGGGGAAGTTGATCTAATAATGCAAAGTGGCAAACTGGTACCATCCCAACTGCTGTAATTGAATTCCTTTTAATATTTGAATTTTTTCATTCCATTTCTTACCCACTTTTCACACAGTCATCTATGTAATATATATTGGTGACATATACATAAATATTACAAATCAGTAATTAGTATGAGAGTCACTTAAATTCATAGTTTAAATTATTTTTTTGGTTATGTTGATTCCATTAAGGTACGTAGCTTTCAAGAGAATATTATTAATTAAAGGGGCTGGATAGCTGATGCTACAGTAACAACACATAGTGGGAAAATATTGTGAGGTATTTGACAGAATCTGAAATGTTGACACCATTCATTTGAAAGTAATCACTCCACTCCCTCTGAGAATTATTTCCATTTTCACAAAACTAATTAACTTAAGAGATAACTGACACTGAAAGACTATGCCACCATAATTGCTATTTCAGTTTCATCTCTGTGGTTGGTAGATTCTGTACTTTAACACTGCATTTTGTTGCCATTATTTTTATGAACAAGGGGAGATACTGTGTTAATTGATTAAGCCACTAATTAAGATTTTACCTATTTATCACAATGCGAAATAAGTTTCAAGACAGTTATTACACTCATAAGTATGGTATTCCCTTTGTTGATGCACAAAATGTAGCTATGAATTTTTAAAATTTATTAATCTTCTGCGTATTTTAGACACCACATTATCATCTTGGTATAAAATCCACTCTGAATTGAATAATCACACCTAGTAATTCTTCTGAACATTACATAGCTTCCAAAATCAGCAAATATCTTTCGATAGTCTTTATATGACTGACCCCACCCCTAAATAGACAATCAGCACTCGAGTGTTAACATGCTAACAGCTATGTAGAGCCTGCATCTCCATAACACCTTTATAACAACTAAGCCAGTTCATATATAATTAGTCTGGGCTCAGATACAGCAATGGTTAAATCTATGTACAACTAGCCCACAAAAAGCCTCAGACAAAACAGAGTAACATCTTGTATTAGACTCCCAGGTGTGCTAGTAAACATGCAATATCTAAATTTAACTGTTCCATGAAACTATACTTATCGGATATTTTAATTATGTTGTCACTTCCTACATGACAAAATAGTGTGCACTGTTCCTTTTATTATCTTACAACTGTGTCATGCCATTGTTATGTTCATCAGATATTTTGTCACTTCAATGAGACGGTGTAATCAAGGGAATGTTTGCATGTAGAAGTTTGAGGTACCTAGCTGTGTACGACATACAAATGCGAAACTGGACCTGGTCACTGCATAATTTACAGTAGCAATAAATGTGGAAAGAGCCACATAACTGTCAGAACTGTCATGTATATGTATTTTGCACAATCCTGGAAAACACATTCCACATATTCCAACGAGACATCGAAATGCATGACAGTCTGAGGACAATACAGGTATGTGCCATCACACCCTCATTTGTTATTTTTCTTACACCTAGTGCTTCTAGCTTGTTTAATAGTATTTCCTGATCAACAGTGTCAAAAGTCACAGCCAAGTCTAAGAACATGCCTGTAAAATAGTCATCCTTGTCAAGAGCTTCAAGTACCACTTTCGTGAACTCTGCAATATTCAACATTGTACTTCTTCCACTTTGGAAACCAAAGAGTGCTGCATTAAAAAAAAAGTTGTATCTATTCAAGTATTAATGTTTCTTTTTTTAAAGAAGCAGACAGTTGTGAAACAGGACTGTGGTTTTCAATACTCTCTGCAATAACTTTCTATAGTAAAAGCGTAACTCGCTTTAGATACTCTGGAAAAATATCTGAGCTAAAGGACTCATTTATTATGTTCGTTAACAGGGCTTATATGCTGTATACATACATCTTCAGAACAGATGCTGAAACTCATCTACACTTGCTGACTTTTAAGTTTTCAATTTCTGTATTGTCTTCGTAACATTCTGACTTCAGAGTAGGAGTAGTAAAGCAAGCTGCAGCAAAGATCTGATGAGAGATGAGGGAGTAGGATGAACATTGTTTAAGGTGAAACTAGATGGTGGTCCAAGCCACAAATATATTGGAGACTTATCTTTAAACTATGAAATCACTGTTGTAGGCGTGAGGAATCCAAAAGGTCAAAGAGGTGAGGTAAGTACCTAGATCACGAACACTGTGCTTCACAACATGTTCAGCAATTGAATATTGTATACTACTGGTCTCAAGAGTTCTGTGGCAGTTCATTCTTGTTGGATATCGGGTGTCAGTCATACCAACACAAAGGACTAAAAAGAATTCCAAGTCTATTGGAATGTGATGTGTATATTCTCCATTGTTACTCTTCCCTTCTGGCTGGCTGAAGTAACATCACATTCTCCTTCATTTCTGAGCTACTAAATTCAATGTCAAATTCAGGATCTCTATTGCAGTCCTTTTTTGAAAGCTTTGGCTAAGTAACAATACAGGAGAGAGGCTGAAAGTGTGCATTTTGTTCTCAAGTATCCAGAGTTCTGGCAGTGGTATATGGAGTTCTAGGGACTACTTAAGATGTTTTATTATTGTTCCACTCATATGAATAAGCATGAGGTAAGACATCCTCTTTGAAAATGTAACAGAAAGAGATGACTATATCAAATGAAAAATTAAACCAAGAAAACTGTTAAATTATGAGAAAGAATTTTCTTTCTAATTCAAAAGGAAGAGCAAGTCACTTGGCACTCAACTGTAGTAAGGATGAGAGCAGACAAAGATGAAGGGCAGGGTATCAAAGAGAGTGAATCACAGTTACTACACTGATAAGCGGTATGCAGCTTCAGTCCAGAGAAGTTGATGATAGAGTGTGAAGTAGAAATAAATTAAAATTCTTTAACATATTGATTTTTTTCAAATTATGTTCAAAAAACTAAATTTTTTATTAATTAAAAACATCCTATAATAAATGGCATTACATATAGACAAATATAGATAGCTTTTAAAGCTCAAAATAATGAGTTACAAAATTTTGAGGATCACCAATAATAAAATCCCAAGTATACTCATGCACTGGACTTCCTGAAACTTGTAGTCATTTTTTTAGTTTCCTTGTTGCTATGAAGTCTAACCATGTATTTTGCAATGGCTTTCTGTGAACATAAATGCTGGAGGAGTTGGCTGGATCACAGTGGATATATTTATCTTGTACCACTGATGAGCAATTGTCATTCAACAGACAAAGTGTCACCACTTTCAGCCTCTAATGAAGTAACATCACATTCTCCTTCATTTCCGAGCTACTAAATTCAATGTCAAATTCAGGATCTCTATTGCAGTCATTTTTTGAAAGCATTGGCTTAGTAACAATACAGGAGAGAGGCTGAAAGTGTGCATTTTGTTCTCAAGTATCCAAAGAGAGACAAAGTAAAGATGATATCTAGTGACAACCACCTCCACCAAAACATTACAGCCAGGCTACAAATGTAGGACTAATGCTCTCAAGAGGGCCAAACACTTAAATATAAGTGCTGAAGCAGATATAAGTGGGGTTTTATGTTTTTGTTACTTGAGGATACCTAGGATTTTACGTTCCTGCCAACATAATATAAATGAGATAACACAGAGTTTTAGGTTAAGGGGTTAAGAGTATGGGAAATAAATATTAAGAACTTGGATGGGAGAAAATGAGAAAGAATGGAAGAAGAAGAACAAAGACAAACATTAAGAGCAATAAAGAAATTATTAAATAAGAAATAATAAATAAAAGAATACAATCACTTTCCAGAACTCTGGAGCTGGGAACTTGCTCTCCAACACATCTTTACATCACAATACTGTCATGGACACTCCACCCGCTCCTTTCCCTCTTTTTATCTTTATGATATCTTTTCTCATTAAAGTGGATACAAATTTCATTATATTGTATACACTCTTTATTTATTAGGAATATTTTAATTATTGCTTTTACTTTTCTTCTTAATTCTACTCCCCCCTTCTTTCTCATTTTTTCCTGTTCTAGTTCACAATTGCAATATTTATTCCCCTTCCACTTATCTATCTTGTTCTAGTTCACGATTGCAATATTTATTCCCCTTCCACTAATCTATCTTTATTTCTCCTTCATTATGATCATCTCTGGATTAAAACTGGCATAGCACTTACCAATCTACTATTCCTGACCTCCTCCTGTCTTTGAAGTATCATTCTTCACCTTTGTTTACCCTCTTCCTCACAATATGTGGGTTCCTCTCATTCTGATGTCTGAGTGATCTGCTCTTCATTTCAACCTTCTGCAACTTGTCCCTCTCTCCTCCTCAAGGAAGAAACTAACAGTACCAAAAGCTATGGTACTGCTGTGTACTTTTACTTTTATATTTTTCTGTCAGCTTTGCTCTCTGAAGTACTGGCCACAAATTATGTCTCATAATTTAACAGCAGATGATGAGAGTGATTATAGAGATTTGTGGACTGTAAAAAAACTATTTTTGGAGATGTGAGAATGATTTCTGGTAATACTTTTTTAATTTCAGGTCTTGAGTTAAAAGTAATCACAAGGTTGGCATAGTAGCTGACCTTTATTTGCATTTGTAGGAAATGGGAAAGACATCATTTCAAATTAATTTATAGCTGCAACCTATTAAAGATAGTAATCCTCTTATAGTTCTGAGAAAAAAGAAATAATAGTAAAACTAGTAATATTCATACAAGTAGGTTGTCTAAATATCTAATATTGTTTGCAATGTTTAAAGTGGCATACCTGTTTTCCTGGATTATCTGTTTCATTACTGGTAAAAATTTGTCAAGCTGAACACTTCCTGATGTTTCTTGATCTTCAACTGCAACAAGAATTTCTTGTATTTCTGCTTCAGTTGGACAACATCCTGAAGAATTGTAAGTGATATTTTAATTGCCTATCTCCACTATAACATTATGCATATTTTTAGTACTTCGTCTTGAATATTAACTCATTCACATAAACACAAATGAATAATGACTATAACAAAACATCATGAACAGGTACTTAGGAAACTAGTACCGGTATATTTATACTTGTATGATGATAGTAAGGCACAAAGTATACACAACAAGCTGTTTGTGTGAGAATTTTGACTGCGTGGTTATGAGTCACCATTGACTTTAGTACGAAATATTGTCATAATATAGTACAAATTTATTTGAAATTAATGTTTTTGGTCCATATGTAAAGCAGCTTGAAGTTCATCCATGGTCTGCCTTAACAAGAAATACAATGTTAATTCAGGATATAACATGTTACAATTTACTGAACATCCGTGCCTGTTAAAGAAGTTGTCCACATGTCATCTTTGCATTTGTATGCTATATTACACTCATCTCTGCAGTAAATTTGTAATGCATCAGTAACTAACTGACAGAACTTTTGCTCAGGTAATGAAATATGCTATACCATCTAAAATCTGGTGAGATTTGGATTCATTTTCATTCATAAATTATATTATCCGTAACTATGGGCTTTCACAGACTTTTCCAGGCAAACTTTTGTCATAAATATATCTTTATCTTTATGTTTATGTACTGTATGTTTGCATACTGTGATGCTGCACTATGAAGATCAGTTTGCTAATATATGACAGATAATTCTAATAAAACAAAACTATATCATGTACTATAATTTTTCCATGTAATTTTTAATATCAGACAAAATATGTACATTACTATTAGTATTTTTTATGTGATACTAATGATACTCAATAAATATTTCATTATAACATTAAGTTAACAGCATTAAGAATATTTTTAAATCTATAGAAACTTGAAGAAGTTGGCACACTTGACAACACTTATTAAATTAAAATTGAATTATAATATGAAAATGAAAGTTACATAAACAATATTTTGACATGGAGAACATTCTGGAGGCAGCAAGAATAATTATCAAGATTTATATTATCATTGTTTGGTGCCTTCTACATCGGACTCATTTTGTTATTGAAAGACTTAACATCATGCAAAGCTCTTTGGAGACAGTGGTACTGAGAAAGCCAATGAAACTGTTCTCTGGTTTTTATATTTGATCTGAATTTGTGTTTTCTTGTGGTATGAAACTGTGACTATGATCGTGAACTGATATGTGTAAAATGGAAATGAAACCATTTATTGGGAAAACACATGTTATTGCTTCTTGCCTGTTGCAATAACAACCCAGGACCTGAACTGTTTCGTTAATAATGAGACAGATCCCTAGATGAACTGATACCATCTTGAAGTTAACTAAACATTTTTTCATTTTTTGTTATGTCAACTGTCAACTTCATAAAAATGGAAATATTGCACTTGTTCAGTGGTTTACATTATTTTGCAATGATGTCACGAAGAAAAACAGCTGTTTTCTGATTGCTATATTAAGGGAAGGGCATGACAAGTTAAAGATTTTTTATAGCATAACTGGATCATCTTGCAAGTCCTGAAAGACACTGGTACAACTCTTTAACCTTATCAGTTTGGATACTGTACATTTCATGTTTGAGATGCCCCCTGACAAATAAATCCAGTCAGCTAATTTGAAAAGCCAAGGTACAGGCCCTGCTGGGCCTATCCATCTTGGGCCACACGAGCAGCTTGTAGTGAAATTGTGTGCTTATGAAATATCATCTCACTTATGTGACTGGATTTGTGATTTCCATTCAGAGAGGTCACAGTCTGTAGTAACTGATGGAAAGTCACTAAGTAAAACACAAGTGATTTCTGGTGTTCCCCAAGGTAGAGTTAGAGGCCCTTTGCTGTTCCTTATCTATATAAATGATTTGGGAGGTAATCTGAGCAGCTGTCTTAGACTGTTTGCAGATGACATTGTCATTTATCAACTAATAAAGTCATCAGAAGATCCAAACAAATTGCAAAACGATTTATAAAATATATCTGTTTGGGGCGAAAATTGACAACTGATCTTAAATGATAAAAAGTGGGGTCATTCACATGAGTGCTAAAAGGAATCAGTTAAACTTCAGTTACATGATAAATCAGTCAAATCTAAAGTCTGTAAATTCAACTAAATACCTAGGAATTACAATTGTGAACAACTTACATTGGAAGGAACACTTAGAAAATGTCGTGGGGAAGACTAACCAAAGACTGTGTTTTATTGTAAGGACACTTAGAAAATGTAACATCTGCTAAGGAGTCTGCTTACACTACACTTGCCCGTCCTCTTTTAGAATAATGCTGTGCGGCATGGGATCCTTACCAGATAGGATTGACGGAGTACATCGAAAAATTTCAAAGAAGGGCAGCTCGTTTTGTATTATCCTGAAATAGGGGAGAGAGTGTCACTGAAATGATACAAGATTTGGAAACAAAGGCATTTTTTGTTGCGGCGGAATCTTCTCACAAAATTCCAATCACCAACTTTCTCCTCCGAATGCGAAAATATTTTGTTGACACCGACCTACATAGGGAGAAACTATCACCATGATAAAATAAGAGAAATCAGAGCTCGTATAGAAAGATATAGGTGTTCGTTCTTTCCACGCGCTATACAAGATTGGAGTAGTAGAGCAGTGGCGTAGCACATTCGCCAACGATGGACATTGGGTGAAATTTGAGCCCAATTAGGTGGAGGGAGAACTGAAAAAGTTACATTTCAAGTACATTTGTGCTAACTAGAACAAAACTTCGTAGTGAAGTCAGAAGCAGTTCAAAACCATATATCCACAATTATCTCACAAATGGCCCATTTTTGGATCCAAGTTTACCAAAATGTTTTTGCTTCTATTATCTTATACATTCACCACATTTTCTCTGTCAATTATGGTACACACTATACATCACTTGGCCTATAGCAGAGCCCTGTCTAGGGCCCTGACACATATAACACTCCCAAGGGTTGTCTCATTACGTCATAGAGCCACACATTAAGGAACAAAAAATCCTTTAAGCACACAAATAATGTCCACTTTGCACACCAGTGTAGCTGGAAGTAAATTGTGTCACAGATGCAAAGTTTGTTTATTGACCACAACATATTTTTCTTTGTATAAAATCATTCATTTCCAAATTAATTTAAGAAATCAGCTTTAGCAATAAGATAATAGCTGACTGGCTGTAGTGAAGAATAATATCAAAGTTCATTCTTGATGAACTACCTTTGTTTCATTTACCTGTTCATTTCTCCGAATTTCCAAATTGCTTTTTTCCTGGAGAGTAATGTCACTTTTCTTCTTACCATGACTGAGGAGGAAGATTGTTTTGGCCAAAATAATAATCATACTGAATCACATTAAATTTTCATCAGGGTAAAGCATTACCTGTCCTGCCATCTTGATGATTCTCTGTATTTCTGTAACGTACACCAAAAATCCACCCACCTGATTATTTGTGAGACCAATATAAAATAAAATTACAACACTGTGCATATCTTAAAGCCACTGAGATAAGAATATCAACTGTATTATCACTTGAAACATTTCTTTAATTAATCTTAAGGAAGTCTCAGTACATTTAAAAGAGACTTCTTTTGGTTGTTAAGGGATCTCTGGGAAAGATAATATAACAAATGTATACTTATGGTGGGGAGGACTACAAGAACTGATAGTAAATGAATACTTCTAAATAGATGTGATGCAGAAATATTATATTGGCACATGGCTTTGAAAGAGGGCAGAGATGGGAATGTTTCAATGTGCTTCACTATGGAAGGAATGAGAAGTACATACAAAGTGTGAAAACAAAAAAAGAAAGGACAGAAAATAAACATAACTCTATAAGGCTGGCTGAAAGAAAGTCTGTTTCAGCAATCATTCTAGTGCTTTTTTATTTATTATGTCTAGTATTAAATGTGAAATTTTTATTTTAGACATGTAATCATGTGATGTATTTGTGGTAGTAGCATTAATTGTAGTAGTAGTAGTAGTAGTAGTAGTAGTAGTAGTATCACCCCTTGTCAAGTAGTCCCCACATGACCATTTCCAAATCTGCCTGAAATTTTATGGGAAGGGTCCACAATGTTTTGTATGGATATGTACATAGTTTCAGCTTGATATTTCCCTAGGTTCCATTTCTGCAGCTCTTGTATATAGAGGTTCCACGCTTGCACTGCCTACACACATGCTGAAGTGCAAACTTCAGGTAACTTTTATGAAAAGTTTCTTAAATTACAAGCCCCTACTTTCACATATTTAAACAACTTTTTGTTCTGAATTAAGAATATATTACTTATTAGATTTTTAAATACATCTAGTAACAGCTGATAGAAAATTTATTGTGCAACTAGGAGAGCCCAACTTTAGCCAGCAATAAATTGCAATTTTAAAGACATATCCAGCCAAAAATTGTTATATGACATTCAGCCATGCTGTCTTTTCGCGTTTTTTGTACAACAGCCTCTGCCCTTCTCTATCCAAATATATGCACCTGCAAATTTGATGAAAATGCTTTGAGGACCACATTTTTTGTAATTGTGGGGATCCATATTTCAACTGTATGTTATTTAATCTTTTTTATCTTGCTGTATCTACAAAGAGTATCGTTTAAGCTTCAGAAACTACACAGTTAAATTTTAGGCCCATGCGTACTAACGAATAAAATGATCTCCAAAAGGTTTTGTAAATTCATGAATGAAATTTGTTTCACATCATTTAAGGCATTATTGAAAACATGGTTAAAACATTGCCAACACATTTTTACATTCCTGTTGCAGAAATATTTGATCTTGTGATTATCTCACTCTTGCACAGTGTTCTGACTGAACTAATTTGTGTTTTGTGAAACGAACCAAGTAGTGCCTGAAGCTTGTTTTTTTAATGATCAAGACTGCTCTGACTGTCATATGCCTTACCATTTTGTGATAGTACAAGGTGTACAACTTTGCTTCTACTGTTTGCCGATAGGTGGCGACAGTGGTAAGTAGTGGTCGAAAAAAACAGATTGCAGACGTCAGGCAGTTAGCTTGGATCTCAGTCAACATAATCTCATTCAAACATTAGTCGATTTGTGTCTGCATCATAAAGTTGTTCTTGATTGAAAATGTCAGTTTATGAGCCTAATTCTCATCATTAGGGGAGGAGTTACAGTTTTGTTTCAATATTAAGAAAACAGCGGCTTAGTCTCATCAAATGTTCTCAAGTATATATGGTAAGGATGCTATTAGTGACAGAACATGTTGTGAGTCGTTTCAATGCTTCAAGAACGGTGATTTTTATGTCACAGACTGTCATAGTGGTGGAAGAGAATGTTTTCGAAGATTCAGAATTGGAGGCATTGCTGAATGAAGGCTAGTGTCAAACTCAAGAAGAATTGGCATGATTAGTAGGAGTGACACAACAAGCCATTTCAAATATCTCAAGGCTATGGGCACAATTCAGAAAGAAGGAACTTGGGTCCCGTGTGAGTTGAAACCAAGAGACGTTGAACAGCATTTGTGTATTTGTGAACAGTTGCTTCAGAGGCAAAGACAGAAGGGATTTCTGCATCACATTGTGACCGGGGACGAAAAATGGGTTCATTACGATAACCCTAAATGCAAAACATCATGGGAATATCCTGGCCATGCTTCCATGTCGACAGCCAAAGCAAATATTCATGGCTCCAAGATCATGCTCTGCATTTGGTGAGACCAGCATGGCGTCGTGTACTATGAGGTGTTAAAAACCAAGTGAAACAATCACAGATGCTCATTATTGAATGCAATTAATGTGTCTGAGCAAAGCATTAAAAGACAAATGGCCAAAATACAGCAAGAGGCACAATAAAGTGATTCTGTAGCACGACAATGCTCGACCCCATGTTGCAAAAGAGGTCAAAACGTACTTGGAAAAATGGAAAGTCCTAAATCACCCGCTGTATTCTCCAGAGATTGTTCCCTCTAACTATCACTGTGTTTAGATCAATGGCATGTGGCCTGGCTGACCAACACTTCCGATCTCATGAAGAAGTCACAAACTGGATCGATTCATGGATCGCTTCAAAAGATGAACAATTTTTTCGACATGGGATTCGTACACTGCCTGGAAGATGGGAGAAAGTAATGGGCAGCAATGAAAAATACTTTGTATGATACATGTGTAACCAATTTGTTTCATTAAAGCCTCAAATATTGGAGGAAAAATGGCAGAGGCAAAGTTGTACACCTTGTAGAAAGTCAGTTTAACCCAGCAAAAGAAATGACAGTGTTTGATGAAGAGCTTTTAAAACTAAGATCGCATCTTATTTTACAGAAGAGGCTCAAATTTGGTCATACCATGAGGCCATGCTGATCACAAAATTTCAGTTTCTGCAAAATACCTGGTGAAATATATTTGGGCAAAACAAATATAAAGTTAAGAATGGTTTATACCTAATTGATATTTCTCATGTTGAAAAGTTGAAACTGCTTTCCCTTTTTGTATACAGGTACTACGTTAACTAATTTTAGTTTATCTGTGTAACTTGACAAAACTCAGGACAATAAATGCAAGGCAGAGATTGAGGTCTTTTAGTGGTGGGAGCTGTGTGGGTAAGGTGGGCTCACTGATGAAGTTTTCGAGTTTTGCCAGCAGCTTTATCCCAGGTGTACACACACAATAACAGCCTCAGAATCAGCAAGTATGAATGTCTACTGATTTAATGGATACAGTTTACATTTGCTACACAGTGAGTACTTCACTGGCATCTCTTGGAGACACACCTTTACAGCTTCAATGAATTCGCAAAGGGGAATGAATGGCTCAAATAAAGCAGCAAATTCAGAAAGCATAAGATTCCATCATCATGGCTATAGCTGTAGATACTGGTGTGAGCTCCACTGATGTTGTGGAAAGCTTTCCCTCAGTTGATACTAGGCAGAAATCTAATTTGCATCTGGATCACATCTCCATGACTCATGTGCAGAAAGGCATACAGTATTCTGCTGCATACATTTTCAATAAGGTAACACAAGAATTAAAAAATCTGAGCAGTAATCCTCAAGTCTAAACTGAAGAATTCCCTCATGGCACATTCCATCAGGGAGTTCCTGCAAAAAATTTAAGCCTCTACATCTACATCTCTGTAAACCACTGTGAACTGCATGGCAGAGCGTACGTCCCACTGTACCAGTCATTAGGGCTTTTTCTTGTACCATTCACATTTGGACCATGGGAAAAATTATTGTTTAAATTGCTGTGTGTATATTGTAATTAATCTAATCTTATCCTCACAATCCCTATGGGAGCAATGTACAGGGCAATGTAGTATATTCCTAGAGTCATGAGTTAAAGTCAGTTCTAGAAACTTTCTCAGTAGATTTTCTCAGGACTTTTCTGTCTATCTTCAAGAGTCTGCCAGGTCAGTTATTTCAACATTTCAGCGACATTCCTCTGCAGGTCATACAAACCTTTGACGATTCGTGCCCCCTTTTATGTGTACTTTCAATATCCCCAGCTAGTCCTATTTCCTATCCTATATTCTAAGATGGGTTGCACAAGTTATTTGTAAGCAAACTAACTTGCAGACCCATTGTGTTTCCCTAGTATTCTACCAATAAACTGAAGTCCATTCTCTTCTTTACCCACAACTGAGTCTATAAATCATTCCACTTCATGTCCCTACTAAGTGTCACATCCAAGTGTGGGAGTTTACAGATTCCAGCTGTGACTCACTAATATTATAGCCATGGGATACTATGTTATTTCATTTTGTGAAGTGCATAATTTTACATTTTTGGACATTTAAAACAAGGTACCAATCATTCAACGAGTTAAAATTTAATAGAGTGGTTGAGATACTAGTTACAGCACTCCTAGCGGCAACCAATGCTAACTCGGCCGCCATGTTCTCCTTAGTCAAAACATTAGGAAAGCGTTACTGTTGTTTGTGTTGGCAGTGTGTCAGCTGTTGTGATATTACTGCAATATTTAACTTTTCTAGTTGACTTTTTTGTTACAAAATATAAAGTCAACATGCCTGCAGTGTGTTCAGCGTTCAACTGCACAAATCGCAGCGATAAAACAACAAATATTTCATATTATAAGTAAGTATATTAGTACCGAAATACGACACACGTTTTTTAATGTTTATTAAAGAGTCATTTGCATTGGAACTGTAATTATGCTTAAGACAAATGCAGGAAGTAATTTATTTATCGTTGATCACAGATTTCCTTTAAAAGATAAGGAAATTACAAAAAGATGGGTTATAAATATGAAGCGAGAAAACTGGTTCCTACTACAGCCAGTTACTTCTGTTCAGCTCATTTTGAAGAGAAATATATGTACCACACAAATGTCCAGAGGCGCCTTTTGTCAAAACCAGTACCTACTATCTTTAACTTTCCACCACATTTACAAAAGCAAGATAAAGTATTACGACCATTACCCAGAAAGCGATCTTTCGACAATTTGCAAGATAGTGCTATTACAGTGACATCATTAGCACAAAGTAAGTCAATAATTTAATTTTACTCCGTGTTCTCATTACTTTGAATTACATACTTTCTATTATAATCTTATGGTGTAACTCTGTTATAAACGTATGATGTAACTACATTCTTTCAGTGCCTGTCGGACCCACATCTGTTTCTGCTGACCACAATTACTGTCTACCAAGCCCTAAGAAGTTGAAAACACAATATAACAGAGTACAAGCAGAGAATGTGTGACTAAAGAAGCGGATAAAGCAAATGAAGCAACTTAGTGTACGACACAAAAGAAGAATAGTGCAGTTACAGACTTTAGTTGCTGGTTTGAGAAGAAGGCTATGTAGTTCAGTTTCTGATATGTTAAACAGTGAACATGTAGTTGGTTTGTTGAAGGAGCTATTTGAACTTCAGTGCAGTGCTAAAGTATGCCATTATTCTCAGCAAATAAGGAAATTTGCCCTGACCCTACACTTTTATTCTGCCAAGGCATACAGCTACTTACGAAAATTTGTGAAATTACCCCACCCAAGAACGCTTCGACTTTGTTATTGAATTACTATGCTTGTGTTAAATACTTGTAACACATATTTCAAATAAATTCTCGTTCACAGTGTACTGGTTTTTGAGGCTTTGATTACTTTGAAATAGCGACAAAAATATCGCATTTCTGCGCCCGTTACTGTTTCTAATAGTTAACCACAGCATGTTTAGAAGTTCTACTGTAATATTCTGGTGGTACCTGCACTAATTGCATTAATTTATGGGCAACAAGTAACGTTATAGTGGATGGACAGACTTATTTGAGTTGTCTTGTAGTGTTATCTACATCGAAAAGTTGAGCCATATTTCGACAAAAACATCCCTTTTTGCTGTCAGTGTACACTGAAATCACTGCTGTCTATTGCTTGTTTTAGAAAAAATAAAGCTAGTATGGGCTATTTCAAGTAAGTCAAACGCATTTACAAGGGGGCGGGACACAGCAGACGAATGCCTTGACTAAAGAAAATATGGCGGCCAGAACTTCAATTTGCTTCAAACATGGCGGACCTATAGCCACTCTATGAAATTTTAACTCGTTGCAATCATTGCACAACTTTCAAATTTTATCAAGGTCTGACTGAATATTTTTATAGCTTCATTCAGACTGTACTTTGTGGTACTTCATTGTAGACAGCTGCTTCATCATCTAAAAGTCTGAAGTTACTATTAATATCGTCCGCAAGATTAATAATATACAGCATGAACAGCAAGGGACCAAAACACACTTCCCTGGGGTGCACACAAAGTTATTTCTACATCTGTCAATCATTCATTGCCCAAGATAACATGTTGCATACCCCCTACAAGAAAATCCTCAATCCAGTCACATATTTCGTCTGATACCCCATACAGTCACACTTTCCATAATGAGTGTAGGTATGGCACTGACTCAAATGCTTTTCAAAAATGGAAAAATATTGTATGTACCTGACTGCCTTGTTCCATGGCTTTCAGGATGTCATGTGAGAAAAGTGTGAGTTAGGTTTCACATGATTAATGTTCTCAAAATCCATGCTGCTTGGCATGTAGTAGATCATTCTGTTTGAGATATCTCATTATGTTTGAGCTCAGAAAATGTCCTAAGATACTATAGCAAATTCCTGTACTGATTATGTGAACATATACTTAATAGCTCGTTGTTTGCAAAGGGTTTACGTAAAATTATTTTATTTTTTGTTAACTGTTATGATTTCAATTTCATATACTGACACATTACATGACCATTGAGACTTGCTCCTTAGTTTGTTCCTATATAAATAGACATGTGAAATAAAAATATATATAAAAACAATTAAATTCAAATAATGTTATTTTAAGGCCTGCAGGTGGGTGGATGGTCATTCTAAAGAACTGACTACAACATTGGACCTCAAATGTCAGCTGTGTGTCACTTTAGTGCCAGCTATTCTACAAAGGTGAACACGTTCATCTATCAGCTTGAAGTTTTCAGATATGTTTTCGCTGCCTGGCAGCAGGGGGGCCAATGTACACACTTAGAATCCAGGTGGAGACTGTTTTCAAGTGTGACTTGAATAATAATGTAATTAGTAAAATACTCAAAATGAAACAAACTCTGCTGACAAACACACTTGAGGATGTTGGAATTAATTCAAACTAAAGATATTACTCACAAATGGAGAACCATGTACAGCTCCATACTTGATGCAACAGGCACAAAACTACATACATAACACTTATAAACAGTTAGCATAACTTACATAGGGCTTTATGACAACGTGCACAGTTAATAGAAGACACATAATCATTGCCACATAACAAACAAATGCACTTAAGAACACAGAACTATTTTTGAAGAAATAGGCAACTGAATATTATCAGAGAACATATGCACTGTGCTCCCTTCATCTCTAACTTCAAAAGTCAATAACTAAATAAGTATCTGCTGTCACAATATTCCACTTCCACCAATTTCCCCAGTAGTGAAAGCTCAACATCCTCTGCTGCAACTCGGCTGAGATGATCACCAGATGCTCATTCCTCTCACTGTCCAAGAGAATAACATCACTAACAAACAACGATTCTGTGAGAAATGTTTCCGGAAGCTTAACTTGTTCGCCAACCAGTGGGTGAGATAAGTTAGTCAGCCATGGCTCATGTAGTAGAGGATGTGCCCCAAGGTGGGGTTTCAGTGGCTGTGATGGGGAAACTGTCCAACATATATTGACATACAAGCACCGGCACTTCTGTTGGTCAAAATCAGGGTTCAAGCCAGTGGAGAGAGTCGAGCCAGTGGATAGAAGTGAGAACACATCAGCACTGAAATGCTGCATTATTGGCTTATATTAGATGGTATAATTGTATGTACTCAGGAACGATGCCCAGCACTGGGGGCATTGGGCTGTCCACTCCCAGAGGCTGGAGCACGCCCCGATAATGTCACCAGCAGCTTGTAACGTGCAATAAAAAGAAATGAAATTTTTTTAATGGCAAAAACTATCGCCAATGCTCCCTTTTCAATCTTGGAGTAGTTGTACTGTGGAGAGGTCAATGTGTTTGGTGCTACATGTTATAGACTGTCCAGAGCCATCATCATTACTACGCATCAAGACTGTCCTGATGCCATAAGGGGATGCGTCACCTGTCACAACCAAGTGGTGACTGGAGGAGAATGGCATGAGGCAAGGGGTAGATTTCAGCATGGTCTTCAATTAAGAGAAATCCTGCTTGCAGGTGGGATTTCAGCTGTAAGGCACACCCTTTTTACACAAATTGATTCAGAGATTGCCCAATGTGGGATAGGAACTTGGCATAATAGTTGATTCTGCTGAAAAATACCTGCAAATAATGCACTTTTTCAGTGGGCAAGGAGTCTACTGCAGTGATATTCCTATCAGTAAGCCTGATTCATTCTTTGGTGAGCCAGTGCACCAAATACTCCACATCCAGCTGAAAAAACCTGCACTTCTCTAAACAACAATGCAAGCATGCTTGCCACAGGGTCATAAAAAGGCTGTACAGATTTTCTATATGATCCTGCCAGGAGGATCCTGTGACAAGGAGATCATCCATGTAATTCACCAAGCCAGAATATGCTACATCAGCTGTTCCAGAGACATTTAGAAAATTGTGGGGGGGGGGGGGGGGGGGGGGGCAAGGCAATGCCGAATGGAAGCCACTTCTACCATGCAAAAGGAGTATCAATCACAACAATTTTCCATGATTCTTCATCTGACGGTAACTGGAGGTAATCATCAGAGAGGTCAAACTATGATTCCTCCTCTGAGGGTAACTATAGGTAATCGTAAGAGAGGTTGGTCCTGGAGTAATATTCCCCTCTAGCAAGTCCAGATGTGCATACATTGTCTGATTTATCAAAAGAACAATGGGACAATATATTTCTGATGACATAGAATATTTTTCATTTCGTTGTATAGTGTAGAACATGAAGTGTGTATGACTATGTTTACTGTGCTATTTTTTTTATACGAGTTCCTTATGTTAAAACTTTGATTTTGTTCCTGGTGATATTTCAAATGCTTTTATTAAATGTATTGTGTGAAACAGAATGCAATAGGCAGAACTGTCGTAAGAACTGTGGAGCGAGAGAGGTATCAATAATTGACAGGTCAAACAGTGAAGGAGACAGTGGCAGTTGGCCTGAAAGCATGGTGGTATGGAAGCGAGTACTGTGTGTGGTAATGGTGTGCGATTAATGTGATATTAATACTGAACTTTCTTGTGTTAGACCGGTTTGGAATTTGACCTTATGATGGATGCACTAAAAGGACATTGTATTATGCAAATGCTCTTGGTTTTCCCGGAACGATGCCTGTGACAGTGACGAGGCATTCGTGAACAGGCAGTATTGTCGCCGGTTTAGAATTGAGCTGCATTACATGAACTGTGAATTTAATATTGCTCTTTTCTTCACTACACCATATGATGTGTGCTAAAACACTAACTGCCAATGTGGAAACTGTGAACTGTGTTGCTACGTAAGTGACTGTTTTTGCGGGAAAAGTGTTATTATGAATCTCGAATGTTAACAGTAGATGGACTGTTTAGCTTCGCAATTGGCAAAGTATAGCAAGTGGAATGTTAATTTAAACACAATGTGGACTGTGCAAAACTATTGGGTGAGGAAGCTGCAGTTGAACCAATACAACATTCAAGCGCTGCATAAGCAGTTACTGTGTTCCAGCCTACGACAAATGGATGCTATGGCACCTATAACCACCGCCAGCCGAAACAGAATGTAAGGATATGTGATATTTTAATGCCAAGGACACAACTGGATGAACTTATAGGATTCATATCAGCAAACTGCTTCTACCACCGTCACCATGTCACGCCGACCCTGAGCAGCTAAGACCTAAAACATTCCTCTCTTCAAGAAACACAAATGTAACCAATTTAATTGCCTTATGCTTTGTAATAGACTATCTCTTAATGTTTGCCTCTATAAGTAAAAGTAGTGTATTGTAAAGACTGATCACATTCACTGATTGTTGACCCCACCACTAACAGTAGTTATTGCCATCATTTATTTGTTTTAATTCTTCAAAGTATTTGCATTAGTTGTTACATGCGTTGTATGTGTCTTTTGGAAGGGCCTGCTTTGATGTGTATCTGCAGTAATTTAGACAAGAGAATTTATGTGTTGCACTGTGAAATGTGGCCAAACATGCAAGTTCAGGCATCTGCCATTGATTTTATTTACACCATTGGTTCAAGTTAGTGTACTGGAGGGAACTTTGAATCTGACAGTTGTCAAAGTATGTGATCTTTGTTTACATGCCACTTAATGTCATATTCCCATTCATTCATGTTTAGATCCAAATTTATCTGGGTTTAACTGTTAAGTAGATCAAATTGCAGTACACTGTGTCATTATTTATCAAATTAGCTTCAGATTGATTTACTGTTTTCCACTATCAAAGGATTTTATTAACAGGAGTTTAACAGGATTCGGAAACGTCTCATATAGAGGTGTGCTTCTGAAATTTTTGGAAGTAAAATGGGTTCATGGGGTTTACACAACATTAATTTTCATCATGCAGTTTTTCTTTAAACATTTTGTGATTACAAATTCATGGTCATAAAAAATCTCCGGGAACTGTTTTCTTCACACAGCCTAGCGAGAAATGCGAAGTGTGAGAAACAATTTCCACAATAAGGGATTGCCCAGAAGGACTACTGACTGCAGCACATGAACAGTGTCCTGGCACTTGTAGATGGGATGGGAGCAGGTTACACAGGTCTGACGCACTGAGCAGAGAAGCCCCTCTTTGTCACAATGCATGCAGGGCCTCAGCCATCCTCACTGTCCGCTCAGGAGTAAGCAGAAAAACATTGCAGGAATGAAGGGAGTGGTCCCCAAAACCATCAACAAGGGGTGTCTGTAGGCTTGAATGCCATGGTGATGTCAGACAATGATGAATCACAATGTTGCTACAACCTAGGATACGTCCTATGCCTCTGCAACGTAGGGGTGGAATGACTGGTGATGTGTTAACCGCCACAACATGTGGCCTCGCAAGAGTCGTTTGTTAGCAGCCTGCACAATTTCAAACAACTGTGCAATGTGTAAGATGTCCTCCAATGGTGGGTTATACAGTTTCAATGGCGCTGTGCAGATGTCAGGATCGATTGTAGGCTGAACCATGACATTTTTCAGGGCAGTGACCCAGGAGCAGTATGATTGTCTATGCTGTTTACAGTATTGGTGAAGCTCGAGCCTGGATGCAATTACATGATATCTCTGGGAATAATAATTAGTCAACAGAGTGTGTATCTTCTTACTAGAGAGTGTGATGTGGTGAGACAGAGGTACCAATTTACGGAGCAGAAAAAACATGTCTGGTGGGCGACCCCATGACACAAATAATGATCACTGCAATGGATCATGTGTGACTTGAAATGCTGTGAAATGTTGCTACAGTTGATGTAAATACATGTCCCAGTTCTCTGTAGTGTCACTGAAAGATGGATATGATGGAGGAAGGTTGAGGGTGTCACATGCGGGGGGCGCTGAAGCCTGGAGCAAAGTGGCCTCAAGCGCTTGAAATTTATCCACCCAAAGGTAAACCAATGTTTGTAAAAATTCTATGTGAGCTGCTGCTGTTGCATCAGCTGTTATTGTTGTTCCAGCAGGCAAACCAATTCAGCATCTATGTTACCAGACAACTTCTTTTTTCCTCATCGCCAATGCTATGTCTGACATTAGACAGATATCAGCAGAAGTGTCAGAACCCAGGAGAGAAGCAGGTGAAGCCACAAGATGGAAGGGCTACCTGGAGAAGATAAAACGATGCCAAGTGGTAGTTGAGCTAAACAAGGTAGACTGACGTTTCACCTTATAGTATAACATGGTTTGTGTTTGTTCAGTCCTTTTATTAAGAGAAATTTTATTTAAGGTTCACGCATAAAAATTCAAGGTGAAAGATTTTTTCTTTTGTTTAACAGATATTATTAAACATATCACAAAAAGTTTTTTCTGACTGTGGGCGCCCACTAGACATTCTATGGCTATAGTACATCTCCCTGTAGAGCAAACTTTGTAATATACGTATGCAGCGATTGTGACTCACTTTGGGTTGTTTACTTAACAAGTACAGACTTGTATATTGATTAGCAGCAGTATGTACTGTTGTTGACTGCCGTTATGGCCTGTGTTATTCCAAAGCCTATTGTTTGACATAGATTGTGTTTGATGTTATCTTGACTTAAAGAACTGTAGTCATTACAATGAAATAGAACAACAAAAGTTTGAAGTACATACATTTTTTTTTATCCAAAAGTGACTGATCTGAGTTGTGCAAATTACATATTGCCATTGGATTTTTGGAAATTTATTTCTGAATGTCTCCTGGTTAATGTGCAAGCGTGCTCTCTTCATTGGCAGCATTAATATTCCATTGCTATTTTGTGGAAATCTACATATCAGGCTAGGACATTCATGAGTCAAATGTGTACTGTAATTCCACTAGTACAGGCTCCAGAGATTCTATGTTTGAGAGTAAATACAATATCAAGTTTCAGGTGATCCTATGTTATTTAGAAGAGTTGCAATCAATCAGGGAGATCTTCACAGACCAGTACAATGACTTCTGGAAATCCTCCAAAATTTTGTGAGCTAATCAAAACCCACTGATTTGTGGTATTACCAATTAATTAAAAACAGCTAAATAACAGAAGCTGCATGCAATGAACTAAGTAATAATAATAATAATAATAATAATAACAACAATAATAATAATAATAATTAAACAGAATATTTTTATAATATAATTCCTTAAATAAAAGTCAGTGATGTGACATAATTCACAGTTTAAAGAGACACAGACAAGGGCAAACCTGAAAGAGCCTATGCAACAATGATGTGAAAAGTGGAAAACTTCACCAAATCAATGTCAACAAGCCATGACCAAAGACAGCTGTAATCCAAATGGCAACCAAAGAGAAAGGCCAAAGGGTAAATGAGGTTGTTATTGTATAGTTGTACTACAGTAATGATAGTAACTAAGAATATCAAACATGAGTACAAAACTAGCTGGGTGGCCATATTTATACCAGCAAGAGAAATATTATTGGTAGGCATATTCATGTGGTGAGACAAGAGGCATGCTCACTATGTGAGTGCAGTGCCTCAGCAATATTATTCCCTCTAATGGCCATCTAGGTCATATCCTCCAGCATGCACTCAACTTCTGAGCAACTGGGTACCAGATCCTTCCCATCAAAATTGGCACGTATGGGTAGAAACAATCCAGCTGGTGCTGTGAGGGTTGGAACGGAGACACAGGCATAGAGACAGTCCCTTCAGGTACCAGCTGTGAGAATGGAGAGTGTGTGGCATCATCCATTGGGACGCCACTGGCAACAGACATACAGGGGATTCCGATGATCCTTGCAGATGTGGAGGGGATCGCCAGCACAACAGCAGGTAGTCACAGGCAGTCGCCAGGGGCACCAGCTGTGGCATCACATTGTCACCAGAATGTGTTGCAAGAGGTGGCTGCTTGCGCTTGACAATGGAGCTGGTTGTGGTGGGATTGCTTGAGCCCATTCTGTGTTTGGCCCAACGTAACCTACCAAACATAGGCCTCCACTGCTGTTGCCAGCAACTAAGTCTCAGTACTCCTGCAGGAGTAGCCCTACACAGCAAAGCCACGTGTGTAACTCTGAGACTAATGGGAGTGGGGCTCTGAAGGTGGTAGCACCTGCGAAATGAATGGCAGAGGGTACATCCCATTTTAATTCACATATAGAGCATGAGAAGAATGATTGGTTGAAAGCCTTTCCACCTGCTGTGATTATTTTAATCTTGTCCTTACAATCCCTATGGGGAAAATATCTAGGGAGATGTTATATATTCATAGAATCATCATTTAAAGCTTGTACTTGAAACTTTGCTGCCGTGCAGGGTAGCCGCACTGTCTGAGGTGTCTTGTCATGGTCCGTGCAGCTTCCCCCGTTGGTGGTTCGAGTCCTCCCTCTGGCATGGGTGTGTGTGTTGTCCACAGCATAAGTTAGTTTAGGTTAGATTAAGTAGTGTGTAAGCTTAGGGACTGATGACCTAAGCAGTTTGGTCCCATAAGATCTTACCACTACAAAAAACTCTGCTAGTAGACTATCTCAGCATAGTTATACCTTCAAGAGTCTGCCAGTTGTTCCTTCAGTATCTCTGTAACAGTTTGCCATGGGTCAAACAAATCCAGGACCTTTTGTGCTGCCCTTCTCCATGTATGTTCAATATCGTCTGTTAGTCATATTTGATATGGGTCCCAAGCACTTGAGAAATATTATAGAATGAATTGCACAAATGATTTTTAAGAAATATCCTTTGTAGACAGATTGCACTTTCCCAGTATCCTACCAATAAACCAAAGTTTGCCACTTGCTTTACTGACAACTGAGCCTGTATGATCATTCCAAATGGCTCTAAGCACTATGGGACTTAACACCTGAGGTCATCAGTCCCCTAGATTTAGAACTACTTAAACCTAACTAACCTAAGGACATCACACACGTTCATGCCCGAGGCACGATTTGAACCTGAAACTGTAACAGCAGCGCAGTTCTGGACTGAAGTGCCTAGAGCCGTTTGGCCACAGCAGCTGGCTGTGATCATTCCATTTCATATTTGTATGAGTCAGCAGATTCCAGCTGTGACTCACTGATATTATAGGCATGAGCACACAATTTTACATTTCTGAACATTTAAAGCAAGGTGCCAGTATTTTCACCACTTTGAAATTCTATCAAGATCTGACTGAATATTTATGCAGACTCTTTTAGACAGCACTACCTTATAGATAACTGCACCATCTGCAAAAAGTCTGAGGTTACTATTAATGCTGTCCAGAAGATTATTAACACACAACATGAACAAGAAGGGTCCCATCACTCTTCCCCGGGTCACACCTGAAGCTACTTCTACATCTGACGATGACTCTCCATCCAAGATAACATGCTGCATCCTCCCCACCAAACAGTCCTCAATACATTCACAAACTTCATTTGATACCCCACATGATCAAATTGTGGTATGAGTCAAATGCTTTTCAGAAATCAAGAAATACTACATCTATTTGATTGCCTTAATATACAGCTTTCAGTTTGTCATGTGGGAAAAGTGTAAGTTGAGTTTCACATGAACAATGTTTTCAGAATCCATACTCGCTGGCATGGAGAAGATATCTCATTAAGTTTGAGTTCAGAATATGTTCGAAGATTCTACAACAAATTTATGTCAAGGATATTGGACAGTAGTTTTGTGGATCACTTCTTCTATCCTTTTTGTAGATGAGTGTGACCTGTGCTTTCTTCCAACTACTGGGCACAGTTTTTTGTTGGAGGGATAAATTCAGTATATAAATTCAGGCATAAACTCAGTATAGATTATTCTATTGGACCCTGGAGCTTTGCTCATTTTCAATGATTCAGCTGTTTCTCAACACCACTGACACTGATATTAATTTCACTCATTTTTTCAGTGGTATGAGAGTTCAATTTGGGCAATACTCCTGGGTTTTCCTTTGTAAGGAACACTTGACAACAGAGTAAAGTTTTTTAGCTTTGGTACTGCTACCCTCAATTTCAGTTCCTGTCTCATTCCCTACATACTGCACACTAATTTTGCTGCCACCAACAGCATTTACATATGACCAGAATTTCTTTGGGTCTTGAAAAAGATTATTTGATAGTATTCTGCTATGGTAGTCATTAAAGGATTTATGCATTGCTCTCTTGACAGCCAGATACATTTCATTCAGCATGTCTCTATCTATAGTCCTATGCTTTTTTAAAAAAGCTATAAAGCAGTAGCCTCTGTTCCTTTAGAAGTTTCTTTGCAGCAGCTGTATACCCTGTGCTGAAAGTTTCAAGTTCCCCACTAAGATATTAGGCTACTGATTTTTTTATCTAGTTTACTGAACATATATATCCTTCTGCTTTCTTTAGTTGTCCTTTGTACTATGATAATCATTGTTGTCACAACCTTGTCAAGACCACTGACATTAGTTTTGATGAGGACATCCTCAAAGAGGTCAGGTCTTGGTTCAAATGGCTCTGAGCACTATGGGACTTAACATCAGAGGTCATCGGTCCCCTAGAACTACTTAAACCTAACTAACCTAAGGACATCATACACATCCATGCCCGAGGCAAGATTCGAACCTGCGACCGTAGCAGTCGCGCGGTTCCGGACTGAAGCGCCTAGAATCAATCAGCCACCGCGGCCGGCAGGTCAGGTCTATTTGTTGCCATTACATCCAATATATTTCCATTATAAGTTGGGTTCTGAACTATCTGTTCGATGTAGTTTTCATAGAAGGTATTTAGTAATGTTGCACAGGATGTCTTCTCACATCCACCACTAATGCAACTCTAATTTTCCCAATTGATTGTTGGATGATTAAAGTCTCCACTGATTATTTCAGTATGAATGGAGATCTTCAGGTGCAAGTGAATGAGGTTTTCTCTAAAGTTTTCCATTACATCAGGAGAAGAGTCTTGTGGGCGATAGGAGGGCCCAATAAGCATTTTATGCTCACCCCTCATACTGAATTTTTCCCAAATGATTTCACACACAGTTTCAATTTCTATCTTGTTGGATTTGAGTTTTTGTCTACTGCAACAAATACCCCACCTCCATTTCCCATTAGCCTATCCTTTCAATATATTATTAAAATTTCCCCAAAAATCCCACTGCTATTAATTTCATGTTTCAGCCAGCCTTATGTGCATAGTACCAGATGAGCATAGGCTTCACTGCTTTTCAGGAGCACTTCAAACTCCATCAATTCGTTGCAAATGCTTTAGCAGTTAACCACTAGGATTTTAATATTCTCCCCTGTGGGAGACAGTTCTTTCAATCTTACACTGATACTTCTGGGTTTCCTACAGCTATCACTTCCTGGATTGGATGGGGAGTCACTTAATCTAAAAAAAACTTGTGTACATCCCATACATAGTCAGCTACCTGGGTATCAGCCTCTGATGTGTAGTGCACACCTAACCCATTTAAGGGAACCCTACAGTTCTCAACTTCTGGTGCATCTCCAGGAAGTCACAGCCTAGCTTGTTACAGAAGGTTCTTGCCCTCAGGTTCAGTTTCACTGAAAGACAGCACCTCAAACTTGTTGGTTACGGGAATGGTATAACACCCTGAGTTCTTCCTGGTCACTGTCCACCCCGTACAGGATGCCTAGATCTACCAGCAACAAACCACTTGCAGTCAAGTAGATAATTAGGACAGATTGTGTACTATCTGCAGAGGAGACAGGATACACAGGAGAGGATAGTACTTGCAGTACCTTTGGTAGCAGTACCACAGGTATATGGCTCTCAAGTGCTCATCCAACACACTTCACGAACAGCATTCACAGTGGGGATGCATTTTGGCTGGTGTAATTTATTACAGGACATTGAACAAATAACTTTAAACTAAACCTTCTAATTATCTTTTAATCTAATGAGCTAAAAAGTACTAATTCGCTATGAAAATTGAAGCTAATAAATGAAAAGAGATTTGTAACAAGGCAAGAGAAAAACCTGTGTTAAAAAATAATAGTTTCCTGAAACTTTTTGAGGTTAACAAAGTAAAAAACAAAGTTAATTTATGATATATGTAAATAATATATAGTCCTCTTTAAGGGAAAGATAGATGTAACATAACATATTAGTTACATTATCTGATACAATAACTAAATCACAAGCGCCGATTACTAGAAATTAGATTATGCACAGAACAATGTTAACTTATGAAAATTGTGGGTAAATACACAGTGGAATTTGAGGTGATATATTCTTTGGCAATAACTGTGAATCACAAATACTGATTTGCTACAAAATAAGTTATCCAAAACACCTGCTCTGGTAACTTACAAACATTTTGTTTTGTAGTCATCCGAAAATTCTCAAAAATAACCAGTTTCGCATATAATTATGCAATAAAATTAGAGAAGAATTGTTTTGAAGGAGGATGAGCTTACTGTTCTCAAAAATTTTAAATGAGCACAAATAAGTTTAAGCCTACAACTGACAATACAGTACCAGTACTAGGTTATCACAGCACTCGCGAATATTCAAAATTTCACAATGCAATACAAACACATCCTAATACAACCAATGAAAGCTTATGGAGAAGCAATGCAAACAGTAAAATATCTTAATCTAGACTTCCAAATCAGCGCATGGTTCTTGCACATGTGGTCTCACACAAAGGAAAATTTTGAAATCAGTTTTTACATATAAACAAAAGAGCAAATGGCACATATTTTTTACTTAGCTGTTTTTGTGCCAATTTTAACATTGGCATGCCAAAGGAGAACGCTGGAGTCTAAGTTTACCTCAATTAAAATTTAGAAATATGCAGCACCAGCAAAGGACATCTCCTGGTTGTTGCAGCTAACAATGACAGAGCAATGAAGCAAGGTCCACAATTGCAGTCCCTGGAGTATCTGGAATGGGTTACGATCATTAATCAGCATAGTGAGGGCTGACATACTGGCATAGGATACAACAGTTTTTTTCATTTGCTACATAAAAGTCAGAATGAGACATTCCACTTCACCATTTGAGGAAGGATGGAACCAGTGGGCTGCAAGTATGTTTTATGTCATTGGCCTCACAGAAATCTCTGATGGTGGATACCATAAATTGTGGCCCATTATCTGGGATCAATTTGTGAGGGAAATGGGGAAACCATCCATTGTATGTTGCCACTTGTGTCAATGTGGTAGCACAGGACCTGCTCTTGGTTGAAATCAGAGTCCAGCTCAGAGGTGAGATGCTACAACACATCAGCATTGGAGTGCTCCACACCGGGATTATCCAGATGGTATAACTATATGCACTCAGAAACACTGTCCAGCACTGGAGTGTTGGGCTGTTCACTCTGGGAGGCTGGAGTGTGGCCTGAATAATGCCACCTATGGCTCTGTAATTAGAGTGAATTGTGTTCCATAAAGTTAGACATGAAATTTCTTAATGGCTACCACTATCACCAATATCTTCTTTCCAATCTGGGAATAGTTTCACACTGTGCAGGGGTCAATGGCTCTGACACATATACTATAGGCTGTTCGGAGCCATACCTGTTACTATGACCATGACTATCCTGATGCCATAAGTGGATGTGTCGGCTGCCACAACCAGCTGGCAACTGGGACAGAATGGCTTGAGGCAAGGGGCTCATTACAGCATGGTCTTCAAGAGAAAATCTACTCAGACACAGGCACAGGGGTCCTGTTGTAGGGTACACCATTTCTATGCAGACTGATTAAGGGATTGTGAAAACATAGGCTGCACGGGGTAAGAAATTGGCTTGATAGTTGAGTTTGCCAAAAAATCTGCAAATCAGGTAAGTTTTTGGGCAGGGGAAGGAGTCTGTTGTAATGATACTCGTTAGTGGGCCTGATTCCCTCTTTGATGAGCCAGTGTCCCAAATACTCTACTTCTGGCTGAAAAACTGCACTGCTCTAAACAACAACACAGGTCTGTGGCCCACCACATAGTAAAAAGGATAAGGAGGTTTTGCAAATGATTCTGGCAGGAGGGTCCCATGATGATGAGATCACCTGAGTAATTTACGCAAGCCAGAGTATGCAACTTCAGCTGTTTCAGAAATCTTTGGAAAATTGCAGGGGGACAGGGCAATGATAAATGGGAAGTGCTTGTACTTGTACAAACTAAAAGCCCAGTAATGACAATGAAGCTCTATGATTCATCATCTGAGAGTAACTGGAGGTAATCACCAGCAGGATCGATCTTGAAGTAGTATTCCCATTCAGCAAGTATGGTGAGGAAGTCTTCTGGCTGAGGGATAGGACAGTTTCCACCTGAAAGTAAGCTTTGATTGTAGACTTGCAATCTCCACACATTTGGAGAGAACCATTGGGCTTTCTGATGATGTTCAAGGGAAGGTCCACATGCTATATTTCACCTGCTTGATACACCAGCAGCCTGGAGAGAATCTAACATCTGCTTTGCAGCAGTACTTAAGGTAACTAGAACTGGCCTGGCACAGTAAAAACTAGGTGTAGCATCCTGCTGAAGAGTGATATGCACCTGAATATCTGAGGCACACTGCAAATTTGGCTGAAATAGTGATGCAAATGCAGTACAGAGACTGCTCTGTTCCTGGAAAGGAACTTTGGTTGATTTTACCTTGGCTTCATCAGAAACAGTCAGCCCAGACAACATAAAAGCATTGAGACCAAAAATGTTGGTAGGAGAAGGGTGGTCAATGTGCGAGGGCTATCCACAAAGTACATTACGTTTTGGAATTAAAAATAAATAAAGTATTGGAAATTTTTTTTATTATATACAGATGAAAGCCACACTTAAATACTACTTTTCTACATAGTTGCCATTTAAATAAGGCACTTATCGTAGCGATGGACGAGCTTGGAAATTCCTTCGTCGTTAAATTCGGCCGCCTGCACCTTCAACCACGTAATGACTGTCTTTTGGGACAGAAAAGGTGTGATTTTTGTGGATTTCCTGGAAAGAGGCACTACAATAAACTCTCAAAGGTATTGCCAAACTCTGCACAACCTCAGAAGAGTAATACAAAGCAAGCGCAGGGGAAAATTGGGTTCAAAGATCTTGCTGATTCACGACAACGCCCGGGCCCACACGGCAAATGCCACTCGTGAAGTTCTCGAATCTTTTAAGTGGGAGTTGTTTCCTCATCCGCCATACAGTCCCGACCTGGCGTTGAGCGACTTCCACTTATTCCCAGCAATGAAGAAGTGGTTGGCTATGCAGCGTTTTGATGACGACGCACAGCTTCAAGAAGAGGTAACCACGTGGTTGAAGGCGCAGGCAGCCGAATTTTACGCCGAAGGAATTTCCAAGCTCGTCCATCGCTACGATAAGTGCCTTAATTTAAATGGCAACTATGTAGAAAAGTAGTATTTAAGTGTGGCTTTCATCTGTATATAATAAAAAAAATTTCCAATACTTTATTTATTTTTAATTCCAAAACGTAATGTACTTTGTGCATAGCCCTCGTATAATGCTTTTGTAGGCCAAAGTGATTGAGAACTTCCCACAAAGAGGATTGTAACAGTCCCCATAGGCCACCAAATGCCATGAGGGAGTTGTGCATACATCACCTGATATATCGAAGGAATAGTGGCCTGTATGTCCACATGGAGACAGATGTCCTGCTGGGAAATGCAAAGCATGAGAAACAATTTCCACATGAAGAGGTCAGCGACAAGGACTACCGACTGCAGCACATGCACAGTGTCCTGGTATACCATTGGGTGGGATGGGAGAGTGTTGCTCAGCACTGACACACTGGGTGGAGGTGCCCCACTTTGCTATAGTGCTTGCAGGACCTAGAAGCCCCGCTCTGCTATAGTGCTTGCAGGACCTCCAGCAACCCAGGCAGTCTGCTCGGGACAGAGTGGAAAAAACATTGTGAGCATTAGCAAAGCAGCCCCTTGAACGGTTGACAAGGGATGACTGGAGATTTGGGTGCCATAGAGATGTCGGAAGAACGAAAAATGACAAATCTGCTGCAACCTGGGAACCATCATATGCCTGCAATGTGCAGGTGGAATGCATAGTTGCACGTTAACTGTTGCAACCTAAGACCTCGCCATGAGTCATTTGTTGACACCCTGCACTATTTTGAACCAGTGGGCAATACACAAGATGTCCTCCAGTAATGGATTATCCAGTTTCAGTGTCACTGTGCGGACCTCAGCATCAGGTGCTAGCTGAACCATGACATCACAGATCAAGGAGTCCACATACAAAGCCTTTCAACACTGACAAGCACAAGTTAAATAGCATTTGTGGCTGAGATCCTGGAATGGTATGATTGTCCAGGGTGTTTATGGTATTGGTGAAATTCAATCCTGGAGACAACTATATGATATCTCTGGAAATAATAATTAATCAACAGAGTGTATATCTCCTGAAAGGAGAGCATGGTGTAGTTAGATGCACTAGTTTTCAGAACAGAAGGACCACGTCTGGTGACCCCATGACAGAAATAACAATCGCTGTAATGAATCATTCGTGACTTGAAATGCTATGAAATGCACCCTCACTCAATGCAAATATGAGTCCAAGTCCTCTGTAGCATCACTGAAAGGCAGAAACAGTGAAGGATGAATTGAGGGAGTTGACTGAGTGGACCACCAAGGCCTAGAGCAAAGTGACCTCTTTCACTCAGAGTTTGTCCACCTGAAGCTGGAACCAACTTTTGTAGCTAGTCTATCTTAAGCTGCTGCTGTTGTACTGGGTGATGCTGTTGCTTCAGCAGGCAAACTAATTTAGCATCCACACTACCAAACAACATACTTTTTCCTCATCACCAATGCTATATCTGCAAGTAGCCGGGTATCAGCACACACCTCAGAACCCAGGAGAGAAGTGGGTGAGTCTGCAAGTCAGAAGAGCCACCTGTGGAAGAGAACATGACAACCAAGTTGCCGCTGTAGAAATGAACATGGCTGACTGGTGGCAGATGAAACACACAAGGAGAAGCCCAAAGCAACCCATACTACAAAGACGTAAAAAGCAGAATCATTCGTCACAGTGATGTTAACAGGCCAAGAGCAAAGACAGACACAATCCAAATCATGACCACAGAGAAATACCAAGTGTCAAGTGACATAGTTATAGTACAGTGATGATAGTAAGCAACAGTCACATGCAAGTATAAAGTTGACCAACTGTTTGCTGGGCAGTTCCTCTATACCTGCTGCGAGGAATACTATTGGCTGGCATATTCACATGGCAAGAGGAGGTGGGAGGGGCATGCTCACTATGAGAGGACAGCGCTACAGCAATATCATGCCATCTAATGGCCATTTTGGTCTATATCTACCAGAGAGCATTTGACTTCATTAGAGCTGGATACGAGAAGACCCATGTAATTAAGTAAATATTCAACTAGAAGATAAACAGCAGCTGTTTAATGTATTGTGGAGGTAGGACATTTATTCAAAGTATCAGCTTTCTTTCTAACTTATTTAATTTAATTTTCTGTCAGAAGTGTGAGTAGCATTAAACAGAACAATGATAGTTTATTTCATTATAGTACACAGATTAAGTTTTTATGATCTTGTTGTCCCTTGCTAATGACTCATTTACATCCCTGAAGGTTCTCCTTGTTGACAGGTTCTACAGAACACGGTTGATTTTTGAAGCAAGTTCATGCTCAAAAAAATAAAATGAAGGCATATTTGACTTGAGCCACTCAACAAATAAACTAGGTTTTGAAACGATGACTTGATTTTTATGCACATTTGTATTTCCTTGTAAAAAGACAAAAACAGGACTTGATATTAAAATAGAAATACTTGCAGAATTGGAGCAGTACAACATTGCTGCTGATAACTTACAAAATGTGTTTATTACTGCTGAAGCATAAAATATGTGATGTAGCCTACCAAGTTTTGACATCTACCATGTGTTTAACACATTCTTTCAACTGTTTTACTTAAAATGTTAGGCAAGAAGTTTTTGAGAGAGCAATTTACTGGAAGCTTGTAGAAAGTTAACCACACACTCAAGAAGAACTGACTCAAAAAATGTGAAAAGCCATCTGTGCTACTTTAATAACAATGCCAACAGAAATTAGAAACAAGCATACGACATAAGACATAAGAATTGGTGCAGCATGGCTGAGATAATACAAGTAATGTTCCTGTCGCCCTGTGTCATGGTTTTAGGTATGTGCAGTGTGTACGACATGCCCCCATCTGGTCTATTCAGTTGTTTCTCACTGTCATTGCCAGACATCTGCTGTACTGCAAAGTGGCACCAACCCTAGTCTGGAAATATTTTATGAAGTGGCACAGCACTGAAGTACACTGCTTCATTTGCTTTAAGGGGAGTTGGAACGCCCTGTCCTGACAATGTTAAAGTTAGTGACTTGGCTTCCCTGTAATTCAGGAACCACTGTAGCCATTGACATGACACTTTTACGGGACATTAAACTGTAAGTTCTGAGTTTACTGAACCACAATAATTGCATTTCAACCACTGCTTTTGGAAATACAATTTTTTAATTACATGGTTGTGTAGTTTTCTTGTACATTATCCCAAATAATTTTAATTATACATAACATTATGTTCTTCTTTTAGTTCAGTAGATTCAGGATGTGTATGTTATTACTCCCTGAAAATTTGAATACACTACTCTACATGGTTTCTGAGATTTAGGGAAAAATGCAACAGAAAATATAAATTTTCAGGAACAGCTTCTCGATTAGATTAGATACAGTTTTCATTCCATAGACCCAAAAATTGAGATAATTCTCGTGGGTGTGGAAAATGTCACAAAGTATAACATAAAAATATAATACATCTGAATATAATACTTACTACCCTGATCATTTGTCAGGAGGTAGTTGAAATAGGTTAATACAATGCAGTAAACTATAACAACTAATATTTACAGAATTAACATGCTGTCAGAATGAAACACTGTTAAGCACTGTTAATAAATTTATCATACACAAAATACCTAATCTTGACTGTTGTGAGAAAGTGTTGTCAAAACTGAAATCTAATAGACATTTTTTACTTAAGTTGGCTTAGCAATCTAAAGTTTCAAAAGACTGTAAATCACTTAATATATGTTTAATTTTCTATTTTTAGTCACTCAGAAGCACCCTGCACCATACTGTATATCATCCTCTTGATCTTTTTACAAGTTTTTTCTTCTTTCCTTCTTTCTGGATTCCTTAGTGGCCAACTGAGCTGCATACTTCATTTTATCAATGTGAAACTTGTCCATTGGTTCAAGTTCTCTGATGCAGTTTGCTCCAGGATTAATTCCCATATGCTGTAGCACTTTCACCCTACCAATGCTGCCATCATTAAATACAGTAACAGCATCACTGACCCCTACTTTAGTGTCTTCATTCCAACAAAAACATTTTTTGGTAAGCAAGTCCATATAAGATTATTGACTGACTCATTGGAATTTTGAGTCTAACTATGCAAACACTGCTTCAGTAATTCAGGATTTGCCAGGTCTTTATAAATAGGTTTTATGATATTCGTGACTGCTGCTGGGATGAAATGTTTATGGTTGTATGAACTGTTTGAGTACTGGGCATTGTGGTAATTGCATCATGAATCAGGTCCAGGAGGGCAAAGGTGGTGTACTGGTTTTTCATCAGCTGACAGTCTGTGGAAGAAGGTAGCCATTTTCAACAAATCATCAGTGTTACTGCTAATGGCCATCCCATAATTCTGCTGTAGTTCATTAGTCATTTTGTCTGTCAGCCTCAGAAAAAATTTAGCACTTCGACATACAACACGTGTTCATACTATGAAGTGATATGATACTGTTTTGGACAGTGCTACCAATACAAACATGTAATTTAACCTTTATAACACAGCAATCCATAGCCTTCTATATAAACAATTATTGATTTTATTAGATATTGAAGTAATGCAGGTAAACATTTTAACATTTTCAACCGGTGTAGATTATATTTCTAAAATAAAATAAAATATTTCCCATATGAGTTTATAAGTGAGGTATATATCATTTTATTTGGAAACTGCAAGTTTTATAATGAGATAAAAATCCAAAAATGTAAAAAAAAAAATTCCGTTCTAACTCCCCTTAAAAGATTAAAGATTTGGCTGCCATTTCTATGAAATAATAAAAGACAAAGGAAATTATGGTAATAGCAATAAATTAAAACCTCAACAACAATTCATTCATAGTATACAATAAGAATAGAAAGTTGCTAATCTGCTGCCTTTGTCTACATAATATGCCTTTACCTGCTTGCAGCCACTGAATAAATGTAAATTAACACAAAAACAGCATTCTTCAACCTCAGTTTTCACCCTTCGGCACTGACTATCCATCATAACCAAACAGTGGTATGTGCATCTTCATATTTTTGTGGCACAATGATTGTTCCATAAAATTTCAGGTCTGCAGCTGCATGCCTGAAATTTTATGGAACAAATAGTGGTATGATTTTCAATTACAACATGATTTTTAAGAAGAGTTTCAAAAAATTAGCAGCAATAGCAGAATACTGGCGATTATTTGTAGTATTCAACCACTTCTCCCTTTTCTAGAAAAGCAGTGAATGTTGGACGGACTAAGTTTCCTTTTATTTGTCTATTTAATTTAATATTTTGATTCTATGTATCCTGAAACTGAGAGAGTTAAAATTTTTCAGTCTTTGTTCTATATTTATTACATTGTATAATATGAATACACAACCAAAAATCAGTTATTTCAGAAACCGGTTATTTTGTGTGGGTTTAAAAGTCATGTTAAACTGAGGTGGAAACTGTTTGTTTCAGAGATAACTGCCATCCCTTTTATACCTTCTTTTTATCTTTCCTATTGAGACCTGATGGATGTAGTTTCCTGCCTTGCAGCCACCTTGCTGTGAACAGATGTTCAGAGCTTTAGGAGTCGCACAAACCACTTCTGCACAAAAACCACATCCAACACAGAACCGAAACACATCAATGTGCAAGGGAATAAGCTATATCATGAACTTTGATTCCAATGAGTTCTTATTGCAAAACCTGTCACAGACACACAATCTGCATCTAGGCCTTGTGAGAAAAGTGGCAAACCCTTAGATTCTGACCATCCTAGTATTGTCTATCAGGTTATTAGTGGAACTAGGTGACTTCAGGCCTCAAGTGCATAATTACACAATTAATGCTTGTGTTGCAAAAATCACTGGGACACTGTGTGACATGCCAGATTGCAGAAAGAAAGGGTTTGCTTTTAGTCCTCTCCCCTTTCTTTTACCTTCTTCACACCTTTTGTTTCTTCTGTAGAGAGTAATGGAAATGGAACTCAGTGCATGTGGATAAATGTGTGTTTGCCTTTGGAGATTATGAGACAAAGGAACATTTATATGGTGATATACATAAAGATTACATTCTGCTGTCATTTTCTGCAGAGCAGAGATGTGAGTAGAAGTTTGAGGGCAGTGTTGATATGAACATATATGTATGTGGTTAATTTTTATGGATGGAGATGCTCCAGTTATTGATGTTATTTGTGCAGGCAGGAGGTCCTATGGCTAATGTGTTTGAAGGTAATTATGTGCAGGCAAGAGTACCTGTGTCAGGGGTATTAAGCGATAGTTTTTCTGTTGTGCTGATAATGTTTTGAGGTGGAAGCTGAGCAGGACATACTGAATGCTAATGAAGTGGAGCAGGATATACTGAATGCCAATTAAGTGAAATTACGTCACTAACTGTATGAGTGAAGACAACTTAGTGATGGTAATGCTCTGTTTTATGCTGCCACTCCTAAATGTCAGAATACAACCATTAACCATGTTTCATTTGCCTCACTGTGATTTTCCAGATGATGTAACAAAGTGCTTTTAGAGTCATTTAATCTGCAGCCTCTGTCACCTGTAAATGCCCCCTATAAGAGGACACCACATTGTGTGAACATGTGATCCAGCATAGATGTCACCTTGCGGGAAGCCAGCCATACATAGAAACACGATGAATGATGTTGAGTGAGTAAGCTTCTGTATGTCTAATCCCGTCAGCTGTCCCCAAGTGTCTACCAAGTGTAGCTTGTGATTTGTACCTATTCACCTGCCCTTGCACTACCCTGACACATGCCCACACAATCCATACAGCATATAGCAAGTAGTGTATGCAGGCAGGTGTGGGAATAAGAGCACACCTATGCATCATGCTTCTCTAGTAGATATAAATTATGCAATCTGTACAGTCTGTAATAAATTTAATAACTTTTTATGTTCACTGATATAAAAAAGTGTTCCATCTGCTGCTGTACACTTCTAGGTGTTGAGTTTTTTTCTTTCTTCACCAACCCCCCCACCCCCCTCACCTCCCACTCCCAAAGTAACCTATGTACATCAATCAATAAAATCTTTTTCAAAGAGGTGTAATATTCTTCAAATCAATAAATGTCTTGTACTACACACTTTCTAAAGTAATCTTCCTCTGTGTTCAAACAGTCTCCTTGCCAAATTTCATGTTTAATCATAAAATGTAACAAGCAAAATGAAATTCCACATTTACAAAACTTTAACTTGCAATATCTTTTTCTTTCATGGTCCAATTTTGATGAAATAACACATACATGCTGCCCCAAGCTACGCTCAAGTTACCTCTGAAAATATGTCTAGTAGTTTTGGAGATCAGTATATTCAAATGGACAGTCATGACAGTTTTACAGTTTTTTTTATTAGTATAGATAGTACATTCAGATTAGTTTAAGTACTTTGATTCTGTACTGTACTTTTCTGTGATGGCTGGCTCTCATGTACAAATATGCACTGTAAATATCACACTAAAATTATGCTGTTTCTCTTCAAACACCAGCCGGAAACTGCACTAAAATTACTCCATTTGTCTTTGAATGCGAGCCAAAAATCACGTAAAAATTAATGTCATTTCTCTTCGAATGCATGCTGGTGTGCAAATAAAACAGATGAAAACATGTTTCATAGCACTCCCTCAGCAATAACTAGAAACCATTGTTGAATGCTGGAATGGTTAGCCACACTAAAATCAAATCAGAGAAGGTACACAGTCGCCTGTTTCTGACTACACATGGTGTGATATGATGTCATCCTTCTGTAAAGTAACAGAACAGGCTGACTCTTAATGAAAGCCACAATTCCTGTCCAAATGAATCATACGAAAGCACTTCACTATGAAGTGAATGTTAATGAGAACATGTTATGATGATATTATTTGGCTAATTGATGAAATGGTTCAAATGGCTCTGAGCACTATGGGACTCAACTGCTGTGGTCATAAGTCCCCTAGAACTTAGAACTACTTAAACCTAACTAACCTAAGGACAGCACACAACACCCAGCCATCACGAGGCAGAGAAAATCCCTGACCCCGCCGGGAATCGAACCCAGGAACCCGGGCGTGGGAAGCGAGAACGCTACCGCACGACCACGAGATGCGGGCACTAATCGATGAAATTATGGTACTTTGAGCACAGTCATGAATGAAATTGTTATGAACTATAGTTTTTATTCAGAGATGTACTCAGTGAATGTAAACACATAGTAAATCTAATGCTTCTAAAATTGGTACAGAAATACCTATTTGGTATTACTGTTCACATTAATGAAAAGACTTACAAGGGAACCTCCTCATCGCACCCCCCTCAGATTTAGTTATAATTTGGCACAGTGGATAGGCCTTGAAAAACTGAACACAGATCAATCGAGAAAACAGGAAGAAGTTATGCGGAAGTACGAAAAAAAAAAGCAAAATATACAAACTGAGTAGTCCATGCTAAGATATGCAACATCTCGGAGAATATGCACTCATGAGCGCCATGGTCCCGTGGTTAGCATGAGCAACTGCAGTAGGAGAGGTCCTTGGATCAAGTCTTCCCTCGAGTGAAAATTTTAATTTTTTATTTTCAGACAATTATTATCTATCCTTTCGTTCATTGACGTCTCTGTTCACTGTAACAAGTTTAGTGTCTGTGTTTTGCAACCGCACCGCTAAACCGTGCGATTAATAGACGAAAGGACGTGCCTATCGAATGGGAACCGAAAAAGTTTGATCGCAAGGTCATACGTCAACCGATTCCTCCACAGGAAAACACGTCTGATATATTCTATACGACGCTGGTGACGGCATGTGCGTCACATGACAGGAATATGTTGTCAACCCATCTAACCTGTACACTTGGCGAATGGGTAAAAAGATTCTTCTACCTTGCCCCATTTAGGTTTTCTTGTGGATGTGATAATCACTCCCAAAAAAGTGATCACATCGGACGGACAGATAATAATTGTCTGAAAATAAAAAATTAAAATTTTCACTCGTTGGAAGATTTGAAGCAAGGACCTCTCGTACTGCAGCTGCTCATGCTAACCACGGGACCACGCCGGTCGTGAGCTAAGGCTGTCCTTGATGTTGCATATCATATGCATAGACTATTCAGTTTGTATATTTTGCTTATTTTTTTCATACTTCCACACAACTTCTTCCTGTTTTCTCGATTGATCTGTGTTCAGTTTTTCAAGGCCTATCCACTGTGCCAATTTATAACTAAATCTGAGGGGGGTGCGATGGGGAGGTTCTCTTGTTATAAAATATGTTAGTAACAAAATCCATACTGTAAAAATAGAATTATTTAGTTTTATAAATTATGTATTATTGTAAAACTATATTTTCTGTGTTTTGGTGATATTAATTATATCCTTTCAACCTCTTTATTATTCTGGAGTGTTTGCAATGATTTGTTAATCTAAATTCTGTAACTCAGTAACTCATTCTCAGACTGTACAACTTTTAATTGGAATCATAAAAATTTCTACGCTAAACAATGTAAACAACTATGACCTGATTGTTGGAATCCATTTATACTTTGGTGCCTATAACCACAGGAAGTCAGTTTTATTACAGATTTTGTAAGGCTCAGTTGTGTATGAAGTCAGGGTTGCCACAAGTTTCCCCAAGTGAAATTGCCTGATATTTCCTGGGTCTCCAGACAATTTTTAGCATTTTTCCCTGACAAATCATTGACAAAAAAATGTAAGGACTTCTGTATTTCTAAACCCGTAAGCAAAAATCTTAAGTACTAACATCAATGTCTTGTGTAATGAACTGCTTTCAGATGGAGAAAGCAAGCCAAATGGTATATATGTTACATTAAGACCACTGATGTTATTTTATTTCAATAAAGCGAAACAAATTTGGTGACAAATATAGGTTGGAGTCACAAGACAGATTGAAAATACCTTCACTGCTTTCAGAAAAAAGTAGGTCTCTTGAAAGAAAGACTTGTGTAAACCAACACTGTAGATGACTGTGAATAAAATGTTGGTTCTGGTATGTTCGTTATTTTCAGTTATTACCCACTGTGTTATATCTGTTATTCTACAGGTACTGTATTACCTTTCTTTCAAGAAATACATGAGTACACAGTGTACAAACTGCCAGCGACTGCCACAATTTTCTTCTTCTTATTGTCCATACTTTCTAATATATAAACTACTTTTGAAGTGCCAAAATGTACCAGAATAAATAAAAGTCTATAAAATGCCGCACTGTACAATGTACTTGCAGTGAGACAGTCGCAATTCCTAAAATCCATCGCCCATGGCCTCTGGCCTGTCAAGGAGCACCACAGACCTGGGTCCATGGATAAACCATGAAAATCTGCTGCATTACGCCACACACAGACAGACCCAGCCTGCAGGCAGATCGGTGAGACTAGATCCTGACAGGCAGGGCATGCACATTAGTGGGAAACTATGGGCTTCAGATCAGCAGGCCCAGTCTGTTAGAGATACGCACAGAAATGGACTGCAGTTTTGGCCCATCATAGAAGTCTACTGATGTGGCCAGCTATTCACATGTCACAGACACCATGTTGATGAAATGAGACCGTGGTGATTAACCACGTAACAGATAACTTGCGCTAATACTCTGAGAATCAATACTAACGAGGATAGAAAGAAACTCACCATAAAGATGATCGCTGAGCCACAGACAGGCACATAGAAAAGACAATCACAATCTCACAAATAAATTTTTGGCCACAGCCTTTGTCAGAAAACGAGAGTGCACACACATTCACACAATCACTCAGACACAACTCATGCACATATGACATTGTCTCCAGCCACTGCGTAAACAAGGTCTGAGAATCACATCCGAACAAACCACTCCTCACGCCATCCTTCTTCTCATCGGCAGCTGCTAGGCTAGCAGGAAGTAGTGGTGGCAGCACTGACTGCAAGCTGAGGGGAGCGGTGGGAAGGGGAGAAGCGGTAAGAATGAGAGAGTTGGGAAGCGGCACACATACTCAGCTGCGCCCAGCCAGCGACAAAGCACGACATCTCAGTAAACAAACAATTTCATTATACTGAGACAAAAACGAGATTTTTCCAGTGGTTTTTTTTTTCTTATACGTTTGAAATTCCCTGATATTCACTGATTTCCAGGACTTGTGGCAACCCTGGATGTAATTCTTGTGATGCAATAAAAGTGTTATAAAGCAGATTTATAAGTTTCCACTGCATTTTGTTGTAGGTGAAGATTAACTGCAACATAAAACCATATGTGAAATCCAGGCTCTAATTTTCTGATGGAGTAAGCTGCAGAGAAGAGATACACCCCAAACTTCAAATGCTGACAATAAAAGCTAAGTACCTAGAGTTGTGTTTATAAATTAAAAGGTTATGTTACACCTTCTGGCACTATGAGTGCTACATTTCTCACAGCACCTGGTCAGTAGTTTTCATTAAAAGTGCATGTAACCTATAGTGCAAGTGTAGAGAATGAGGAATTTTTGAGAAGCAGTTGAACCAATGACACAAAATGCCATGGCCACTAGATGCACAGTTGGCTGGGGAAACTTGCTGGTAGGTTGCTCACAAGCACTGTAGGGGAAATGCCATTCTAAAACTGAAGCCGATGCTCACATTTTCTGTAAATATTAAGTGGGGCCCCTCAAAACCCACACTTGCATGGTGACCATTGAAAATGATCTACTATCACCTCTGCTTTTGATAATATATAAAAAGAATTCCACCAAAAATGTAACAGTTTATTTTTGTCTGGCTTGTTAAGCATTTGTAATTTTCAGAGAAGCATCATGAGTGGCGAATTTTGAGGAAAACCTACATATTTCTCTGGTTACCATGTTAAAATTTGCTTATTCTGCTAAAATACAGCAGAGTTTACACAGTCTCACTTCACTAACATGTTGTGTAGACACAATAACGATAGAATGCTGAAACAGTGGTTTATTAAGTTTAATAAGTGAGGAACTGAAGGAAAGTAAGGTCAGCAGCTTATGAAAAAGCACATCCTCAGTACAAAAAAATTTGTAATGTCTTCCCTTATGTTCCAAAAACCACAACATTTCTTGTTTCAGGAGCTATCAATGGCCCTTAAAAGTTACATTCTTTCATCAAAAAGTCAGTAGTTAGTGGAATAACATTGTAGATAATGAAGTTTTACATAATAACAATATGGCAAAATATTCTCCTCTTTGCATGCTTTCATTTGCCCAAATCTCTTTCCAATTTCTCAAGTTGTTTATGAAATATGAGGAATGTTGTGGCTATTTCACTCTGGCTTTATTGCTGACCCAGGGCAACTTCAAATGACTGTGCTATGTCAGTTCAATAGACTGGTCTACCCAAGTCTAAAGAAAAATTCAATATGTTAGCTGAATTTCATAAATAAAAACATATTATGTAATATTATCAATATAATAATTATATATAAAAACAAAGACGAGGTGACTTACTGAACGAAAGCGCTGGCAGGTCGATAGATATTATGTAATATGCAAGAAATGAAAAATCTTAGCAACCTCTATTTCTCATTACAAACTTTTCCGAATTTTACGCAGTGCCTTACTTCCACACAAATATCACAAAAACTATTACCATTAATGAAATGATGGGCACATCATAATGAACCTGACATATAAAGCTATAAGTAAAACAAAATTGAAATTTTTTCACTGAATAGTTTCTGTAAAATCATTTGAGAAAGATTACAGGGCATGCGCCTCAATTCTGTCATTGCTGACTGGCAGAGAGATGGAAAACACTAGTCAGCCTTCCCTTCTCAACAATTGTATGAACTCACCCAGTGCTTTGGACAAAAACTGGTCACTGCACATCGGTCACCAATCCTGCATGAGCTATACCATCTTTCTTTAAAAAATTCCTCACAATGTTAAACTACTGAATATAAAATTTAAATATATTTGAATACCACTACCCTTGTAAGTCAAAAGGCTATAGATGGTGGTAAAAAAGGTGAGTACATGAGGAAATTTAGTATGAAAGTGTTTTTGCAGACCACCCTGGCTAATTTCATTTGTGCATAAGTTTCCTAATCATACTGTAAGAACTGGTGGACACTTAAATCATCCAACAATTAATTGGGAAAACTACAGTTTTGTTAGTGGTGGGTGTGATAAGACAGTCCATGAAACATTACAAAATGCCTTCTCTGAAAACTACATAGAATAGACAGTTATAAACCTCACTCATGATGAAAATATATTGGATGTAATGGCATGAAAAAACGAAAGAATCAGCACCATCACAGTGAAATCAGCCAATAAATCCTACACAATAATCAACGCACATGCACCGAATAATGACTACAACAGGAAAAACCCGAACGAAATTGATGACTTCTGGACGACAATGGAAGAAACTATCAGAAAAATTCCTGCACATAGAGTCAAAATAATACTGGGAGACTTCAACGCCAAACTCGGAAAAGAAAAGATATACAGACATATCACAGAAAAACATACTCCACACAAGGACACCAACAAAAACGGAAAACATCTGATAGACTTTTGCAAAAGCCACGACCTCGCCATTATGTCAACAAAATTCAAGAAACCAACACGAAAACTTACCACATGGAAATTCCCCAGCGGAAAGCAAGAACTACAAATCGACCACGTAATAGTGCAGAAAGACTCACAAAAAGAAATTTTGAACATAGACACCCATAAAGGCTACTTCGACTCAGACCACCACCTACTACAGATCAGGATTCGTCTTTTGCCCAAGAAAAAGCTCCAGAAGAACAAAATTGTTAGACCAGATCCAGAATACGTTACTTTAAGCCAGACACAAATATTACACAAAATTAAAATGGAGAAAACGACAGACTGGACACAACTTTCACGAAGAATCCGAGAGGCCATGAAACTAGCACAAGCACCACGAACAAGGAAACACCGTTGGTGGAACCACACATGTGACCAAGCTATTGACCAAAGAATCAGTGCATGGAAAAAATTTAGTAGCCATAAATCCCAAGAGAATTGGATGAACTTCTTGAAAACACAGAAGCAATCAAGCAAAATCATTCGCAGTGAAAAATGACAGTATGACAAACGGCGACTGACAGAGATCGAATCGGACTTCATGAAGAACAATACAAGAAACTTCTACAGAACGTTCAGAGAAAATATGACTGGATATCAACCACCCAACTTGTGCTTCAGAAGACCGGATGGAACCCTAGAAACCAATACCAAAAACAATTGTGACATTCTGGCAAAGTACTTTGAAAAACTGCTCAATTCGGACCCCCCCATGGAAGAAATGATGACAGAAACGAGCACATACAATCCAGATAGTGAACCTCCAACTCTAGAAGAAGTTAAAGAAATAATAAAGTCACTCAAGAATCGTAGAGCACCAGGAGGAGATGGCATCATCGCGAAAATCTGGAAGTTGCAAGACCCAGAACTCACGAAAGACATCCACAGGATCTTGGAAGACATCTGGAAGACCATGAAAATTCCTGGCGACTGGTAAACTGCCCTGATACACCCACTACACAATAAAGGTGACAAGACTGACCCGAACAACTACAGAGGAATATCCCTACTACCGGTCACATACAAGATCCTCTCTAAAGCTTTACTGAACAGACTAGAATGCCAAACCGACCACTTGATTGGGGAATACCAAGCAGGCTTCCGTAAAGGGCGGTCTTGTGCGGAACAAATTTGGAACCTGAAAATGATTTTACAACACAAACAGAACCTGATCATTACCTTTGTTGACTTCAAAAAGGCGTACGACTCTATCGACCGGAAAACTCTCTTCAAAATTCTAGCAGAATACAAAGTAGACAACAAAACACGGGCTATCATAGAGCAAACTTTAACCAACACGACCTCCAAAGTAAAGTTCTGTGGGGAACTATCAGAGCCCTTTGAAATTCGCACAGGTGTCCTACAAGGCGATGGCCTCTCACCTCTCCTTTTCAATCTGGTGTTAGATAAGGTCATAAAAGAATGGGAAACATCACAACAGGGGATAACCTTAGGAAACCTACAGATTAAATGCCTGGCTTTTGCAGACAATTTGGCGATTGTCACGAAAGGTATAAAGGAAACAAAAGACGCTATTGAAAAACTGCACGAAATCGCTTCCAAAACCGGACTACAGATCTCTTACGAAAAGACACAGTTTATGAGCACAAAGAAACTCTCATCTCTGAACACAAAGTATGGCACGATTTACAAAACGGCAAACTTCAAATACCTCGGTGAAACACTACAAATGAGTGGACATAACAGAGACTCAAACGAAGAAAGAAAGACTAAACTGGACAAGTCATACAAAGTAGTGTGGAATCATTACAACAAGAAGTCTATCTCACAAAAAGCCAAATTACGCCACTACGACACGGTGGTGCTTCCCGAGGCACTATATGCAGCAGAGACCACACTAATCCTAGGGCATACACGTATCAGACAATTAGAAAAAGTAGAACGGAAAATACTTAGGAAAATATTTGGCGCAACTAACAACAATGGAATATGGATCAAGAAACCTACAGAGGAACTGTACAAACATACGGAGACAATCACAGAAAAGATTAGAAAACGCAGACTACAATTCTATGGACACCTATACAGAATGCCATCACACAGGCTGACCAAACAGATCTTTGACTGGGTAACCACTAGAAACAACAAATGGGTGGCAGAGGTAGAAAACGACCTGAACCAGCTCAACATAACAGCAGACACAATAAACGACAGAATAAAGTTCAGAAACATCATTAAGAAAAGTAAACTACATGAGATACAATGCGACAAACGAACAGGCATAAAATGGACCGAACAACGCAAGCAAGATCACAGCCAGAAGATGAAAGAAATATGGGCAACCAAAAAGGCAATCAAGATGAAGCCGAAGACACAAAGCCGACAAGAAGCATGGACAGAGGACCGGAAACAGAAACACAGCGAGCGAATGAGGGAAGTTTGGGCAGCAAGGAAGGCAGCAAAAGGAACTGGCCATGTAGTTTAGTCCAAATGCGCTCTTTAAGGGCAAAACACCAATAATATATACACTCCTGGAAATGGAAAAAAGAACACATTGACACCGGTGTGTCAGACCCACCATACTTGCTCCGGACACTGCGAGAGGGCTGTACAAGCAATGATCACACGCACGGCACAGCGGACACACCAGGAACCGCGGTGTTGGCCGTCGAATGGCGCTAGCTGCGCAGCATTTGTGCACCGCCGCCGTCAGTGTCAGCCAGTTTGCCGTGGCATACGGAGCTCCATCGCAGTCTTTAACACTGGTAGCATGCCGCGACAGCGTGGACGTGAACCGTATGTGCAGTTGACGGACTTTGAGCGAGGGCGTATAGTGGGCATGCGGGAGGCCGGGTGGACGTACCGCCGAATTGCTCAACACGTGGGGCGGGAGGTCTCCACAGTACATCGATGATGTCCCGCACACCGTTAGGCCGTCTTCCGCTCACGCCCCAACATCGTGCAGCCCGCCTCCAGTGGTGTCGCGACAGGCGTGAATGGAGGGACGAATGGAGACGTGTCGTCTTCAGCGATGAGAGTCGCTTCTGCCTTGGTGCCAATGATGGTCGTATGCGTGTTTGGCGCCGTGCAGGTGAGCGCCACAATCAGGACTGCATACGACCGAGGCACACAGGGCCAACACCCGGCATCATGGTGTGGGGAGCGATCTCCTACACTGGCCGTACACCACTGGTGATCGTCGAGGGGACACTGAATAGTGCATGGTACATCCAAACCGTCATCGAACCCATCGTTCTACCATTCCTAGACCGGCAAGGGAACTTGCTGTTCCAACAGGACAATGCACGTCCGCATGTATCCCGTGCCACCCAACGTGCTCTAGAAGGTGTAAGTCAACTACCCTGGCCAGCAAGATCTCCGGATCTGTCCCCCATTGAGCATGTTTGGGACTGGATGAAAAGTCGTCTCACGCGGTCTGCACGTCCAGCACGATCGCTGGTCCAACTGAGGCGCCAGGTGGAAATGGCATGGCACGCCGTTCCACAGGACTACATCCAGCATCTCTACGATCGTCTCCATGGGAGAATAGCAGCCTGCATTGCTGCGAAAGGTGGATATACACTGTACTAGTGCCGACATTGTGCATGCTCTGTTGCCTGTGTCTATGTGCCTCTGGTTCTGTCAGTGTGATCATGTGATGTATCTGACCCCAGGAACGTGTCAATAAAGTTTCCCCTTCCTGGGACAATGAATTCACGGTGTTCTTATTTCAATTTCCAGGAGTGTGTGTATATATATCCAGTAAACTAGATTAAAAAATCTGTAGTGTCATATCTCAATGAGGAACTTGAAACTTTCAGCACAGGATATATAGTCACTGTAAAGAAACTTCTAAGGAAACAGAGACTACTGCATAACAAGTGTAAAAAAAGCATAGGACTAGAGAGATTCTGAATGAAACATGTTTGGCTGACAAGAGAGCAATGCATGATGCCTTCAATGACTACCATAGCAAAATATTGTCAAATGATATTTTACAAAACCAAAGGAAATTCTGATTATGTAAACCACAGTTAGTGTCTACTCCCTAGTGAATGAGACAAGAATTGAAATTGAGGGTAGTGACACAAAAGATCAAATGCTTGACTCCATTTTCAAATGTCCATTTACAAAGGCATACCCAGGAGAATTGCCAAGATTTAATCCTCATACCGCTGAAAAGATGAGTGAAATCAGTTTTAGTGTCAGTGACGTTGAGAAACAGCTGAAATCATTAGAACTGAACAAAGCTCCATGGTCCGATGAAATCCCTGTCAGCTTTTACACTGAACTTAACTCCTCTTTTAACTATAGCTATTATAGATCCCTCAAATAATAATCATGCCCAGTAGTTGGAAGAAAGCACAGGTCACACCCATCTACAAGAAGGATTGTAGAAGTGATACACAAAACTACTGTCCAACATCCCTGACATTGATTTGTTGTAGGATCTTAGAACATATTCTGAGTTCAAACATAATGAGGTATCTTGAATAAAAATGACCTCCTAAGTGCCAGTGAGCAAGGATTCTAGAAACATTGATTATATGAAAGCCCAACTGCACTTTTCTCATATGGCATACTGAAAGCTTTGAATCAAGGCTGTCAAGTAGAGCAGTATATCTTGATTTTTTGAAAGCATTTGACTCAGTACCGCACCCAAGCTTATTGTTAAAAGTACAATCATATGGAGTACCAAGTGAAATTTGTGACTGAATTGAGGACTTTTTGGTAGGGAGGATGCAGTATGCTATCTCGGATGGGGAGTCATCTTTATATGTATAAGTAATTTCAGGTGTGCCCCAAGGAAGTGTGTTAGGGCCCTTGCTGTTCATATTGTATGTTAATGACTTTGCAGATTACATTAATAGTAACCTCAAGACTTACTGCAGGTGGTGCAGTTATCTGAAAGAAGTTGCATAAATATTCAGTCAGATCTTGATAAGATTTCAAAGTGGTTCAAAGATTGGCAACTTGCTTCGAATGTTCAGAAATGTAAAATTGTGCACTTCACAAAACAAAATAAAGGAACTCCTATGGCTATAACATCAATGAATCACTGTAGGAATCAGCCAACTCATACAAATACCAGGGTGTAACACCTGGTAGGGATATGAAATGGAATGATCATATAGGCCCAGTTGTCAGTAAAGCAGGTGGTACACTTCAGTTTATAAGTAGAATATTGGGAAAATGCAATCAATCTACAAAGGAGATTCCCTACAAATCATTCATGTGACTGGTTCTGGAATGTTGCTCAAGTGTGTGGGACTTGTACCAAATAGGACTAAAGGGGGATATTGAACATATATAGGGGAAGCCAGCATGAATAGTCACAGGTTTCTTTGATGCATGTGAGAGTGTCACAGAGATACTGCATGAACTTGACTGGAAGGTGCTTGAAGACAGGCATAAACTATCTCAAGTAAACCTATTAACAAAGTTTCAAGAACTGGCTTTAAATGATGACTCTAGGAATATATTACAATCCCCTACATATCGTTCACATGGGGACCATGACGATCAGATTAGAATAATTACTGCATGCACAGAGGCCTTCAAACAATCATTCTTCCCATGCTCTATATGTGAATGGAATGGGAAGAAACCCTTACGAGTGGTACAATGTGAAGTACCCTCGGCCTTGCCCTTCATGCTGGTTTGCAAAGTAGATGTAGATCACAGCTCCACCAGCATATTATAACTTAACTATTCAGTTCAGAAAGGGAATTTATGTTGTAGTTAATCTTCTTCTATAAAATGATGTAGCCAAAGCATATACTGTAAATCTGTTTTATAATACTTTTATTGTGTTACAAGAATACATCATGCACAAATGAGCCTTGCAAAAATTGTAATAAAATTTAACTCCCTCTGACTGTTGGCATTTGGGAGAAAGTGAGATTTAAAGAGTTAGGTAGATCTACTCTAAATATAAATCTAACTGGAGGACATGGGACAAGGCTGACCGATTTGGGTCAAACTATTTCCCCTGCAAGATAAAATGCTCTCTAAAGATTTATGCATGGGCTATGAGGGATTTTTGAGGAGAAGTTCATATATCGATTTGGTAGCCCAATGGTCAAATGCACTGACTGGCTATTTGTTGGGTTAGATTCAATTCCTATAGGCACCCAGATTTTTCTCCATTTTGTTTTATTCCTTGCAATATTAAAAGATTAATAATAAAATTTAAACAGCTCAATTTAAATACATAAAATTAATATGTTCAATTTAGTTAAGATTACTACCCTTTTAATTCAAATGGCTATATGTTACCACATTGTAGCACACTGGTAAAATTTTGCACAAGCTGCCACTGATATTTCTCTTGAAGAGGCTATTATGTCCATTTTGTTGACAAGGAAATTTCTTTGCCGATTTTGAGGTTTCTTTTGAAATGCTGCAAAGTTTAATTTGCTACTTAATTTTTTCTACAATACTATGTCTTACAGCTCTGCTTGTTTCAAGTCAAGAATATGCAGCCTCTCTTTGTGATGTCTATTTGTTTGTCTTTTAGTATTCAATGGACAATTGAGTTTTCATCTAATTTTTGGAGCTAATGGTCCACTGCTCTGCAGATGAGCTAAATCCATTGTTGGTTTAGAAGCATTTATTTGCATTATTTTCTTTCATGTCATTACTAAAAGGGTTAAAAATAACTGCACATTTTTAATTGACAATTCCTTTCATTCCCTTTTAATTAAATTTTTGTGATCTGCATCCAGCAATATCAATATGTGCTCTTTTCTTATGTATGTGTTTTACATGATATCTGAAGCCCAAATTGCAGTACTCCTTATCACACTCTGGTCCTTCTGTATTGAATTTTTTGTCATTTTGATGTGGCTGTTGTGCTTTCTATGTGGACAACAAATTTCTAAAATGGATGGACACCATTTTTGAAACCTTGTGTTTCCCAAATTTCAACACAGAGATGCATTCTATCATTCTATACCTGTTTCAAATGACTATAGTACAAGAACTGTACTAACAATCTGAACCAGGTATTCTTAAACATTATTTCCTGTGCTGGCTTGTGTTTGGTCTATTGGTCATACAAAATGTAAGATCCTTTCAAATGTGGTGTCACTCTTTGATGACTGTCATCAGTGCTTAACCTGCTGACAGATATCATTTTCTTACTCCATTCTTATGTATAGTCAGCATCATACTGCTGCTACAATCCGCCAGTGGTCTGTTTGTAAACATGTTTTCTTCAAGGTCATTTTAGCAACACACATGCACTTGTCATTTATTGGCTGCACTTACCTTTCATGCCACTGTCATACCACTATTCCTTCCTGCTCCCCCATCTTCAAGCCACTACCCAGAGGCTCACCTCCTCACTCTCACTTCCTGTCTCTAGTAGCAGCACTTCCTCTCTTCTCCCATATTATTGCATCTTCACTCTCCTCCCTCTCCATGTCATGCAGCGTGTACTTCTCCACTATTTCCCCACTTGCAGGACTTGCTTTGCACTGCAGAGAATATGCCCCCCCCCCCCCCGACCCCGTCCTCCATCTGCCTACTAGAGCTGACATGTTTTAATGACGTCACACGGCTATCACTGTTCCCCACCACCCTATCCACATAAAAGTCTCTGACATTAAGTAGTTCATTTACAAACAATGCTTGCACTCCTATCAGAAAAAAAACACATTCTAGTTGTAACCTCTTTTGTATTAGATGAACTGATTAATGACACAATGCATTCTTTCCCTTTCTTTATGTGAAGTTTTGTGAATAGGGCCAGAAATTTTTTAGTTTTGTTAAGATGAACACCTACATTTTATTTACTCTGTATAGAATGTTGCCTGGATTTTTCTCCATGCCTATAACTTTATGTTTTGTACTTTCCTGACGAATCTGGCTGGTTTCATAAAAGGTATAATGCCAAGTGATGCCCTCAAGTTTTGACTAATAGCGATCTTAGCATTTCCTGATGACTGCCTCAATTATGTATCAACTATATTCCACTAAACAGCCATACATCTAAGTTTTATTCCATTGTACTTGACCAACATAAATTATGGTTCCTATACAGAATCGTTTCAGTCTTTTATCCTGGTTCACATAAAACCATGTCAGTTTTGCATTATTAAAAGACGAAGAAACTTTTGTGGTTGTTAGTGTTTTACTCTCTTCCTATGAGATGATGATTAGGGTGCAGCATTCTTGTGTAAGATAACTCATGTGGAATGAGTGTAATAGTTTTTCATGTGATGGATATTAATGATTTGCCACAGATCTGTTCCACCAAGTACTTTTTTTGCTTCTTTTTCCCATTATAACTTTACTTTAACGAGGTGATACATGTTGATGATTTTACTTTGTGGTTCTGGTAATTCAATAAACATTCAACAGTTTGTATGTTTCCTACAATTAATGAGTAGTTTAACTCGAAAACGTATGATGTCTGGGAACCCTTACACTAGGTGTGTTCGCTCCACAAACATTTAAGGTCACACCAGATTCCCTTTTGGCAGTTGGACAATATAATGTCATGTCTTGAGCAATAACTTCTGGAAAATATTGATTGAGTGGTTCTTACTCATGTGAGGTTTACAGTTATTCACTGACGAAACCTATATTATTCATTCTGCAAACCTATAATAAAGCAGGCCATAAGGTGGTCATATTTCATCCTCGTTAATTTTTATATGCCTCAATTATGCTTAATTAATCTAGATGTAAAACTGTTTGTATCATTTAAACTAAATGATGTGCATAAGGACTACTATCCCATGAGGTAATTTAAGATTTTTTAAAGCTAACAGGCATAGCTTCTCTTTTTGTTCTATATTATGATATCCAGTATGTAACGTAATTGTGCAGAGCTGTAGTTAAACCTCTCAACATGTAACAATTCCACCAGCTTTTAATTCTTTGTTTGATTGTCCTTGGTGTCGAAGTACTGCATCACTACACTGACTGAAAAATGGGGTTTGTAATTTGGACACTGACTACTGTAAATAATGTAGCTGACAAATGCACAGTTGCATTGCACAGTCTTTTACTTTCACTGTTTACACAACCCCCCGCCCCACAATAATACACAGTTATACAGAGGGGTTCAAAAAAATGTATCCACTGTTTAAAAGTCCACAACTGGCAACCTAATTGACCGAGTTGTCTCATCTCTGGTAGTGCAATAGTTTGTAGTTCCAGCAATCGTCACACAAGTGTTTTGTTTTATCAGATGACAGTCACCAGATAGTCAGTGTTTTGTTCTTAGTTGCAACTAGTTACTCGAGTAAACATGGCTGATGCAAGGCTTACATTCAATGAAAGGAAGTCAGTTTTGAAGTGGTATTTTAAGTACGAAAACATTAATGAGGGTCAACGGCAATAGCAAAATGAGTATCAAACAGAGCCACCGATAAGTTTAACGATTCCTCACATTTGAGACAAATTTGAAGCCGAAGGCTGTGTTAAAGATGTACACAAACAACAATCTGGATGAACTGTAACAGTAACAAGTCCAGCTAACTCCCGTCGCGTGTTACAACAATTCACTTGCTCACCACAGAAGTCTGTGAGACAGTGTGCCCGTGAAACTGGAGTCAGTCGCTCTCAAGTGCTCGGTGAATTTTGAAGACAGAAAAGTGGAAGTGCTACATCCCACAATTGCTACATGCAATGAACGAGGATGACCCAGATCATAGAATGGAGTACTTTACTAACAGGGTGCGCAACAATGAAGAGTTTGCAGAGATGATTGTGTGGTCTGATGAGGCACAGTTCAAACTCGATGGTACAGTAAATCGCCATAACTGCATCTACTGGGCCGCTGAAAATCCGAACGTCCATGTAGACAAAGCCGTGAACTTGGCAGAAGTAAATGTGTGGTGTGGGTTGTCTTACCGGGGTTTTGATTGGACCATTCTCCTTTGATGGCCCAGTTACCGGTGAGGTGTACCTTCAGAAGCTTCAGACATCCATTATACCTGCCATCTGAGACTTGTATGGAGATGGAAGCGTTTACTTTCAACAAGATGGTGCCCCAGCCCACTACCAAAATCGTGTTAGGGCGTATCTCAATGAAAATCTACCAGGAAGATAGATAGGCCGTAAAGGTGCTGTGGAGTACCCACCACGTTCCCCAGACCTAACTCCTCTTGACTTTTACCTGTGGGGAACACTAAAGGACATCATTTATCGACGAAAGCCACACACATTGGATGAACTTCGAGAATCCATCATACATTCATGTGCAAATATCCAACTGAACACGTTGCAGTCAGTAGTTCGTGCTGCAGTTCGGTGGCATTGTTTGTGTGTGGATGTTAATGGTGACCATTTCAAACACCTACAGTGATATCTTTAAGTTGGACCCCTTTGTATATGTAAGGCCATTGCACGATTATTTAAACTTTCCGTAAGCCTCATTAACAGTTCACAGGTGAACCTCCACATAACGCTACAATAGTATGGCTGTTGATCATCTACGAGCAGTAAAAACATAACCACAAAGTTCACAGTCCTTGAAGAATAACCAGATATGTATGGGGCAGACACTGTCACTGTTTTAACACATGGCCTAATTGTTTAAAACTTATAACATTGTTGCAGCATTGTTGTTGTTCTAACGAGCACAGGTTACTCCTCTGAAACTTGGCTGTGGACTGACTGTCTCATGACCAAAAATCAGGCTCATATATATCATCACAATAATAGGTACCAAAACTACACATTGTTTAAAGTTTAATTTCTGTAAATTAAAACTTAACTCATTAAATTAACTGCATACATCAAAAAATTCATTCCTTTTAACTGTTTCTTCTACTACAAGGTTTAGGCCAAATTCTTTGTTTAAATCATAAAATTAACAAATATAGTTACGCAAACAATACTTTTGACAAAACTGTTAATTAGTTTGCTATTAATTAATAGCTGAGTTGGTTAACATGTTTTCAAAGAGATCCAAATAGATAATTTAAGAATACTAGCAATTCATCTTCTAAATGTTTACAATTTTTGCAGAATTTATGTTTGTTGATACGTCAACAATAGCATTTAAGTTACGAAAAAATTACTGATTTCACCCTATAATGAAAGATATCAACTAGTAAAAGTCAAAACAAATTAGAAAATCAATTAAATCCATAAAACTAGGCACAAAATTAGATCTAGTGTTAAATTCTATAAAACTGAGGGCCAACCTTTCTCTTTCTTGAAAATGCAGATTCTATTCATGTATGCTAATGTTAAGTAGTTAAAAGTAATGAAACGAATTTTAAGGATGCAGGTGGCAAAACAGGAGGGGGAATTAAAATTATCCCAGCTTGCTTCATCACAAGCAGTGTTTGAGCAGAATAACTTTTGAGTTTTCCACTATACCAAACCATATTATTGATTGCATTCTGTTGAAGAGTGTCAATGAAAATCATTAGCCTTTGACTTTTACAGTCGAAAGTCACCCATTATAAGTGTAAAACACTGTGAATAAGTATTGTATCAGTAATTAAGCCTACAGTGGGCCTTCAATCCTGAGAGCTATTCAGAACTATTAGAGATACTACTATCATTTCCAAATAAATATGTTATTTTGGAGTAACTGAAGATAGTAAATCTGTGTGTCATGGATCATTAGACACGAGATTTAGTATGTGTGTCTTATGATGCACCATTCCTTTGACTTACATTACATTACATTGATTCTTGTTCAATAGATCATGAATATGATATTTCATAATGAATGAAGTGATGATTGAATTCTGCAGTTTTATTGTAATTATGTTTAATAGTGGTCTTTCTCCAATGGTTACACTGTGTGCAAAGCCCAAAAATCTTAACCTCAAAAGGCAAGCCATCTCGATAACATTTATATAACGAGTAATTAGAAAATTGTTATCATTATTTTTACTGTTATTATTGGTACCATACTCTTTAGTGATTTCTCATTGGCTTCATTGTGATAAAACTTCGACAACTTTTATAAGGGTGAAGAACTTTAACAGAGAATTCCAAGTATTGGGACAAAGATGGTGTCATAAGAAGAAACTAATAAATTGATGGTGAGTGTGGAATGACTTTGCTTTCCTCTCAGCTGAGATATAGTATCCATAAGCAGCAGTCTGATTGCAATTTATAAACAATGAACAATGGAAAATCCAGGATGGAATAATAACAAGTACTACAGACAGCTACTCACTATAGTGGAGATGTTGATCTGCAGACAGGTACAACAAAAAGACTGCTAAACTAGTAAACTGCCAGCCAAAAGGCCGACAACACACACATATTTATACAAGCACAACTCACACACACAAGACCACTGTCTCTGGCTGCCAAGGACGGATTGTGGACAACTGTGAATAAAAAAAGACATTGGTTATGTGTGTGTGAGTTTTGCTTGCATGAATGTGTGTGTATTGTTTACTTTAGAAGAAGGCCTGTTGGCTAAAACTTACTTGTTTAGCAGTCTGTTTGTTGTGCCTGTCTGCAGCTCAATGTCTCCACTACAGGTTTAGTAGCAATCAGGATAGAGTGTTTTTAAACATCAATAATTTATATGGAATAACATTCATATAAGGAAAACACTATGAAATATTAACTATATTAAAATTTGTGATTTATAAAATGCAATAAACTACATTTCAATGCTAGGTCGTGTTGTTGTTGTGGTCTTTCAGTCTGAAGAATGGTTTGATGCAGTTGTCCATCATACTCTGTCCTGCGCAACCCTCTTAATCTCTGAGTACCTACTGCAACCTTCATCCTTCTGAAAAAGCTTGATGTATTCATCTCCTGGTCTCCTTCTATGATTTTTGCCCCCACACTACTCTCCAGTACTAAACGGGTGATCCCTTGATGTCTCCGAATGTGTCCTACCAACCAATCCCTTCTTCTGGTCAGGTTGTGCCACAAATTTCTTTGCTCCCCAATTCTATTCAGTACCTCTTCATTAGTTACCTGATCTACCCATCTAATCTTCTGCATTCTTCTGTAGCATTACATTTCAAAAGCTTCTATTCTCTTCTTGTCTAAACTGTTTATCACCCACGTTTCACTTCCATACATGGCTGCACAAATACTTTCAGAAAAGGTTTCCTGACACGTAATCTACACTTGACATTAAAAAGTTTCTCTCTTTCAGAAACATTTTTCTTGCCATTGCCAGTCTACATGTAATATCCTCTCTACTTTTTCCAACATCAGTTTTTTGCTGTCCAAATAGAAAAACTCATCTATTACTTTAAGTATATCATTTCCCAATCTAAATCCCTCAACATCACCTGATTTAATTCAATTACATTCCATTATCCTCATTTTGGTTTTGTTAATGTTCATCTTGTGTCTTCCTTTCATGACACCGTCCATTCTGTTCAACTGCTCTTTGAAGTCCTTTGCTGCCTCTGACAGAATTACAATGTCATCAGCAAACCTCAAAGTTTTTATTTCTTCTCCCTGAACTTTAATTCCTACTCCAAATTTTTCTTTTGTTTCCTTTACTGCTTGCTCAAAGTACAGTTTGAATAACAGGGGATAGGCTACAACACTGCCTCACTCCCTTCTCACTCACTGCTTCCCTTTCATGCCCCTTGACTTTTATAACTGTCGTCTGGTTTCTGTACAAGTAGTAAGTAGCCTTTTTCTCCCTGTATTTTACCCCTGCTACCCACATAATTTCAAAGAGAGTATTCCAGTCAACACTGTCAAACATTTTCTCTAAGTTTACAAACACTATAAACGTAGATCTGCCTTTCCTAACCTGTCTTCTAAGAGAAGTCATAAGATCAGTATCACCTCGTGTTTTCCAACATTTCCCCAGAAACCAAAATGTTCTTCTCCAAGGTGAGCTTCTACCAGTTTTTCGATTCTTCTGTAAAGAATTCATGTTATTATTTTGCAATCATGATTTCTTAAACCGATAGTTTGATAATATTCACACCTGTCAGCACCTGCTTTCTTTGGAATTGGAATTATTCTATTCTTCTTGAAACCTGAGAGTATTTTGCCTCTCTCATGTACATTTTGCTCACCAGTTGGAAGAGTTCCATCATGACTAGCTCTTCCAAGGCTATCAGTAGTATTAACAAAATGTTGTCTACTCCCAAAGCATTTTTTCGATTTAGGTCTTTCAGTGCTCTGTCAAATTCTTCTTGCAATATTATATCTCCTATCTCATCTTCTTCTGCTTCCTCTACCGTTTCTATAATGTTACCTTCAAGTACATATTTCTTGTGTAGATCTTCTATATGCTTCTTCTACCTTCAGCTTTCCCTTCATTGTTTAAGACCGTTTTCCATCTGAGCTCTTGATATTCATAAAGCTGCTTCTCTTATCTCTGAAGGCCTCTTTGATTTTCCTGTAGGCAGTATCAATCTTTCCCCTAGTGACATATGCTTCTGGATCCAAAGTCTTCGTCTTACCGGTATATAATCAATCTGAAACCTTCCAGTGTCTCCAGGTCTCTTCTATGTGTACAACCTTCTTTCTTGATTCTTAAAAGAAGTCTTAGTGATGATTAAATTCTGCCAGGTGACTTTCTCTTTTATTCATTTTGCCTTTTCCGTATTCACCTACTATTTTTCCTTATCTTCCTTCTCCTAGTATAAAATTCCAGTCCCCAAAGACTATTAAATTTTTGTCTTCCGTAACTATCTGAATAATTTCTTTTATCTCATCATACATTTCTTCTCCCTCTTCATCATCTGCAGAACTAGTTGGCATATAAACTTGTACTTCTGTGGTGGGTGTGGGCCAAATATTTTGGCTACAATAATGTGCTCACTATGCTGTTCATAGTAGCTCATTCGCATTCCTATTTTCTTAAAGATTATTAAACCTACTCCTGCACTACCACTATTTGATGTTGTATTTATAACCCTGTTTGGACCTGACCAGAAGTCCTGTTCCTACTGCCACTGAACTTCACTAATTCCCTCTATATCTAACTTTGACCTATCCATTTCCCTTTTTAAATTTTGTAACCTACTTGCCCAATTTAGGGATCTGACATTCCATGCTCCAAACTGTAGAATGCCTGTTTTGTTTCCCCTGATAACAATATCCTCCTGAGTAGACCCGATCTGGAGATGCAAATGGGGGACTATTTTACCTTCAGTATATTTTACCCAAGAGGATGCCATCATCATTTAACCATAAAGCAGAACAGCACACACTTGGGAAAAGTTACAGCTGCAGTTTCCCCTTGCTTTATGCTGTTCACAGTGCGAGGCACAGCAAGGCCATTTTGGTTGATGTTACAAAGCCAGATCATCCAGACTGTTACCCCTGTAACTACTGAAAAGGCTGATGCCCCTCTTCAGGTACCATACATGTCTGGCCTGTCGACAGATACCCCTCTGTATTCCCTTACATTTCTCTGATTTTTCCAGGCAAAATGTAATTCCCAGAGAATTCCACGTTTTCCAGAAGAATTGCCACCCTGTTTGCAATGTTCTGTACTTTCAACACATAGTGTTTCAATAGTGATTGGAAACTACTCCATACCTTATTTATGTTTTGACAGTTGAGTTTCTTACAATTAGGATCACAGTCCAGAGTTTGCTAAACAAGTTTTCAGGAATAATATGTGCTAATATTAAGTTTATGCTGAGTGGTAAACCTCTACCAGGTTAACATCTAATACTACATTGTTACAGTCAATTAATTGTAACTTTGAGCAGATCGTATACCAAGAAGATCATTTCATTTTCAGAGAATGTGAAGTCTTGTAAAACTTCACTTGTAACATTGACCAAGTTACAGAAATTATCAACTGCATCCTAGTCTAAGCATTTTAATATTAGATATTTGTAAGTTTACTATTAAATTAATTATGTTAAACCCCTGAGTTTCCTATTATTTGACAGTGTGGTAGAGGTAGGTGAAAAAAGTTATCTTATAATCTTTATTGATACTTTTGACAGCTTTCACTTTTTTTATATTGTTAATTTTGTGTTGTCTTTCTACAGCAATCAAGAGCATTTTCAGGCAATTTGTGATGACACAGTTTCTTTAGACTACTTTGAAGCACAGACTGTGATCATCCATTCTGCAGTGATAATGGTGGGTGATCGTTTTTGTACCCGCCCCCTCCCCCCCAAAGTCTGATTCTTATCCTCCAGTTGTGTCATCGACACCACCCTTTCTTTCCTCTTCTGTCAAAGAAGGGTAACTTAGGCTGAAGCCTCTTGACAGTACCAGTTTCTCTATCTCACTTCCATCCAAGGTATGGCTTCCCCCTTGACACAAGTGTCTAATAGTCCTCTTCTGTGCTTTTGCCACTGGATATGAGCCTTTTCCTCTTGCACCAGTTGACATTATCAATCTGTATTTCTTCCACTTACCCAGTAGCTTTGTATTTTGCATATAGCATGTAAGGTTTCTCTATTTGCCAATGCTTTTGCAATGTGTACCTGTATAGAACTGGTCCCATTTATGATAACTATAGTTGAGAGATGTTTTAATATGTGTAATATTTTGTAGCCTGAAGAGGTCTGTGCACCTACTAATCTTTTAAAAAGTGCTTAATCCACTTCTAACCCAAGTCAGGTGTTAATGTTTTGCAGTATGTTGATTTATTGTGTTTGTCAGCCAAATACATTGATTTTCATATAATTATGTATTTTATTATGTTGATGATGTATTTTTATTCTGGCACTGGTTCCACTAAGTAACAACAAGATTAATGTTTGCCAGAAAACATAAACAGCTCCACATTTCTAGGGGCATCTGTAAAACATTGAAAAGCCTGTGCTGACTCCACATAGTATTTACTCTTTTATTATAATGAGTTTAGTGTTGTACCACTAAATTATTCATATAAATTATTTGAACCTAATAGAAATCATAACAATCATTCCATTTTTTTAAAAGTTTCTGCCATGATTTTAGCTCTGTTTATTTTAAGATCTGGTTGAGTGGTAATTACACAGTATCAGAGAATACTATAACCAGATATGCATTTGCCTTTTATTTTAACCAGTATTTTAAGACTTGATCAAAATATGAAGCTCAGTAAAATGACCGTGATTACAATTACTGGGATTAAATGTTTGGATTTTTTCTCAAATTTTGCTTATAAGTTCAACTTGTGCATACTATGTGATTTACAAATGACATTTGGAGCATCAATTAATTGTGATAATCTGCTGACACACTCGAGGTGGAAAAACATAAAAGGGAAATTCTCTGGAAAAAATTCAACCCAGTTTTTTTTGTGAACGACACTGGATAAGCAAGCCATCAAGGAAGATCTACAAAAGGCAGAAACAGCAAACAGCTTTAGAAAAAAATGGATGAAATTCTATGGACATATCAACATGAAGATCAACAACAGACTCATGAGGTGAATGTTTGAGACACCAAACACTAGCAGAAATAAGACAAAATGAAGCACTAAAACAGAAGAATATACTGAAGATGTGGAAATCACACATGATAATGTAAGCAATCAAGAACTGTTCAAAACATCACAAAGAACACACACTAAACTGAAACACATGGAAAAGAGAACAGGAAATAAGATTACTAGAAGAACAAAAGAGAGAACACAGTGAGCATATGAAGAGAATTTGCGAAGAATGAAGGAACACGAAAATTCAAATGCTCTCTTAAAAAGAAGTATTCAAAATATTAATAATAACAATAATAAAATAATTACTAAAAGCATTGTAAAATAGAAAAAAATATTACTACATTTATTTCTACTGATTATATAACTGCAGTTTAAATGACCTGAAGTCAAATTTTACATAACACTCAAATTTAGTGATATTATTAACAAAATATACAATATACGGCTCTGGTAATAAAATCACTGATAGAGTAGAAGGATTTGGTCATCAACAAAGCCCTATAGGTTCTCTTATGTGTGCAGATGCACAAACCAATATACTGTTTACAGCAAATGCCATTAAAATATAAGTATACTGAGCAGCAATAATTAGGACACCAGTTCTTTGAAAAGTTTCCAACAGGAAGTTTCCTACAGGACAATCTTGAATTCATAGCACAAATTATTCGTGTTACTTGCTTTTGGGATTTGAAAACTCAGCTTCATTGGATGAGTTACCCCATAATGTGACTTGACATGGCATTATGGAATAAAAGTAACACAATATGCATCTTTTTCTTTTTATGCACCCAGTTTTAGGCAACTTTCACATTACAAATAATGATTTGTTAAGTATATTCACAATTGTTTAATATGTTCTCTCCAGCTGAATTTACTACCATGATGTAATTCTAACAGTTCAACTCTGTTGGCCTCTTTATATACATAATATATTGTATGAATATCCTAGGTAAAACTCTTCTGAATTTATAAAGTAATGTCTAAAAAACATGACAATGAATTTGGCTACAAACTATTCAATAACATACACAGTAGATACTGAAGCTATAGTTGCAGATGGCTGTAAATACTTGACAAAAGAGCAGGAATTCTACTTTTATGCATTCAAATATTCTCAATCACTTTTTAGGATTTATAGTTAACTCTTTGGATATGGAAGAGGCTTGCAGTATTGTACATGGAAAAGGTTATGATAAACATAATACAGATTTCAATTAAGAGTAAGCTCTGACAAAAAGCTGATTAACTGAGAAAGTATGGAGTTTAAAAATCAGATGATAATGGTCATCAGAGATTGTGTAGCTTATCAATGTTGTCCTAACATAGCAGCAATGCCCTTGAGTAACTACGTGAATGTTTTATGCCTCAGAAAACATTTTGGAGAAGAAAGTAATATGAATTATGAGGCTTGTGATAAGCCCACAGCACAAGATTACAGCTGCTCGTGCAGAATCTCGTAATGTAAATGCAAAACAACCCAAGTAAGTGAACTTAATTCCACAAAAGACATTCAATAGCCTACTGCTTGATCTTATCAATATAGCAATACAACAGAAGTACAAATGACTAGATAAAGTGAAAACTATAGAAAGGGATGGTAATACATTCCAAAGGCACAAATTAATAATTTAAGAAAACTTCTGAGAAACACAGAAAGATAAAAATAAGCAACTTAACCATATGAGAATACCATAAATAAAATATTACAAATGTTAAGAAAAAGGAATAAGTACACACAGGGACAGGATGAGAATGTAATTAAAAACAGTAAAAGTCTTAATTTATACATAAACAATTATACTGATTATAAATAACTGGCTTAGATCAGTTAATAATCACCTTCAGATTTAAAAATAAAATAAGAATAAAACATTAGTATGTATCCATTTAAAACAGATAACTCATATCGAAAATATTTAAAATTATTAAAAACGTACCTGATTAAGTATGTAACAGAGATTCAAGATATTTAAAATTGTGCTTGATTAATCACCTTTTGCTCAAAATAGAACTATTTGATGCTGAAATACATACTCAGATTGCAGCATATTGCCAAGATAATTATTCTTAAAATAAGAAGCAGAAGACTTTGTTTGTCATGAGCATCTGTACATCAGATTAAATATCATTTATGTTTATTTACTGTACCAAAAGTTAAACATGTGAAATTTAATCTTTAAAAAAATTCTTCTAATTATAAGAATGCTAGAAATACTTGCGTATTTGTTTTCATCTCTCCATACCTAAGGAACGGACAATAGTACAGACTTCACGAACATCAATTGATTTGTTCCCAGCATGATCAAATACTTCAAAAGCTTCAATAATTCTCTTCTCCAAATCAGACTGATCTGAAAATTATGTGTTCAAATAATATATTACATAATATGGTTAGTTTATCTACTTATATCTTGGATTTAATGTAATAGGAATCTTAAGTATTATAAAAACTACTGAAATTTAGAAGTGCAAAGGCACTTTGTTAAATAAAATAAAAAATTTACGTTTATGTATTATTCAAATGGACCACATACATAGAGATTTTTGAGATAGTAACCAAGCATACATATTTCCAACAATGACATTATTTAAATATTACTAAAATCATGTTTATAAAACAACATTTGTTATAAGATATTGTGTGTGTCATGTAATGACACATCTATTTTATTGACCATGAATATTAAACAAACATTTGAATGTCACTCAATAATATTCCAGAATGGTTTTCTGTCTCTGTACAACAATTTATAAGTACAGGGGGCTCCTTTCAGTTAAACACTCCAGCAATAAACTATTAATAATAATAATAATAATAATCTTTATTTGACCATAATAACCTTATAGTCATGGATATTATACTCCTTGCACAACAATATTAATAAAATAATACAAAAATATAAGGATATATACAAAAAATAACACAGTAGATACTACTCTTCAAATATCTTTAAAAAATTTCTACTGCTATTAACATGATGGAGGCGGATATCTACAAAAATATTATCATAAATAAACTATTTGAGAGATCTTTAAATGAGTATAACTTTCTTTTAATTAATACCTGTTTTCATATGTACTTAAAACTGTCAGGAGTGGCGTTTTTCACAATGAGATTAGGCACAGTTTGTCAAACTGATCACATCACTCATTCACATAACTATTTATTAAATTTCATTTGCAAAATGCATTATAAATCGAAAATATATTTAAATAAATGCAAAGGTGGCATAAAATCACAACAACAATCGAAATATTAATCATTCAGTTTCCTTATTGGCACTGTTGGACTATGGTAACAAATGACAACAAAATTATTTTTTCACTAGCTTCTTTATTAAATTTCACTAATTAAACTCATTATAAATGACAAACACCTTTACAAAAAGGCAAAGGTGACACTGGAGCATGACGATGATAATATTACTCATTCATTTGTCTCATCTTCACTTTTGGACTTTGGTAACACTTGAGGAATTTTATTGCAGTCAAAGCAAAAAGTTTCAATGTGTGTCAATCACTTTGGCTTTTGACACATTTTGCAACAGTATTTTCTCAGTCTTTTCTTTACTGTGCATGTGTTACATCTTTTTCTCTGGATCCCAGTTCCTATTCACCTTTTCTACTGTCTGTCTTCTGCTTCCTTTTTGCATGTTGGCCTACAATGTTGTAGCCTTGGTTGAAGATCCCTGTGAATTCCTGAGGAGTCCAACCTTGTTGAGACAACTGAAGTAGAACTAATGCATGAGATAGTTGTTTCAGGAACCCTTTTCTTCTGAAACAATTCTCATTGTTGCCACAATAAATTACTTGTGCATTGATTCCATCATATAGATCATTGCAAAAAAATTCAACCATAAGCCAATGGCACACTTCTTGCAACACTGTATGAACTCAACTGATGTGCCAACTCCATCTCTGGTGCTATTATAAAATGTTACAATGGATGGCTTCTCATTATCTCCATTGTCAGCATTTACTGAATTGTCTTAATACAAATTTGATGCCAGGATCATGTACTTTCCCTTGTTAGGAATATCGGAAACTACAATACAACTTTTATCAAAGCCAAAAAGTGAACTGGGAACAATCCTTCCTTTACTAGTAGTAAATTCCAGAGGAATCACATGTTTGTTTTTCTTCATTGTCCCAACAAAAGAAACATCTTTCCTTCATGACTCTTCTATCAAGCCAATACTAGTAAATCAGTTGCCTACCATCACATTTTGACCTACCTGATAAATAGGTTTGACACATAACAAAATGATCTGTGTATTATGTTTTCCGCTCCAAGAGAAACTTTTTTTTAATATATATATTCTACACTGCCAGAAAAAAATTAGTACAATCTTTTAGATATTTTCAATTCACTCAAGATCTATTGTTGCAACAGTGCATATGGAATACATGAAATGATTACATTTACAGATGAATAGCACAAGCGGTACTGAGGAACCACGTGTTGACCCATGCTGAAACACCCATATTACTACGTGGTGTAGCCTCCAAGGGCGGCGATGCAGGAGCTGACTCTGGGAACCAATCATACAGACAGCGAATACTATATTGGGATACATTATTCCATGCCTGCTCGACCTGTTGACGTAGTTCTGTACGAGTTTATGACTGACAAGTCGCAAGAGCCTCTTCTCATTACATCATATTCCACAAGTGCTCGATTGGAGATGAGTCCAGAGTTGCACTAGCCAGGGAAGTTGCTGCATGTCTTGCAGAGCATGTTGAATTTCACAAACATTGTGTGGGTATTACCCTGTTGGAACGACACATTACATTCCTATTGCAAGAATAGCAAAATAATGGGTCTAACAATATTCTGCACATACCAAGCACTGGTTAGGGTCCCCACCAGAAACACCAAAGGTGAATAAGAGTTATCGTTTATCCCACCCCAGACCATAAAGCCTGTAATGGGGCCAATGTGACTTGGACAAATGCACTCTACGAGACAGTACTCACCAGGTATACGTTACACAAACAAATATCCATCACTTACATGTAGGCAGAATCTGCTTTCTTCACTGAAGACCATGTCATGCCATTCCATCTTCCAAGGACCATCTGATAGCAAAAGTCGAGCTGGCTGTATGGTATGTCACTGCTGTCCTCACAATACAACAATCCTGATAGGCATCTGTGCTATGTGGATGTCCAGAACCTCGTCTACGAGTGTGAGAATGTTCATGAGACCGCTGATATAAGCATCATTGCACAACTGACACAATGCATCCAACTTGCGTGGCAGTTCTCCAAAAGGACCATCCCGCCGCTTGGAAGGCCAGTATTTCAAACTCACTCAGTTGACTGTAGGAAGCAAGAGTGTGTCTCAGTGACATGGTTGCCTGTTTGCTTCCCACGTTTGCACCACACTGAGTCTTCTATTTGTGAGCATTTCCTGTTATGGGGTAGAAACAGATGCTGCTCTGGTAGTGATACCACTAAGCTATCTGTTGTGGACAACACTGAAACCATTATCAGTACATCTGCGGGGTTGTTCATAAATCAAGGTCTCCAATGCTTTTTCACATAGTAAACATAATTTTATTATGAAATCAATTACACATTCTGAAAGCTTGGACTTTTGGCTATTTTTCACGTAGTCCCCATCACAATCAATGCATTTTTGGAGACTCTCTGGAAGCATTTGCATACCCACGTCATACCACTCTCCCACCGACTCATACAGGAAGGAATCGACGGCTGCCTTGAGCTCTTCATTGCTTGAGAATTTCATTCCCCACCAAGTGTTGTTTCAAGTTGAGGATCAAATAGTAGTCGCTAGGAGCAAAATCACAGCTCTATGAAGGATGGTCTATGATTTCCCACCCAAATTTGGCAATTAGATCTGTTGTGGTGCTGGCAACATGAGGGTGGGCATTGTCATGGTGCAAAACGAACTCCCTTTGTCAGCTGATCCTTCCAATTGTTCTGTACAGCCCAGGATAGCTTTGTTAGTGTCTTGCAGTACCTTGCCACATTGATTGTTGTACCTCTTTCTAGGTAGTCGACCAGCAAACGCCTTTCCTATCCCAGAATATCGAAGCCATCACCTTCCACACTGTCGGTGTTTTCTTGAACTTCTTGAGATTTGGAGAGCTGGAATGCCACCATTTTTTTGAGTGTTCCTTAGTCTCTGGCATTAAGTAGTGAACCAAAGATTCATCCCTATTTAGAGCTGAATCCAGAAATTCCTCATCCTCTTCCTAGTACTGGCACAGAGATTTGCAGGCACTTTCGATGCACTTCTTTTTATGGTAATCAGTGATCATCCATGCCAGACGCCTGGCACACACATTGTGATACTCAAAAATCACCAAAATCTTGCCCACAGTAGTATTAGAGGTGTCCTTTCTCAGTTCAACAATCTCTCACACAGTTACACACCAATCCGCAATCAAATCTTCTTTGACTTTAGTCACTATCTCATCTGAAACTGATGGATTCCCACAGCCAGCCTCATCATGCACATTTGTAAGGCTGTCTGTGAACTCCCTACACAACTTACACACATTTTTACATCCATACACTTTTCTCCATATACATTGGCCAAATGGCTAAGAATTTCAATAGGTGTTGACCCCTCAAACCACAGAAATCTAATCACAAGACACTATTCACACTTGGTAGGAGTATTGATTTGTCCATCCATTGTTAATGGCTGCTATTCCAAGAATGAGTGTCACAGAGAGATGGGGACAGGCAAGAATAGTGGTGTGGGAAGCAAGGAACATGGTACTGTTGTCAGGTTTAAGCTAGCTTGCTCTGTCCTGACAGGAGCTTGTTGGAGACCTTACTTTACGGACAATACTCATACTTTCCCCACAAGGCATATGCTGTCACCGGATCAAAATCAACATTGTTTTTCCAGGTGTACTAATTCTCTTTTATGACAGTGTATATCTAATGCAGGTGCAGGTGACTCCAAAACTGTTATTTATGCCAAATCTCATTTAAAGTTATTGCTTAGTTGTTTATATTTACTTTCCTAATTACCATGATGGAAGTGATTCTACTGGAAGCCTGAGTAATTAAAAGTGACACCTAATAAAAGTTATGACAACATGTATAATAGGAAAAACACTGTGAGCAAATAAGCAGGGATACTGTTCCACCCATTCGAAAACAGGCACTCCCAACTTTCTGAGAATGTATTTAGTATTATCTGAAATTAATTAATTCATGAAATAATTGACATCAAGAATTCAGACCCTCAACTTTCAATCACCTACTTTGCTTTACTGATAGCAAGAGTCTGAAATTTGACATAATTTTATTGCTGTATATTTTTCTGAATTGGACAACACCTCTCACTAATTTAGTCAGTAATTAATATTTCAAATAATTTAGGATCATAAAGCATTTATTTCAATGTGGATGCCATAATTATACACTGAGGATTTCAAAAGATGCATAACAGTATTTTTCCATGAACTTCTGTGAAAGACTATCCAGGAACAGTTTACAAAACCAAACAGTAGTGAAATCTTAGATTCAATGCAAAACAGCAAAATCTAACTCAGCAAAATTTCCAACCATAAGTTTCAGAATGAATGTATCCTTACATCTGCCTTCAAATAGTCAACCCTGTACCAAAGTTTGCAGTCCAGTAACTCGCCAACACACAGACAAAAACTTCACGTCAGACTGTGTAAGAATCTGTTGGTGGTTTGCAGTATTTGGGTAACATCTCAATTTCAGTACGAAAAAAAGTCCACGTCTGATGATCATACATCTAATGCCTCTATGTCGTATCATGTTAGACCTGCTAGCACACAGATAATGTCATTATGTCAGTATGTGTAAAAGTCTACCACCAGTGTTTTTACTTGCAATAGTTCTGTCATTTTAATGTTAAGTGTCTGTAATCATGGAATATCTTTGCTACTTTACATTCCATATGAAATAATAAACATCCAACTTCAAAGTGCTAATATTCCATCACTACTATATTGGACTACATTATTAACCATGGTGACAATATCTCAAACTGTTTCGTGTGCACTGTTATTTTCATGTTCCTGTCATTGTACATTCTAACACTATGAACTTTAGCTGATACTGTGATGATGTTTAATGACTGGATGAGTTTCTCCACAAGTGCTTGTAATGGAAGAAATGACCATCTCCTTACTTGTATCAACTGTGAATTGTAAAACTGGAGCTGGCCATCAACAATCGTACAGTGCAGCTAAAGTGTAATGAACCATTTCTAAAATTTATTTTGTGTCCGGACTACAACATTTAGAACCATCCTTAACATCAAGAGTGTACAGGGCAATTTTGCAGTAAGCAGGTAATCAGAAAGTCACATATGGTGCACTGGTGTGAGAAATTGTTCCATAAGGGCACAGATGAAAAAACAAATTTACATGTGAAACTCTTTAACCTCAGCACAGTCATGAAAAATCTAGGCAACACCAAAAGTCACATACTGTCATGCCGTGTAAGGGTCTCTCTATGTTTTGGAGGACAAGACACAGGTCAGTGCAGGGTTATCAACAAGAAATCAGATAGGAGTAATTCAGGAGCAGGACTAATAATGAATAAGAATATAGGAACATGGCTAAGTGACTATCAACACCAAAGTGAATGCATTATCTTAGCAAAGAGACACACCAAGTAACATTCATCACACTAATACAGGATAGGATAGGATGGTTTGGTCGCAAACATCAAGGTCTTGGTGGTCACACAGTAGTCTAAGTTTATATACCAACAATCTATGGAGACTACGAAGAGATTGAAAGAATGTGAGAAGAGATAAAGGAAAGTGCTCAGATAGTTAATGAAGATAAAAATTTAATTGTGACTGAGTAACGGAATCCCTGTAGTAGGAAAAGGAAGAGACAGAACCATAGTAGGAGAACATGATGGATTGAGAGTAAGAACTGGATCGAGGAGCTGCCCAGGAGAATTTTGTGCAAAGCATAATTTATTCATCGCTAACACTTGATTTAATAACCATGAAAGGAGGTTGTGTATATGGAAAGCAATGGGGATACAGAATGATTTCATATTGATTTCAAAATCAAATTTTAAACTGTAAGACATTTCCACATACATGTGATTACTGCGACAATAATTTTTTGGTTTTGAACTGCAGATGAAAATTGAAGAAATTGTACAAAAGGTAAGAAATTACGACATGAGACCTGGCTAAAATGAAGGAACCAGAGGTAGCTGAGAGTTTCAGAAAAAATATTAGACAACCATTGACTGAGATACAGGAAAGGAATATAATAAAAGAGAGATGTGTAGCTTTGAGGGATGAAATAGAGAAGGCTGCAGAGGAGATGTAGTCTTGCAGTTTACTAACTTTGTAGTGTAGATTCACGCAATCTGTATTGCAGTTGTCATTCATTTTGAACAGTAAGTGATCATTGGAGACAGCTCAGTCAGGAATTCACATCCATTTGTGACACATCACCAAAGTGTCAATTGCATTTCCACCTTTTTGTGTGCTTACATGTCTGCGTATTTAAGAGGTTTATTCATGCATTTTATGAGGTTTATTCAGAAAGTAAGGTCCAAATTACATAACTAACTGAATGTTGCAGAAACATTCAAACGCACATGCGCACTGACTCCCTGCACACTTGTTCCTCCACTGAAACCATTTGCACTGATATTGTCACAATGTGCTGTTTACAGTGTAAATTCTAAACACATGATCAACTCACTGACTGGGAAATACAATAAATCATTCAGTTTTTGACAACAAGGAATGTTACAACAGCAGAAATTCATTGACAGGTAAATGAGATATTTGGCCCCAGTGTGATAAGTGACAGCCTAGTGCATAAGTGAGTAAGAGTTTTCAAGGACAGACCGGACAATATCCGTGATGAACGACGATCAGGCCATGTATCAGTGATCTCAGAAGATTTTGTCAAAACCATGGACAAAATATTTGTGAAGACTGGCCTTCACAATTTCAACTTTAGCATTGGAATTTCCAAAGATGCATAGAAAAACTGTCCACAAAATTGTCTCTGAAAAGCTGCAGTTTTGCAAATTGTGTGCATGTTGGATTCCCGGGCTGCTTACTGAGAAACACAAATGGAATGAACTGATTGTGCTCTTGATTTTTTGGAGCATGTTGATAAACATTCCTCCTCTCTCACTCACTGGCCGCATGACCCAGTGGCTATTGTGGCCCCACATGCGATGCCAGTGCTGGTCTCACCCATGCCAGTTGCCCAGAGCAAGGTTAACAGCGGACAGTCACCGCCTGTTCCCCTTCGCTCGGCGCTGCGCACACACCCACCCTCTCCACACAAGCGCACGCCATGCTCCCTTAAGAGACGTGACTTTTGTGCTACCTTACCCCACTCGCGCTACCGGCTATGCCTCGTCGCGCCCTACTCATCCAAAGATTCGGCGCCAGGACGTTAATCAATCTCATGTGCAGTTCTCAGTTTCTTCCGTCGCTGATGGAACGATACTCAAGATAGTTACCACTGCCAGCCCTCCTATTAGGCAGAGGGTCCAACGCCTCAACCCTATCAAGCTGCGTGCAGCTCGGCAGCAGATTAATGAACTTTTGGAGGCTGGTGTTCTGCAACCTTCAGACAGCAATTGGTCTTCACCAATCCACCTCGTCCCCAAACACAATGGATCTTTTCAAACGTGCAGCGATTACAGACGCTTAAATGCTCGTACCACCATGGACAATTACCCAGTGCTGAACACCAATGACTTCACTCATATGTTACTGGGCACCACAATTTTCAGTGTTATTGACAGTAAACGCACCTACCACCAGATGCCTGTGGCGCCGGAAGACATTCCTAAGACAGCTATTATCATGCCGCTTGGTTTATTCCAATACCACTTCATGCCATTTGGCCTAAAGAATGCGACGCAAACGTGGCAACGTTTCATTGAGTCTATCTTATGACAGTTCGAGTTTTGCTTTGCTTATCTGGATGACATTCTCGTTTTCAGCATCTCAGCGGAGGAACATGAAAATCATTTGTCTATGGTCCTCCAGACATTGAACTCCAACGGTGTCAAGATCAACAAAGACAAGTTTCAGTTGTGCCAGGCATCAGTCTCCTTCCTAGGTTACACCATCTCCGCTGACGGAATACAGCCTCCCAAATCTCGTGTGCAGGCTATCAGGTCTCTGCCGCTCCTGGCTACTTACAAAGAGCTACGCCGTTTCCTTGGCACCATCATTTATTATCGTCACCATCTGCCTTCCACCGCCACTGTTCAGGCACCCCTGACGGACGAGCTATCAGGCAAACAAACTTCTGGTATCAAACCCATCTCTTGGGCTGCTCCAATGCCAGAGGCCCTCTAGGCTCTGAAGACTTCTTTAGTTCATGCTGTGACACTCACTCACCCTGAACCCTCAGCCGAGTTATTCATCACTACGGACGCCAACAACATCGCGGTGAGAGCAGTGTTGCAACATCAAGGTCAAGACGGTTTCACCCCCTTCATTTCTTCTCCAGGAAACTATCTACGGCTGAGAGAAAATATTCTGCACTTGATAGAGAGCTCCCTGCTGTTTACAAGGCAATCAAACATTTCCACCCCAACATCGAGGGTCATTCGTTTTTCGTCCTCACCGATCACAAACCACTGGCAGAAGTGTTCTGCAACCCTCCTGAGGAGGACCCACCCCCTCAACGTTACTGCCACTTTGACCTGGTTTCTCAATTCACAACGGCCATCCATTACATCAAGGGTGCAGATAACATTGCTGTGAATTTCTTCTTGCAGATCAGTGCCGTTTCCCACATCGTTGATCTTTCCGATCTGGCCTCCCTCCAAGCTTCTGATGAAGATTCTCAGGCTCTCCTACGAGACCCACTAACATCACTTGTTTTCACAAAGGCTAAATTTCCTGGCGTTTTCGATGAGGTGTGGTGTGATTCTTCGACCGGCACCCTACGTCCTTTGCTCCCACCCGGGCTGCGCCAACAGGTTTTCGATGCTCTGCATAACCTAGCCCACCCAGGCATTTGAGCTACCACATGCCTCGTGTCAGAATGCTTTGTTTGGAAGAATATCAAATGGGACTGTCAAACCTGGACACGCAGCTGCGTCGCTTGCCAGCGCAACAAGATCAGCCGCCACACCTCCCCGCCTCTGGGCAAGTTCGACATTCCCGCAGGATGATTGCGTCACGTAGATGTTGATCTGATCCGGCCTCTTCCTCCTTCGAAGGGCCATAGATATATCTTATCAACTATCACCTGATTGTCTTGCTGGGTTGTGGCTGTCCCTCTCCCTAACATTACTGCCAAGACGGTAGCCAAGGCTTTCATTGGCTCATGCCTCTCTCGTTGCGGGTGCCTGCCACTATCACCACCGATCAGGGTTGACAGTTCGAATCCTCCCTTTTCACCATCCTCTGCAATATCTGCAGTATTAAAAAAATACACACTACCGCCTATCACGCACAAAGCAATGGGTTGTTGGAGAGGTGGCACCGCACCCTCAAGACAGCCCTTCGATGCCATGATTGTCTCTGGTTGGAAGCTCTCCCATGGGTGCTGCTTGGTCTACACTCGACCTATAAACCTGACCTACAAGGGACTATATCTGAATATGTTTTCGGCGAGAATCAGGTCCTACTGGGGGAACTTATTCTTCCCCCTGGTTAGCGAGAATCTTCCCCCTCACCAGATTTCATTAGCTGAATGAGCACGCATTTTCAACAAATGCGTTTGCACCCACCCATCAGTCACTCACCACCCGAGACTTCCCACCGAACTCTCCAACTGCTCCCACATCATGCTGCATGATGATGTGGTTAGGCAGCTTCTTCAGACTCCGTATCTTGGCCCCTACAAGGCCCTGCGGCGGGGGACACGACTTTTGATGTCATGATTAAAGACTGCACACAGACAGTTCCTCTGCTTTGCCTGAAACCGGCTTTCATCAACCCTGATGGTCTAGGACTCTGCAGATGATCCATCCTTGATCGAGAACAAAGACGTGCTCCCATCAACCTCACCACACACCTCTTCCGCCGAACACTGTTCGCCACCGTTCGCTGGCTTCCCGACCTAGCCCCCTGTTTCACACTGCACAGGTTTTGCGCCCTCACCTCCAACGTCAGAGACACTCAAACCTACTATCAGTTTGTTCTGCAGTGTGCCACTGCACCGAGTGAATGACGTTTCTATAGTGAGGTTTGACTCATTCTTTTGATAGATACCGAGGTCCCACCACTGGACAGTCCCTTACACGTCAACATTGCACACAACCTCACACTCCCGCGTGAGTGTGACCGAGCATCTCTATGTGTTTTCATTTTTACGGAAGGCTTGATCCACTTAAGGGCCACACACGCCTCCACCACACCGTCGACCGCCCCACCCGCTTACTCCCAGGCCGGCTGCCGTCTCATCCGGCCACAGTGGCTGACTGACTATGAAGTGGACCTGCCTCTCACTGCTCTGCCTGCACAACCCACCTCATTCAAGATGGAAGTACCTGTGGTGCGCCTTCCTACGTGCACGATTTCCACCGACATTGACGCCCGCACGCCCTTACCTTTGGACATCTGTAGTACTCCGTACTGCGGGGGTGGGGGGTCTGTGTGGTGTCGATAGTTTGTATCGACCATGAAGCTTAATATCTGTGAACTCTAAGTGCTCTGTTGAGCCTCCATCTTAACTTTACTTTAGTCAGTTCTTTGTTATAGTTCATTCTGTAAGAATGCAGTGTCAAGTGTAAATATATACGAGCTGTGACATATATGGGAATTAAGTTTTCTATATCGCGATTACCAATCCCGTTCCCATATAATTATGCCAAATGCTGTCACTTTATATAGGCCTATGTGTTATTTATGTCTACTACATAGCTATCTACAATTATTATACTCATTTACCTTGTAACAACTTTTGCTTAATAAATATGTTTTTAGCTTTTGGCTAGAGATATGAAAGTCATTTACTCCTTCTATTTCCTGTGGCAGTCTGTTGTACAGTTTTAGGTCATTATATAGCATACTGTTCTGTGTTTTGCACTTGTTTTTCCTGTTTAAGTATAAGTAGTGGCTGGATCTAGTTTCATGGTCAAGTACTGAGCCGTTTGTAGCATAAAGATTAATATTTTTCCTTACATTCATTACAGTCTGGAAAATGTAAATGCATGGGACAGTCAGAATTTCTAGTTTTTTGAACAAATCAGTACAATGAGACATATTGCTGCTATTTGTTATTATCTGTACAGCTCTTTTCTGTACCCTGAAGACAGACTGAATATTCCCATCACTTCTTCCCCAAAACATGAGTCCATAACTGAGGATTGAGTGTATGTATCCAAAATATGTCATTTTGAGTCATGAAATACTGCACACTGGTGCAAGTATTTATGTTATAAAATTATGTGATCCACTGTATCAAATGCATTCAATATGACCGAGAAAATTCCATTCACATGGTCATCTTTGTCCAGTGCCTCAAGAATGACCTTTGTAAGCTGTGCAATAGTCGATTCTGTACCTCTTTTGGTCCTGGAACCATGCTGTTCTTTGCAAAGAGGGTTAAACTTATTTAGATACTGTATTAACCTATTTTTCATTACTTTTTCAATAATTTTGGAAATGGTGGACAGTAGGGAGATTGGTCTGTAGTTTTCTACATTTTCTGCATCACATTCTTCCATTTTACTCAGTGCTTTGGTTACTTGCTGGCTAATAACCAGCTGTTTAAGGGGAAGTAGGTTACCCAATGTAAAAAGTTCATTATGAAGAACTTCAGAACAACTCTTAATTCTTCTCAAAGCAGAAAGCTTCAAAACATGAGTCAAAAAGGTCTGAAGTATGTTCTCTATTTCTCTATGCAACTTGTGAATCAAAAGTGCTTGGCTTCAAAAACAATGTGTAGACTAGTGAATAGTTCTGCATATGAAATTATGAAATGAAGATGCACTTACATAGAAGGGTTTTTTAAAGCATTTATGGTGGCATTGTAGGATTAGGACTGAACAGTAGCAGTATTTTTTTACAGGTATACGCTTAAGAAATTAATACTGAAAACTGTCCCACTGTTCCAAAATCCTGTTGGTTGTAGCTGAAAGTAAGTCACCTTGTGGTTGCATGCCTCAAAAACATATAATGTGGAATGTTAAACTTAGACCAGATTCTTTCAAGTTCTTCCCAGAAAACAGGCCACTCATAAAATTTGGATGCTTCTTCATCAAAACTCTCCGTAGCCTTTACACAGAATTATGCAATGTATAAATGTTGCAAGTTCCAATGTTTATAAGTTGTCTGCCTTAGGACTTCTGGACATCACTGTTTTTAAGTCCTAAAACTGACATTAGGTCTGTCTGATCCCATCTTAAGACAGTTATTTAGGGACATGTTGGCTTCAGAAAGTGTTTCACTTAATATCTGATGTAACATTTCACCATCTGCTTTGCCAGTTAATTTCTTGGGTGATGCATTGTTATACAACACTAACTCTCTCATCAAAATGTAATGGTTGTTTTTAGTTCTTTTTTATCTTTAACACTCATAGTTTCATCTAAACTCAATGTGTAATATGATGAACATGCTTCTTCTAACGTGTATTCCTAGAAATGTGGTGCCAGTCCATCAGTTATTAGGTATCTCATTTTCTTAGACAAATGTGAAAAATATTCAGGAATGCTATCAGGGAATATCATCTTTAAAAAAGGTAACAAATACCATTTGAAGAACACACAGAGTAATTGGAAATCATTGTTTTAATTGTCCAAATCAATTCAGTGATGGTGGAACTATCCTTGGTATGTAACAACCGTATAGTTGGTAGAAGTACTGAAATTGAAGGTTGTGTCTGACCAGAAAGTCCTACATACAATTGACGTGATCCACATTTAGTCTCAAAGTTACACTAACATTTTGTTGGAAGTGAGTCATTAAAACTGCCTGAAAATAGTTTGTCTCAAAATTAACAGGACAAGAACGCACTGCAGAATAGTTCATTTTCACTAACCCCCCCCCCCCAAATGCATAGACTTTACTTTGAACTGTCTTTTCAAGCCAGTCACTATGAAATTGCATTTTCCCATACGAAAAGTTTATTTCCAAAATTTAATGGAGTATATCACTGTAGCAGTTTGTTACTACAACAAGATTAAAATCAGGAACAAAAATTGAGGCAGTTGTAATAGAGGAATATTTGACACAAATAGCAGTTGCACAAAATATAGACACACACTCAAAAAATCAAAAAGGAACAAATTCCCTCAAATTCCAGAAGCACCTCAATGTAGATTTTAGCTACTTTTATCATTGGAGCATTCCCAAAACTAAAATGAATGAATACAAATGCAGAAACTAGGAAATGAAAGTAAATATGTTATTTTCTTCCTAAAAGTGCAAAAAAGATCGAAAAAGAGGCTAGATATTTAAAAAGGTGACAGCAGTTAAAAAAAAGAGGTGGCTAAAGGTGAAAGGGTGACTGATCCGTCACCCTGGCCATTGTTCACTTTCAGTCAAAAGATAGAACACCACTAAAATAAATGATGTATACAGTATGTGTACAAATGATAAGCTTTTGCTGCTGCTGTTGACTCCACTCTGTTAGGAGGCTGGAGCCCGACTGGATAATTACAGTTTGCAACAGTCATGGAACAAAGTAAATAAAGTGATACTAGTGACTTCTGCAGTAGACACTGTCTATCTACTTTGTCACATTACAACAAAAGTCCTTAATCCCACTGGAAGTGACCAGTTACCAACTCTGCTCATCATACGCTACACCTTGTACCAATTGGAATGGCAACCAGAAATCCATGGATACCTACACAGGAATCAGCCCCTTAACCCTTAAAAATCTTGAGAATATTCCTCATGGCGCTTCCTTCTGCAAAAGAACTTTCCACCTGGCATATCTCAATCAAACCATCTGTCTTTATCACCTAACTCTCCCACCTTGAACTCTCTTCCTCCCTCACAAATCACATTGATTATACCACTACCCGCAGCAGACTTACAACCAAGACGCTAATAGCCGCCAGAAAATTCAGATACATGTAATAAACCTACTAAATGTATTGGAACATTGAGATTGGTGGTAATCATGCAGAAATCTTAATACTGTGCTACTCATAAATCCAGGCTGTAAGTACTGGAAAGTGTATTACCATCTCAGTGTCAACAATCCTATTTACTAAAACCCAAGCCTGCACAATAAGCACCTCATACTTAAATCCAAACAAATCTAAACATTCTCACTCCTGCCTGACACTCCCGATGACCCATATTTCAGTTACTCCTTATTCCTCATACTGCACAAACACAGCATCTCTATCCCATTTACCATCTTAGTTTCCAGTAGGCCTACCTAGACAATATATCACAAATGAAACTAACACATCAATTTCAGCACACAATATCAAAAGAGGTACTTCACAAAAAATTGTAACGTTGCTTTAAGTCTTGGGTATATTAAATATTGTTTGGCTGACAGAATGTTCTCAGCTCTTTTTAAAAATGCCTGTAAGCCCCTATTATGTGACTTTCTCACAAGGTACAATACTGAGCCATGGAAAACCTCCCATAACTTATTCTTTCTTACACTCAGCAAACCTACATTGTCTACATTCAAGGAAGCAATATTTAAATTCTTAATGACCAACTGTTATTATAGTATAAATGAATATCTGCAGTAACCTTGTAGCAAGTAACTACATTCATTTACTATATGTTAATAGTACCATAAATCAAATGCTTGCCACAGCCTCAATGTTAATTTTTCAGAACAAAAGTGTTAAATCAACTATTTACTTGAGATGTATTTCGTGTAAAAGGCCCTGAACAAAAGTGTTAAATCAGTTATTTACTTGTAATGTATTTTGTGTAAAAGATCCTTCTCATACTTTTATATTATTACAGTAATCAAAGTTGTATTGCCCAGAAATATTGTGATGGGTACAATGAACTATTGTATTATGTAGGAAACTGTACATCCATATCTTATTTTTGTTATATTACGTTCTTTGACAAAATCCATACAATGTGCGTTGTCGCTGTACGAATAAACTACTACTACTACCAACACATTGTCACCTTGGCATTTAGGAAGGTCTTTGAATCCACAAACATCTAGATCACTTAGAAAAGCACTTATTACTCCTGTCAATGAGTCTGGTTTCCATTCCAGCCTCTCTTCTGATGACCAACTGACCTGTACCTCAACCATCTCTTATCCAAACTGGTTAATAACTGAAAGTCCACCATATTTGTGTCCTCTGACTTCTATGACTGTGTATAGAATCCTGATGTCCTGTGCAGACTTCAGTTCTAAGCACTACCAGTTAGCTATGTACACATTATTGGATTCTTTCAATCTAATAATCTACCCTTTGTGACTATTTACAATGCTAATACTCACGTCTCTGATACATACAGTCAGCGTGTTGGATTGCCACGCATGGGAGCCCGGGTTCGATTGCTGACTGGGGCGGGGGAATTTCTTCCCTCAGGGACTGGGTGTTGTGCTGTCCTCATCATCATCTCATCCCCACTGTTAACGCACAAGTTGCCCTATGTAGCGTTGCACTCAATAAGATTTGCAATTGGTGGTTGAACTTCCCGTCTGGGAACTCCCGGCCACTGATGCCATACGCTCGTTTTTACATTTCTGATACATGACAAGTATGACCAAATGCTGTCCCATACCCACTCATGTCCTTCCTTTATACTATGTTTTATATCTCTAAAGTGCCTACTACCATTCATATTCTTCTTTACACTATCCCTCAGGCCTATCCTCCACAAATTCCAGCAATCCCTCCAACTCCTGTTCACCCCCTGATATAACCAATGGCTCCTCAATTGAAATCCTTCTGAAACTCAGGTAACAGTTATATGATGAACCACCTGCTGCTTCCACCTCAACCTCCAATTCAACATTTATGATCACCCAATGCAAAGAACCAATACACAAAAATATCTTAGACTATTCTTTTATAGTTAACTAACATAGAAACCCCAGCTACTATATGCCTCCGAATCCATTATGTTTTTCCACAAAATTTCGTCCCCAGAAGCAGGGGGTTGTCTTACATTCACTGCATATGATGTGGAATTTTTCTTTTCTTTACTGAACAGGGCGTTGAGCTTCCATTAAGCTATAACTCCACTCTCTGCCACACATAAGCCTTTAACCTTGAACATAAGCATGCACTTTGAGTGTTGTTGTCTTATAGCAGGAAGAGTCTGTTGAAACAAATTTTTTATCAGTAGTTTGACTTTGGATATCCCACTTCTACACTGCATAGTAAAGTGCGTAATGGATTGTGCTGTGGAACCATGTGGTTCAACATCGAATTTTTCGACAGTATTCAGACATTAATAGGATGCAAATTTCAAAATCATGGTTATTCAGCAAGCAGAAACAACAAACTATTGTGTGGCATCAAGAAAGTATGGAGCCACAGAAGCAAATGTTTGAAGGTGGCGAGAGGAAGGACATCTAAAAAATTCAAAATTGATGAGAAAAGCTTTCTGTGGCCCACAGAGTGAGAGTCACAAAAATATTGAAATGGAAATAGTGGCATTTCTGTATGAGAAACGTAAAGATGAAACAGCAGTTTACCATGATGTCATGCAAAATAAAGCACATGTATTGGCACAAGAACATAGTGTTCAATTTAAAGCTAGCTCTGGGTGGTGTACAAGGATGATGTGATGCAATGGACTTGAGCGGTGATGTTGAACATCCCTTGCTCAGCATTGTATGTGGAGAAATTGGTCGAGTAGCAGTGAAATGCTGTAAGATTGAGAAAGGAACATGCTTACTCTTAGGGCCAATCAGAAATGATGACAAGACACCTGTTTATTTCAACATGTGATCCAGTACAACACTTGAAACAAATGGTGCCAAAAGTGTATTGGTTTGCACTGTGGGCAATGAGAAACTGTGAATCATTGTAATGTTGCATGTGCTTGCCAATGGAATGAAGATGTGACCCTATGTCATCCTCAATCATAAAACTATACCATACCTGGTGACACATTTCTTTGGATGGAAAAGGATGGATGACCAATGAGTTGGTTATAGATTATTTCCATACAGTCTGGAGTAAGAGGCCAGGTGCTCTTCTAAAAAATGATGGGATTTTATCCTTGATGCTGGCATCTGACAGCAGCAATGAAAGAAGCAATCCTGAAATTAAACACATATCATTCCAGGACGCATGACTTCTCAACTGCAAGTGTTAGGTGTGGTGGCAAATTAGCCATTCAAAGGCCATCTGAAGCAGGTGTACAGCAATTTGTTACTTCATGCTCTGACTCCTTCCAGGAAGCTGATGTAGCCTTATCTTTAATTGCGGAGAATCCAGACTACTTGGACATGCAGATCAATGGCACCAGTTGTGAATGGCTTGAATAAATTCTGTGTAACAAGTGCATTAGATGGGACTGAAGGTGATCTACTACAAGAGGATATGCAAGATAACCAGACAATGGACCATTACAGTGAGGAGGACTAAAAGGCATCTGTAGCTAACTAAGGGAAGTTTTTATCTGATTTTATTTTCTGTGTACTAGTACTTTTATTGTCTCCGTAAGTTACTTGTAATAAGGTAACCATTTGTAAGTTTTCAAAATAAACACATATATGTATACATTCTACAATTACTTGTCGAACAATGGGAGGTCATATTTTATTCACAGTCATCTTGCATTTGGAGATATGCAGTACTAACTATCCAACAGAATGCCCATTTTGTTGTTGTTGTTGTTGCTTTTGTGGTCTTATGGCCAAAGTCTGGTTTGATGCAGCTTCTGTTACGAAATTGACTATTCCTTGATACTCAAGATATTTCCTATCAACTTATCCCTTTTTTAGTCGAGCTGTGCCATAAATTTTTTTCCAATTCAATTCAGTACCTCCTAGTCTGTTGTCTGATCTACCTTTTCTTCAGCATTCTTTTATAGTACAACATTTCAAAAGCTTCTACTCTCTTCTTGCCTGAACTGATTTTGTCCAAATTTCAATTGTGTACAAGGCTACACTCCATACAAATATCTTCAGAAAAGAATTCCTAACTCTTAAATTTATGTTCAATATTAACAAATTTCTCTCTTTCAGAAATTCTTTTCTAGTTACTTCCACTCTGCACTTTGTATCCTCTCTACTTGTGTCATCATCAATTATTTTGCTGCTCAAATACAGCTCAATTATGGCTTCCATTTCATATCCCTTGACTCTGTGGCGGCCTTGCACCACACAGCTGTCTTAGCAATTCTGTACATCCCTTATCACTACACTCATTTGCTAAGGCAACGAGTGTCTTCCCTCGTGTGTTTACTCCTGTCCCAAGTTGGCGAACCTGTCGTGTGATCAGATACCTGCATTCTATGGTCGGTGCCTACTGGCACAGAACAACAGCTCAGTCCCTAGTGAAGCTCCTGCTGACCTAGCCTGACTTTTAAGCCATTCTCTCACAGGATGTATCAAAGAGAGTGATGTCTGTGTGTTGAATGGGGAAGGCACCAAATCTATCTGAGTTTGACTGCAGACAGATTGTGAAGGTGTTTGAAGAGTGCTGATGTGAGTGTCTTCAACATGGGGTGAAACCAAGGTGAAACCAAGTCCAGAGGTCTTGAGATTGGGCAGCCACCCCTCATTACAGATGTTGGACATCGAAAGGCAGGGCATATTGGTATAAAACAGGACAAGTGGCAAACTGTGGTGGAACTAACATCATACTTAAAATCTGGGCAGAGTACACGTTGTCAGAACACGCAGTGCACCAAACATTCCTAATGATGGGCCTCTGCAGCCGATGACCCATGTATGTGTCAGTGTTAATACCACGACATCAGCAACTATAACTGAAATGGGCATGTGACCATTGGCTCTGGACGTTGGCACATTGCCAGGGTGTGGCATAATCTGATGAATCCTGATACCTTCCTTATCATGCTAATGGGAGGGCATGAATCTGCTGTCTTCCAGAGGGACAGCTCCTTGATACCTGTACTGTGGGCTGGAGACAAGCTAGCAGTGGCTCCATTATGCTCTGTAACATTCACATGGACATCCATGAGTACAGTGGAGCTCGTGCAGGGCACCATGATGGCCAAGGAGTATTGTACAATGGTTTCAGACCACGTACACCTGTTCAAGACGATCATGTTTCCTGACAGCACTGGCATTTTTCAACAAGATAATGTGCCGTATCACAGGGCCAAGAGTGAGATGGAGTGGTTCAAGGAATACAGTGGCAAGTCCCAACTGATGTGCAGGTCCCCCAACCCACCAGATCTGAGATGGATTGAAGGTGGCATCAGAGCTCATTGCCCCTCTCCCTGGAATTGTCAGAGGATTGATGACCCACCAATGCCTTACTGCTTCCATGCCACAACATGTCGCTTCTGTTAACCATCCCAAAGATGGACATACTGGCTATCAGGCAGGTGGTCATAAAGTTCTGGCTGACCAGTGTATATACCTATCTCATAGTTTTATGGACTACTTGTATGCATGTTTTCATCTTGCTGGAAATGTATTTTTCAATGATGGTGAGCAGCTTCAATAACTTCCCTCTTCCATTCATATGAAATTACAAAATGAATCCTGATCTCAAAAACTATGTGGAGTGCGTTACTTCAGAATGATGGTAGTCAGTACAACATCAAGCATATGGATATTATGCATGAGGAAATTGACATTAGACACTATACTTTAACTATATACAATTTAAAACTGAAAATGAGATAGAGAGTCGATTGAGTTAAAAAGCAACCTCTACTAGTAACCTAAAGTGTTAGTGATGATTAAATTATGCACTGAACAAAATTCTACTGGTTGGCTTCCTCTGTCATTCCTTTCTCCCAGTCCATGTTGTCCAAATATTTTTTCTTCCCTTCCTTTTCCTGCTACTGAACTCCAGTCACCCAGAAAGCCCATAATAGACTACAACTACCAACTTGCAAAACATGATGATAGTGTCTCTTAACACCCTCAATGCTCTGATCCAGCATGTCCTTTGGAATGTCAATGTCGCTTGGGGATCTATTCCTCCAAAGTTCTATCACACCCTCCAAATTCTTGAATAACATGAACTGTGCCTAGCTTTCTGCATGTTTCACCTCATCTATTAATATCCTGTGCCAGTTCATCAAATTCGCCTCCGCTGTCAACAGTGAACACTTTCCTGTATGCTACACATGCCATATGCTCAACTTCGAAAACCTAATAATTTCCTCTGTAATTTCCAATACTAAGATGCTGTCATGACTATACCAACATATTCCACCGATCATGCATATACACTCTCTCCGTCTCCTCTTCCAGCACAAGTTCAACTGATACCCACTCCAACACAATGAAAACTGGTCTGACATTAATCCCTCCCATCTAATATGAAATATCCATCACTCTCACATGTGAATCAAAGGGAGAGTAGTGGGGGATCATGACCCCCTTAAGAAACAATTTTCTAAAAGTCTTTATATTTTCACATACATCAATTTCTGACCTTTTTAGCCAGATAATGATGAAGAATGGCAAAGAGGGTCTCGAAGATGGCAACATTTTCTATTTTTCTGTTGCTTGTTTGAAGACAGACTGGTGGACTGACCAGCTGTAGAAACCATTTCAGTCAATTAAAGGTGCCTATTCACAAGCTGAACATGTGTGATGCCTATAATACACTTGCTATGTTCATGAGAAAAAGGAAACTCAGCAAAGTAAGAAAAGGAAAGACATTCCACTGGGAAAAACATAACTGAACATTTGAGCTTTCCTGAAAGTAGGTGGAAATGACTGAATGAATCCATTTTCCCCCATTTACACATGTACATGGCCTTAGCCTACAATGTGTAATATTCACAGTGCTAAGGGAAGTTCTAACAACAGTGAGTGCACAGTTGGACTTTATGTTGAGTAAACTATGAAGTCATCAAAGCTGTGAAAGTCTGTTGCTGCTATAGTTCTTATATCAACTGCATGCCACATTTCCCATATCTTGCAACATGTATTTTTCAAGTGATGTTATTTCTCTAAACTGCCATGTCTTTGACATTATGCTGTTATCAGTGTGGTCATCTTGCATTTGAAGACAGGTTTGATACAGCTCTCCATGCTAGTCTAACCTGTGCAAGCCTCTTCATCTCAGTAAACTACTGCAAACTTCATCCATATGAATCTTCTTACTGGTGTCCCTCTACAATTCTTAACCCCTCCCTCACCTCCCACACACACACACACACACACACACACACACACACAGACAAACACTTTTCTCCATTACCAAATGGACAGTTCCTTGATGTCTCACAATATGTTCTATAAACGAATCCGTTCTTTCAGTTGGTGTAATTTCCATTCCAATTTGATTTAATACCTCCTCAATAGTTATTTAATCTACCAACAAATCTTCCACATTCTTCTGTAGTACCACAATCCAAAAGATTCTACTCTCTTCTTGTCTAAATTGTTATTGTGCACATTTCAGTTCTGTACAAGGTTGTACTGATGTATTAGGCAGTGATTTACACAAATTGTTGCTATTATTATTATTATTATTATTATATTAAAAATTATATATTACCATTATTTTCATAATCTTAGCATATGTGGCACATTAAAACTGGAGACAATGGAAAGTTGTATTTTAGTCTCTTCCTACTTTCCTCAAAAGAGACACACCAATGATGAAACATATATTGAAAATCATCCAAAAATTCTAAAAAACTGTGAACTTCCTATGAAGTGAATAGTGGATTCACACTGTATCACCATCCCTCCCCAGATCTAAGCTTCCCCTATTTCCCACAGTTCCCTTTCTTTGCTCTACATCAACACGGCACTTCCTCAGTCCTAGTCAATCCATCGAATATTTCGCTACCACCAAGCTTTTCACATATTACATTTGTCCCCATTACCACAACCCATTGATGGGTCCAAGATTCCATAAAATCAACATTTCCCTGCCTTATCTTATTCCTTCATAGTGAAGATGTCTCCTACTCAGT